>NC_056747.1:296644199-296961699 GCF_019279795.1 Protopterus annectens
TGAGCAATGTCACTTCTAAGCAGATGCCTGAGATTACTAGTATTGTTGAACATTCTGAGGAAGTTCAACAGTTTTATGTGGTTTTATAGAAACACATTGATTGTAACAAGGTATTAGAATTAAGTGGGTAAAGAACTCCAGCCATCCAGAGTAAGTGCAGGAAAAGAGTGGAAGCTCGTAATGGAATAAAAAGGTAATAATGAGATCAGAATATATAAAGGAGCTTAGAAATTTTTAATGTTCTTTTTGGGCCCTCAGACTTCCATTAATTGTTAAGTGCAGCCCCACTGGCTCATTTTTGTCCAGTATGTCTTGGCATCCAAGGGCATTGGGCATGACAGGCAACTGCTGGAGATTGTAATGAGTCAGAAGATTTTACCAGGTTTCATGTTTCAAAATGAGCCTGCTTCATAACAGCAAGGTCTGCCTGGTATTGTCTGCAGCATCTCCCAAAGATTTTGGTGTGGGTAGAATACTTAACTTGCAAAAGTAATTTTATTTATTATTTATTTAAAGTTTGTTAAACAAGGAAGTGCACTGATCAATTTAGCCCATTTTCAGGCTCAACACAGCAGTAAACAACCAAAGAAACAAACATTAATTAATATCAGCATATATGTTATAGTCCTACACTCAGGTATTTTGTCCATCTTAGTTAGCCAAGAGTGCTTAATGCAATGCAAAGAGTACATGCATCAATGGACAGCCTTATCCCAGGTATCTCTAAATTATCACACTTGTTGACATATTTGCATGCATTTTAACCCTAGTATTTGGTTTTGAATAAATAGTCTTCATCACCTCATAAAAGTCTAATAAAACAAATCTCAAAATTATACATTAAATAATACGATTCAACTCTGTTAGTGGCCTTCTCTGTTTGCATCAAAAGTCACTATAACCAGTGGTTTCTATGTTTTTTGCACATGGCAGTCTTTAAACTATTATCACTTGTTTTCCAGTAACAAACTCATTCTAATCGTCTTTCTTGCCAAAATAGTCATAAACAACCTATAGTCATGATTTAACACTGGTATCAGCACACGTAAGATTAGCATACTACAATCTTTTATTGCAACGTTTGTGCTTTAGACATTCTCAGGTTTTAATTTTGTATAGACTTTCATTGTTTTAACTTCTTTAGTACAGCAAGCCACAACTACATTGTTCTTTTGGATCCTTCTTCTCTTCCTGTCATTTTCTCTGTTTTACTCTCTACCTTTCAACGTTTTGGTTCATACTCGCTAATGTTTCTTACAACTGTGTGCTATCAGTAAATGTTGTTAAGTCCAGTTGGGAAAAGATTCAAAATGGCATTGGATAATACAGTCTAAATTTAAACTTTCTTATTCTAATTGCAATCTTTTGTCATCACCTTTACAGTTTCCCATTGTTTCCACAACAATGACATAATCTGGTCATTACGTTAATAAGTCTCAAACCTTTCCAAAATTTGCAGTGGATACTTGTTCCCATTGGTGTCTGCTACAAATAGTCTATGAGTAAGTAATCCAGTCCAACTTGTCAGCTTTTGCTGCACATAATACAGGCAGTCCTTGTCTTTTTTTTCTAGTAATTTCTATATTCTTTCAAAAATCCTAACTTCTATATTAGTTTTCTTCCATTTCAATATTTATAACTTTTACTGAACAAATTTGCATTTTTTCTTTACATAATTCTTCAGTAACATTTGCATGTAAATTCATTTCAATATACCATCTCCTCCTCTTTATATTCTTTAGCCTTCACTCTGCAATCATAATATTACAAGCTTTTACAGTACTTAGCTCACTGCAAATAGTCTATGAAAGCAGCCTACATTTTTTCCATAATTACCCTACCTTGGTCATTTGTTAACTTAAATTCACAATTCTGCAGTGCACTTCCATTTCTTGTCAGACAGTGAGGACATTATATTGGTGCACAAAATCATGTAAACAAGATTTGAAGCTGTCATCTTCAGCAGAAAGGACAGCGGAGGAAGGCGGGGGGTACACACAGTAATTTGTAGAGACTTGCTACTCCCCAGATCTCTTATAGTACTTTTTCACAGTGAGGTTTGTAGACCCATGGAATGAACTACCAGAATAGGTGATGGAGGAGGAGCCCATGCAAGCATTTATTTCCACAGTTTCTTCTATTATCATCTTACTCTCCATATAAAATCCACATTTTTAAATAGTGTATGGCACTATATTTTTTTACTAAAATGTTGAAAGCATTTGCATTGTCAAGAAAAATTTAACAAAAGGACAGTGAGCAGCTGTTTAACAAATTACTATAGTATGTGGTAAGAGAAGGCAGTGTAAGGATTTTTTAAAGTGATTTATTCTGTGCTTCATTTCTTCATTCAGGCTGTGTGTCAGAGCTTGATCACACGAATCCTGAATTACAACTGGCAATCAAATAACTTTTTATTGACAAAAAAAAAATAAAATAAAAAAATAAACAGTAGGTGTTGGAAGAGGTGAAAATGTCCACATTCATATGGATAAGGCAGTAACTACATTTTTTTCTGTATGGCTGAATTTCCCTTCTATTAATGGTTGTCCTAAAATGTTAATTTACATATAAGACAAGTTTAAATTAATTTTTTTGTTTAAAATGTTGAATGTGTTCAAGTGACTTGAATTAAACTTTTCCATGCAAGCTTAAATGATCTCAGGCAATGATACTTATAAATTGTCAACAATACTCATCAGCAGATTTACTAGTGACCATTTTCAAGAAAGTTGTGCTCTTTCTCACCCCACAGTTTTTGGCAATTATTGATCTGAAGTTGTTTTCATTTGCTCTTCAACCTGTGGGACATGGATCCGGGAAGCATCCGACTCAGCCGCATTCTCCAGCATTGGATCCGAGCTTTAAGCTCCTCCTCTACCCATAATGCCCATCTCCCGCCTTCTCTCAGATCTCATTTGCCATGCATATCACTAGCATCATGATCCATTGCTCCAGGTTTTTGGTGAGTGTTTTTTACTAATTTTATCCTATCTTTTGGACTTTTCCTATCTTCTTTCCACTCTTTCACCTTCCTTTACCTTTGCGCTCAGGCATCTATCCTTAGTTTAAAAAAAAAAACTTTTCCATTCCCTCTTTCTCTCTCCTTCTACTTAGGTGTGTGTGTGTGTGTGTGTGTGTGTGTGTGTGTGTGTGTGTGTGTGTGTGTGTGTGTGTGTGAGAGTGTTTTCTGGGTCCTCTGCTTCCTCTACCATGGCTGAGGCACCTAAGCCAGGGTTTAGGAAGTGCACAGAGTGTGGCCATAAGCTTTCCCCTGCTGATGGTCACACTCTATGCATCATCTGTTTCGGGTCCCGCACTTGGATTACTCCTGTTCGATCTGCATGGGGTTCAACCCCTCATGTGTTGATTGATAGGAGGAATAAGCTGATCCTTAAGGGCCTACTTCCTCCTCCCACTGCAGAGGCTCAAGCTTCATACTCAGCTTCTGCTGCTTCCTCCACCTTGGCCTCTGGGACTCAATCTCCCACCAAGATGGATAGGGACAGGAAGAAGGGCAAACACCAAGGCCGGGATAGGCCAAGGAAGTGATCCCCCGACCGCTCTTCCATGGCCGAGCCCCTGGCAAAATCTCGCCCGGCTCCAAGCTCAGGCTCCCCTCGGCTCCACTCACCTTGCTTCTCCCCAGAGCCGGAGGTTCCTCGGGGCCATTCTCCAGTGTTGGCCTCCCCCCATCACCTGTCTAGGCCGGGGTCTGTGGCCTCCTCTGCCAGGTTTACCAGCAGCCATTCTGAAGTCGAGGTGGACAGGATGATATGGAGATTTATCCGCACATAGATTCAGATGGGAGTCTTGCCTGCCCCCTCTCCCTCCGGGGTTGGGGGCATGCAGTCTGCCTTTTTGCTGATCAATCCTTCTCCAGTCCGATCCCTGGTTTTGGAGTCTTTGGCATTAAGGGGTCGGCACCAGTGGTACCTGGTACCTAGATGCCAACCATTACCCTGAGTGGGTCGGCTCTGACCAGCTCGAAGTCATCTGGCTCTCAGAGCCAGATCCGAAGGGGGGGGGTGTTGGCTCTGAGTTTTTCAGAGCAAGGCCATCCACACAGAGTCTCGGCACCTGGAGGTTCGGCTCCAGCTCCCCTGTTGACTCAGAGGATTACTGATCCAGTCATTCTCTCAGATCTAGGGGTTTGTCCTCCCTCTGCTTTTGATGTGGTGGTGAGGGTCCTCTCTTTTCCATCTAGACCTTTGATGCTTTTGTCCTTGGAGTCTGTCCTGGCTCCCTCTGTGTCGGCCTCAGATTCTGCCATCCTGTCCCCTCAAGGACAGCCTGTCGCCTCTCCTCTCCAGGGAATTCCCCTATGGGAACAGCCTGAAGCTTTCAAGTCCTCCCCAGAGACCCCCCCAAGGAGATTCCTTGAACACACATGTGTAAAAAGAGACATTTGGACTCTCCACTGGAGTATCTCATGGAGGACACCGATTTGGAGGAAGGGGAAGGTTCAGACCCGGTCACCCCCAGATGATGTCTCTTTTGGAGACATCATGGAGCTCCTTCACCAGCGTGGGGGGGGGGTGGTCTGTCCTAAAACCCAACCCTGACGAGTTGATGTTCCTGGAGGCCTTTGGCACAGGACCCTCTACATCCTGGGTGTCCCCTCCCCCCAATCCCCTGGTGGATCTCTCTTAGGTCTTGGGCATGGAAGGAGCCCAACATGGTGGAGCCTGTCTACAGACACCCTGATAATATCCTCAGTGCCCCATCTGATAAACTACACTGGTGGGAGGGATCTCCTGTTGATGCCATGGTAGTGGCGGTGGCCACCAAGAAGGAGCTCATGCAGAAGAGCTCCACAGTCCATCCACTGGACTGAGAGTCAAGGACCATGGATGATTTTGGGAAGTAGGCCTATGCTTCAGTAACATTCTCTGAACATGCTGAACTGCACGGCACATGTGATGAGGCTTCAGTGAGACCTAATTAAAGGGGTCACAGAGTCTACCCCAGGGTCCATGTCGGCAAAGGCAAATGGTTTTCTCCTCCCAGATGGCCACCCTCACCTCCATTTCCAAGACCCTCTATGTGGCTTCTATCTCACGCTACTGAGGGCGCTGCTAGAGCAGCCAGAGCAGGCGTTGCCATCAGGAGTCATGCCTGGCTCTAACTTTGTGCCTTTTTGGAATCCTTTAAGGCATCTTTTACAAATGCATCATATGATGGTTCCACTCTCTTTGGAAAGACTGTACATGACACCCTGGTCCAGCTTGAGAAGGATGGGAAGACTCTGTCGGCTATCAAAATCCACTTCTCAACCCCTCAACCTGTCTTCTCCAGGAATCAGTGAGGTGAGAAGAAAATGTAGTTTCGGAAGTCTCAGGGTTATTCCCAGGCTGCTCAGGACTCGCCTTCCCCCAAACACCGAGGGGGATTTGACAGATGCCACCCTCACAGCAGAAAGGGTCCAAGGAACCAAGGGTCTTGGGATTCTTTCCCGGACAGACCCACACAGCACCCCTGAAGGGTTGCTTGGCTACTTGTCTCTGAAGGCAGTTGGGGGTCAACTTTCACTACACCCAATGGCCTGGGAGTCCATCACAGATGATTGTTGAGTGTTGCAAATCATATCCAGAGGATATTTAATTCCCTTAACACAAATGCCACTCCCTCCCAAACACCTCCCAGATGTTCCACCTGCGCAAAGGGAGGATGCAGCAGTGTAAATTTTCAAGCTGATCAAAAAGCGAGTCATCCAGCCCATCTCCCCAGACCAGTCCAGATTAGGCATCTAATCCAGGTTCTTTTTAGTGCCAAAGAAGATGGGGGACTTAAGACTGATCCTGGATCTGTCAACCTTAAACCTGGCAATTGCCAAGATGAAATTCTGGATGGTCACACTCCACTCCATCCTGCCCTTCCTGCAGGAGAATGACTGGATGTGCTTAGTAGATCTCCAGGATGTGTACTATCACATCAAAATGGGAAGATGCTCTCAGAGGTTCCTCCGCTTCTGACAGGAGGCCAATCATTACCAGTTCAGAGTGCAACCCTTTGGTCTCACCACAGCCCCCAGGGTGTTCACCAAAGTGATGGTGGTGGTGGTAGCAGCTCATCTGTGGCTGCAGGGCTTCCAGGTCTTTCCCTACCTGGATGATTGGCTCCTTTCCACTCTCTCCAGGCATCCAGATCACCCACCAGTTGGGCATCACCATAAATCTCAACAAGTCCTGGCTGAACCCGGTTCATGTTCTGGATTTTATTGGAGCTCAGTTAGACCAAAGTTTTTCTAACTCCAGACAGACTGCAGTCCCTCAAACTTCATGTCTTGTGCATCCTTCAAGCTCAGTCTCCCCCAGCAGAATCTGTCTTACGAGTGTTTGGTTCTATGGCGGCTATGATCACTCTCGTGCCCATAGCCTGGTTGCACATGAGAGTGCTCCATTGGACTCTTGTGGTCAATTCAATCCCCAGACCTTCATCATGGTCACCCATTTATTCTTCCTGCCCTGTCAACCGCAATGACCACGGATGCTTCCCTACTTGGGTTGGTGGGGGGCACTGCTTGGGAAGGCCAGTCCAAGACACTTATCCTCCAACTCCCGTAATTCCTAAATTCCTTCAGAAAGCAGCCCAATTGAAGAGCAAAGTCATCCTCACTGCACCTTATTGGCCTGCAGATTTGGTTCCCCTTCCTTTGGCCTTGTCTGCTATAACTGTCTTGGATTCTGGGTCCAGTTCCAGACCTTCTGTCTCACCTGACAGGCATGGTTCACCTGGATATCTGAAATCTCAAACTAACAGTGTGGTTTCTCCAATTCCCTTAATAGTCAGGCAACCAATGCTCTCTTCCCCTGTCCGTTCTATAATTTTATCTTCCCATAAACCTTCTACTAGTAAACTCTACAGGAGTAAATGAAAAAGGTTCATTTATTGAGCGTAGCAGAATCAGATATACCCCTTCTCAGCCCCAATTCATTCTGTTCTAGAATTTTTAGTGAGCTTATTTAATGAGGGTGCTAGTTCGTCAATTATTAAAGTTCAACTCACAACTATCTCCAATTTCAATGTAGGGTTTCAAAATTCTTCACTGGCTTCATCTTAACTGTGAAAAACCTTTTTGAAAGGTACTCTTCTGCTAAGACCCCCTTTTAAAGACCTTACGCCACCATGGGATTTAAATTTAGTTCTGCAAGCCTTAATTTATTCTCCCTTTGAACCTGCAGCCAAATGTGATCTTAAATTTTTGACCTGGAAAACTATCTTTTTAGTTGCAATTTCATCTGCTAGAAGAATTTCAGAACTTCAAGCATTATCTTCTAAGTCTCCAGATTTGATTTTTCATAAGGATAGGGTCGTGTTACATACTAATGCTTCTTTCCTTCCTAAGGTGCTGTCAGAATCCACCCTTAACCAGTCTATGAACTTGCCAGTATTCTTCCCCAAATTTAAAAAAGGGGAATATATGCTTCACTTAACTGGATGTAATAGACAATTACATTTCTACCTACACAGAACAAAAGAGATTAGAAAGAAAGATCAACTATTTGTTTTATTTGCACATAATAAGTTGGGTGAATCAGTCACAAAGATAATTCTAGTCAGACAGATTGCATTTCATTTGTTTATAATAAATTGAATCTAACCTTATCAAAACCATTAACGGCTCATTCAACCAGATCTGTGTCACCTTCTACTGTATTCCAGTCTACAACCTCTATGGAGGATATATGTGTGGCTGCATCTTGGTCAAATCCTCCTACCTTTATCGCTCAGTACAAACTAGATCTGGTCTTGAGGGGAAGAGCAGCCTCTGGCTTCGATGTACTCAGGAATATCCTTCCTTAGAGTCCCCCCAGGAATTTACGTAGCTGGGGACTCTTTCCCATTAGTTAAGGAATGAATGAAAATTGACAACATCAGACAAAGACTTTATGTACTTACCATAACATTCCATCTGTGTTATCCATTTTCATTCTTCCTCATATCCCCACCCACCATCCCCCACCAGTTTTCATAAATGACTTCTGGCAGAATGAGACACTTCAGGACACCTATGTCCTTTGTGCTGAACTCCAGTTATGGCATTTATTTTATAGTCTTCCTGTCAAGCTGCAAACAAGATCTGACAAATGTTAGGTGTAGCACATTATTGGGAGGGAAGGAGCGTGAGAGTTTGTTGGAGGCCACAAGCTAGTATAATGGGTGAGTCGGATCTGAGGATTGGATCCGATCCCATTAGTTGAGGAAGAATGAAAATGGATTACACAGATGAAACATTATGGCAAGTACATAACTTCTTTTTCTTTCTTCTTTTGGAAATGGCCAGGGGCAATTATCACAAACTTCCTCACACACACTGGACCTACTCACACAAGAAAAGGGGTGTATGACAAATCACAACTTCGAACAACTGCAACTAACTTCCTAAATGATAGAATCTTAATACCTTTTAGACAACTTTTTCTGATGTCATGCAGTAAGTATTAAAATGAGGCAAGAAAACCTGCTACTATACAATCATATATTAGTGAAAGGAAAAAGTTGTCTAGTTGGTGCTAAGAAACAAACCAACACCCATTCAAGGCTAGTGTTTATTTGGTTCTGCATTATTTGTGTGAGTTAGTATCCTCTGGCTTGTCTTACTCCTCTGTCAAGGTTCATTTGTCAGCTAGTATCCTCTGGCTTGTCTTACTCCTTCATCAAGGTTCATTTGTCAGCTATTACAGCAGGTCTGCCTGTGGATCTCCCTATTTAAATGCAATCTCATTTGAAAGTGTTTCTGTAAGGGGTGTTGCATACCATGCCTCCTAGAAAACAAGTGGATCCTCCTTGGACTCTTAATTTTGTGTTCAAAAATCTAACTCTTGCACCATTTAAAGCAGCTCATCAGGCTGTCTTGAAGTTCTTAACATGGAAAATAGTGTTACTTTTTCCTCTGACCTTTGCAAGAAAAGTACCCAAGTTGCAAGCTGTTATGGTGAGTCAACTTTATCTCATTTCCACAATGGTAGGGTTTCCTTAAGCACTAATCCTACATTTATGCCTAAAGTAGTATCTCAGTTTACACTGAGCCAGTCTATCAATCTTCGTGTTTTCTTTTCAGAACCTGATAATGAGGGAGAAAGATACTCAATACATTGTATATCCACAGACAACTTGAGTACTTTCTTGATGAAACATAATCTTTCAGTGAGTAAGATCATTCAAACATCTACCGTTATGGTAAGTATACTTGCACAGCTGTAATTCACACAGGAACTAGGTGGCCTGAGATCAATTCTTGATGGGAAACAAGAAAAAAGGACAGTCTGTGTCAAAACAAACAATTTTGAAGTAGTTATCTCATGCTGTTACCCCTCATCATATCCAGCACAATACTCTCCCAAACAGGGTCAAGTCTAATTCTACCAGGGCCTTGGCTTTATCTGTGATTTTTTGGAAAAGGTTGGATTTTACAAGCAGCAACTTGGTCCTCTGTGCACACTTTTACAGACCACTATAAACTAGATTCCTCCTCCAGGTGTAGCGCAGGCTTTGCTAGGACCATTCTCCAGGGACTTCTGGACCATCATCCTTCTTTCTCCTTTTAGTCAATCAAAGTTAAGGGTAATCTACCCATATAACTAAGGCTACAACAGTAGTGAGCCTAATGTTGAATGTGATGTAGTTCTTAGCATAACAGTAGATGTTCAAATGATTACTGCTGCAGTAGCCATTCCCTTCCTTCATCTCCCTTATTTTTGTATGTTCTTTTTTGTCAGTGTGAAGACCTTTATTTTTATTTTTGTATCACTGTCTGTTTTAGGGCTTTAGCCCCCTGTCTTTGATGGCATGAAAGCTCTGAAGGGCTTGGCCCCCAAACCTGTCTTTTTAGTTAGCTGACTAATGGTTTGGTCACATGGATGGTGTCCTGAAGCTTTGGAAGCTGTCGGGCTGTTATATTCTTAACTGGACGTTACCCATATAGCTAAGGCTACTGCAGCAGTGATCATTCAAGCATTTACTGCTATGTTAAGTATACTTGCACAGCTGTACTTTACACAGGAACTAGGTGCCCTGAGATCAATTCTTAATGGGAAACAAACATATCTGAGTAATTTAAAATTCCAAAACCCTTTCTGCCTCATAAAAATAGTGCTAAAATTCCACAGAACCCACTGGTATCCAATGTCCATCATTCTTTGCAGTCTATAGGGCAGTGATGGTGGGCTTTGTAAGTCCAAGTAGGACAACTGACTCCCTGAATACTGACTAACTCTGCCTAGAGATGATAAACCTTTTCCTCAGCCAGAAAATTGCCTGCAGATGTGGTAATACCTCATCATCCAGTATGTTTCCCACACAATTGCTACTTCATAACTACTGCTCTGCAATACTCCCATCATTTCTTACCCCTAGTTTCTTAATTGCGACTTGCTTACTTACTTGCCACTATTAGTTTTAGATTTTATTTTAAATAGTAACACACAATTGCCGCTGTCCTCCTAAAGTATCCTGTAGCAAATTCAACGCCAAAACTACAAAACGAAACTAGCAGGACACACCACGAGAACACTGGATTCTGCACAAAATATCCTTTATTCCAAACGATAAAACAAGAATGGCTTCTTCAGATACAAGTTGAAATATCTAACCTAGTGCCTTTTATATACATCAGTGCTAACAATTATTATCAAGCAATAAAGCAATTACTTAGTTAAAGCATTGATTAACCAATTGTAGGAAGATCCTTTACCTATTCCTAGTTCAACGCTATGCATTCAATTCATACCACATTAATCGTGTAGAAAAAATGGCAACAGCATTAACATAAACAAAAACATAAACAAGGGACCCACATATACGACAAGCACAACATGTGCTCAGGTGACGAATCACCATACTCACATCTTGCTATCCTTGTTTTTAAATGATTAATGAATATGCAGTTTAAAATCGCAGCTGGTGCATATAAATTTCAAAAAAGCTTAGCAGCGTCCCTTGAGATCTGCGTATATCAAAGCAGAGCAGAACATACGCATGCTCCATGCACAGATCACTACATGTAGATGTATCGTATGTGGAATAAGATTTTAAAACAAGAATAATACTGTGTCAACGTAAGGAGAACATTCGTACTTCCTTACGCTGTATGCAAATGAACACTCCAATTATGGAATATTTAAATAAAACAACCACAGAATTAGAAACATCCAAGTATCTGTGTTGTAACTATTCACTGACTTCATATCCCGGTGTCCATTGTGAAGTCACGATTATATCATTGTGTCTTATGTGTAAAAATAATATATATAAAAAGATAATGTATATATAAAAGAATACAAATATAAAATCAATATTATATGAATCTGTCATGTTTTGTATATTTCTGAAACTGATAACTTCTAAGAAAGTAACTGTCTAAAAACTCATCTTTAAACTGATATATCTAAGTAGTTGTTGAATTACTGGTCTACTTCAGAGTTGAACAAGCAACTGTCGAGGTTGCCAGTTCTCAAATTCATGATTCCACTCCTACAATTCATCCTTTGCTTTAAAATGTCATTAAAGCTTTTGAAAAACTAGGATCAAACTACCAAAAATTCATTGATTTTATCATTGGTGCCTATCGTGAAGTTTTTTAGTCTTTGTAACTCATAACGTATTAGGCAAAGCAGTAAAGTGTGTTTCTCTTAAGGAGTTCTTTATATTACAATTCTTCCCAACTTGATTACCGATTGGTAGTGAATAACTCAAGCTTGCTGGACATCAGTGCATTAAACAGAAATTACTGTTAAACCATTAAGGACTACTATTAAAAATGAAGTGAAATACAAATATAGGTCTAATATACCTTCGTGTTACAAAATGTTAAAACTGTATGTGGAGAGTCGTATCTATGCAGAAATTCATATTGTAAGTATCAACCATCTCATAAACACTATATAGATAGAGTCCTATAATTTAAGTAACTCATATCTATCAGAAGCTCATTCAAGTGGAGTATAATGAACTCCACTAACTACATGCTATGGCTTTCTTCCAGTCAGAAGCTTGCTGAATGGACCCACCCACTGTTTTAGTGGCTATAAAAACTCATGTTGTTTGACTAGTATTCATATCAGGAAATGCCATTTTCATGACTACTCCACGTATCCATCTTTGAATAAAGCTTTTTTTTTTTTTTTTTTTTTAAAAAAACAGCTTGCTTCTTATTCTTTGGAAAAGAGGGGGTGAATAAATCAAAGGTAAACTTGACAATTTAATTTTGAGTACTGTAGGAAAGAAACCTTTAGGGAGTAAGTAGGCACACTGGCCATTCATACTTAATGATTCCTAGAATCCTGCATCTGTATTAGGAAGCTTAGATGTCCAGATAGATCACATCTGCAGGTATTTCCCTGTCAAGTTCACATATAACCCTGTCATAAAATGCAGTCAGGATTGTCTGACAGCTCCTTTTGTGTATGTAACCATGATGATTGCTGTTCTGGAGACTGCTGTCCTTCCCCCTCATGACTCTCCATTCTGTACTGAACTTATCACTGAAAGTAGCTCCTTCTCTGCCACAAGGACATTGATAGTATGTTTGTAGACAAGTTCTCTTCCAACTCCTCCCTCCCCCATTCCCCTTCGCATCTTTCCTCATCTAACTGGTTTGGACCAAATCCTTTTGGCAATTTCCAGAATTAAAAATACCAGTTCTTTAGGTCCTGACCACATATCTCTGGATGCCTGTTGAAAAGCTCCACCTCGCAACACTTATCTATCCGTTATTAACCCCGAGTGTCTTCAGTGGTTACATCCTCAAGTTGTGCACAGCATCAGTTGTGGTGCCCTTGCGTAAATGTGGTCCCTCTATCGATGCTGGGAATTATACACCTATAAATCACTCTCTAGTATTATTTGCAAGGCTATGGAATGCATTGTAGATGAACTAATGAACTATGATATAGGTGACCTCCTATACCTAAATACACATCAATTTAGCTTTATAAAAGGCAGCTCACACCTGCTCAACCTAGTTGACCTTCAGAAGGGTTACTGCTGCCATGGATACAAGCATAGTATTCTCACAGCCTTCCTGTACCATGCCAAGGCTTTTGTTATTATTCCCCATTATTGTACCTTGCTAAAGCCTTAAGCACTATTTCCACATGATGAGATTGACAAACTCTCCCAACTCAACAGTAACCCATTCTTAGTTCACTGGATAGTAATTGGCTGTATACTGTTAAGGCTGATTATATTTGCTGCAGACAGAAAAATGTCAACAGTATTGTCACACAGAGCTCTGCCTTTGGCTCCATCTCCTCACTGGCATGTGCTTTTCTGATATCAAAGTATTGTAGCTAAGCAGGTTTGCTGATGATTGCCAGCTTTAGACAACTGACAAATCCCTTTAGGATGTTCAAATTCTGTATCAAGGGCTGGACCAACAGATGCTTGGTGTGTTAAATGTAAGTTTACCCTCAATGACAGGAAATGCAGCATAGTTTTCTTTAGTAAATCTAATATCACCAATGCATATCATAAAAATAAAATATTTCTTAAATCTCACCCAGTCATGTGAAAAATTAACTTTCCTTTCACTACCACATCTTTGTTGTGGTTAGAAAATCCTTCTGCTTTGCATAACTTATCTTTTTAGTTGCAAGAAGTTCTAGTTCCATTATTAGGCTCAGCATTGAATACAGTACCCTTTTCACCATATGTCTTGCTAAGTACCTAAACCAGCTCAAGTGATCTCAACACTTCCTAAGCAAAAAGACATCCTGTCTTAATATCTTTAGGTACTCTCAATGACTTAAACACCTGCTCCAGTACTCTGTCTAATATAGACGTTTGACAGGTGATCCATGTTCAGCGTTTCAGGCTGTGAATGTGCTCATACTCTGGACATCTTCACCAAACACAGAACCAGTATAAAGCAAATACCTGGTCTAGAAATCTAAACCTATAATAACACATTAACAATACTAGTTGGTGCAACAGATAACTAACCCAAGATAACTCGCATTTCTAGTAAAGGCTTCTCTTACATATGAAGCAGAGTACTTTCTTAGCAACCTTTAAATCCAGTATGGATGTCTGGATAGGTAATCACAAACTTTCACCTAGGATGGTATGGAAAATCTACTTTATAGGAGAACACTACTAATCTCCTATGAATATTGGAAGATATGTCTGAGCTTCTCAATGGTCTCCTTGTCCGTAAGTTTAGTATGAACATATGAGCATCCCACCAATATTGTATGATATAGCTGAGCTTCTCAACTGTCTCATTTGCCATACACGTAGCATGAATCTATGAACTCATATGCTGTGCTGATGATATCATAAGAAGGCAGAAACATGCATGTCCACAGCTAGAGGGGCTTGGCTTTATTGGCCTGAAATTGTCCATAAAAAGACTTAAAAGTAAAGTAAAAAGTCATCTGTGGTCCTATCCTCAAGTGCAGCAAAATCCTCTTTCTTAAAATGCTACAGATAAAACCAAGGTGTTTCTCACGCTGACACTCTGTGAAAGCACAGCTCTTACAACATAACATGAATGCAACCCAAGAAAGGATCAGCTCTCTCAGCTGAATAATGATCAAGTGCATCTGCACAGTCAAGCATAGCTTTTGACTTTTGAAAGACTATTTCCTGATAATCATCATTTGATGACTACTGCAGGTGCCTTAGCTATATGGGTTATATCCTGCCAAGTATATAACAGCCAGCCAGCTTCCAAAGCCTAAGGACACCTTCTGCACAATTCAACTAGCTAGCTTGAGCAGAGCTGAGAAACAGTGGTTTGGGCACCAAGACCTTCAGAGATTTCCTGCACTTAAGAATGCTTCTCTTGTGTGTTTCAGTGGATTAATGGCCGTCTAACAGTTCTCAGTTGTTGGGCATATAAGTTCCCTTCAGAGAAATAAAACGTACACATTTTATTTTTATGTCAGAAATGCATCTTTTTCCATAAATACATATATTTTGAAACATTTAAAACTGTTTTAAAGGACTATTATGTGAATTTTAGTCAAATATTTACTGTGAAGAACAATTTTTTACTGTTGAGGAAAAAGTTGTTAAAACTAAGTTAAACTTTGTTTTTCCCTAACTAAAACTTGTGTTAAATTATTTTTGGAGCTAGGGAAGTGTTTAAATAATTTTCACTGTGTTTTTTTTTTAAATCTACTTTTTAATACTTACCTGTTTCACTGACTTCTGCTGCCAATCTTCCCTGAGACTCATGCATAATTTTTGGTTTCAACATGAAATAACCTCCCATTTCCTCAGTTCTTCCAGCCATAAAAATTAGAACATTTCTGAACAGCCTTCAGCAGACTGCAAATTTGCGTCAGGCATAGAAGGATGATTCTGCTGTTGCTATTTCTGGTTCCTCTGACCATTCATCTTTTTCCTTGGCTCTTTCTGGTGTAGTCCCTACAGCCACCATGGACTAGGGACATGTCCACGCTGGTTGTTGGGATTGCTGTTGGTGGGCTGGGGAGAGCTATTCTTGTCTGTCTTGGAGGAAGGAGCAGTGGATTCCTTTCTGCTTAGCTAGACTAATATGCCTGTGCCTAAGGAAGATTTGCTTGTCAAAGTAGGTCTGCATCTATAGAAATTTCTACCAAAAAGAAGCAGAAAGGTAGACATTTATTTCTGTTGCTGTTACTTGTGATAAGTGTTTTATTGAGCTTAGCTCAAGTTTTATTTCAGCGTATTGACACTTTCAGTTCTTGTTTCACTGGTAAAGAGAAAAAGAAAATTCTTCATTATTTGAGGTTTATCAAGACACTGAACAGGACAATGATGGTGATGAAACAACTTCTGTTTTCCTCTGATTAGGTTTCTGATGCTGACTCTGAGGAGGTGTTTCTTCTGATAGTCCTTTAGAATGTTTTTCTTTTTCTGAAACCATATCCAGAATCAATCAGTTGTTTTAGCAGAACATGATGATATTCTACTTCCTTTAGACAAATATTATGATTTATTACAACTGGAATTTCCTGAAACTACTCCAGTTCCTCCTGTTTTCCAGCACTGGAAGATATTTTATTACAGCCTTTAACTTGCCTGATAGCCAGCCTGTTGTCCCCAAGAAAGCAGACAGATTGTATAAAGTTCATCATTCTTATACTTTTTTTTTATTTTCTAACACTAGATTTGACCCAGCAGTGATTTCCTTGGTAAATCCTGCTGCTGCTGCTGCTAAACATCTGGTAACCATCCCCGTGATAAGGATGGAAAGTTTTTGAAAGAATTGGGGGGAAAAGTGTATTCTTATGCAACATTTATTTTTAGAACTCTTACTTGTCTCACTCACATGTTAACGTTTATGTTTGATTGTTTTAAGAGTATGAGGACCATTATAGTTTCTTTTCCTTCTTCTGAAAAAAATTGCATTTATTTTTTATTTATCCTTTGCTGACTGGGTTAGACACATTAGGCTAGTGGGCCATTTTCAAGGGAGGATCAAGGACAGGGCATTAGTGAACTTCTCCTTCTCTTTATGATAGGTGCCATGGAATCTTTTACATACACCTCAGCTACCTTAAGTAGATGGGTCCATGGTTTAATGTCTCATTCAAGGGGTGACATCCTCTGTTGCAGTATCAGCAATCTGGTCACCTGGAGTAGGAATAGAACCCACAGCCTTATGATTTTTCCAGCAATAGGCACGTGTTCTTCTTGCTCAGCCACTGAAACAAATCATCGTTGTCTAATTTTATTGTTTGTGTCTCGTGTGTATAAGCACACCTTGAAGTGTCCTTAGGATTCAGCTGATGGCATTTCCACTACTGCTGCTACTGGAAGTGTTATGAGAAGGTTTGTTTGGTTGCATACACAAAACATTTCTGAGGATGTTAAAGCTAAAAATTTAAATTTTCCCTTATATAAAGAGGTTGTGTGCTGCAGAAGTCCTTAAAAGGTTTGTGAGAGGGAAGAATATTTAGGAACTTTCTACAAATTTTTCAGCCTTCCTTCTCTAAATTTGTCAAGAGTTTTACAGCTACATTGCACCATTTCATAAAAGGCAAAATAAGCATACACATCAAGCTGCTGGCAAGCAGACTTAAAAAAAAGACTTTTGGAGTCCCCCAGAAACAAGGACAGTCCAACAAGTCTGAATGACTATCTACAGAATGCCCCCCCCCCCCACACACACACACACACACATGCAAACACACACACTGGCAAGCCTTTAATATTTGCCAAAAAAAACCTCTCCATTTCTCTCTTTGGCAACAGATAATCTCAGACAAATGGGTTCTGAGAGTGACTCGTGAGGAATATAGATGGGAATAGGAATCTCTCCCTCCTTTTTTGAAGGATTCCCCCTCCTTTCATTCAACATATTTTGTCTCATTGGGAGTTAACAGTGGTCCCTTCTACTCAGTTAGGAAAAGAGTTTTATTTCACAATGTTTCTGGTTCCAAACAAAGAAGATTTATAGAGACCAGTTCCGGATCTTTCATTTTTAATCCTGTTTGTGATCGTGCACAAGTTCAAAATGTTATCACTTCACAACTTTCCACTTTGCATTCACATTTGAGTTTTCTTGTGACATTAGATTGAAAAGATTCATATCATCTCATTCATGTAGATCCATATTTCAGAAGTTTCTTAAGGTTTTCTGTGTCTGGATCACACTCTTAGTTCTCTACAGTTCCCTTTGGCCTATCCATTACTCTAAGGGTATTCACAAAGTATCTAGCTCCTGTGATGGCCTACTTCAGATTGCAAAATATTCAAATATTCATTATTTAGATTACTTGCTTATTTTTGCAGTCTTTTTCAACATTTAAAGAATCTCTGACTTGGGTATAAGATAGCCTAGACAGGCAAGGATTCCAAGAGAACATTCAAAAGTATTTTCTGACTTATCACATGATTACTTTCCTGGGGTGTTTCTTAGATAACACACTTCAAGAGCTTTTCTTCCACATATAAAAATTAGATCTATATCTAGAGGTATTCCTGAGGTTCACACTCAGACTTCCATCTCACCAAGAAATCCTCAGGATTATGGGTGTCACGTCATCTATGATTTGCAAGATACCTCTTGTAAGACTTCACAAGAGAAAGATCCAATTGTACCTGAACTCTCTATGGTCCCAGCATCAATATCCCTTGTCTTCAGTTCAAGTTTTGAGGATTGTGAAAAAGGAGGTTATGAGGTGGAGACACCAAATCACTCAGAATCCATGTCTCCCATTTCCCCCTCTTGCTCCAACACAATCAGTGGTAACAGATACTTCAGACTTTGCTTGGGGAGCAGTGTCAATGGAAATAAAACTGCAGGGTTTTTGGAAAAAAATGACAGACAAAAACACATAAACATAAAAGAGATGTTTCTGAAAATACACCAGGATAAGCAGTGTCCACAAAGCCAAAATTATTCAGGGAAATAAATCCAAATCAGCCAGTCTACATCACAGGAAACAAAGTTTATTAAGCGCTTTCATCTCGGTTAATACCGAGACCTCATCAGAATAAAAAAAAACACCAAATTAAACTTTAATTTTCTTGATCAATTGACCACTTAATTAATCAATTAAATAATTAAAAAGATTTTTTTTAAGAAAAGGCATGCCACATTTTATACAATAAATTCATCTGGTCAAAGCCCTATACTTTAAAACTGGGGCTATAGACAAAGTTTCATTGAGACCAGGTTCATGAAATGAACAAAGTAAAAGTTGCCATTTATATCCAATTCCCACCAGCCCCCTCTTGAAAATCTATATACAACCTCTAAAATGCCAAATCTGAACTTTTTAAAATCTACACATTTCAACGAATGTCTAAACAAAGCATTTTTATCATTTTTTTGTAAAATTGCATAAACATGTTCATAAATACGTTTACTAAGCTGTCTCTCTGTTTTCCCTACATAAAAGTGTTTGCATGAGTCACATACAACCAAGTAAACTAAACATATTGTTGTACAATTCCCTGGTTTGAAAACCACCGGGTGAGCCCTATTTGGTAAACAGATTATTTTTTTCATCCAAAATATATTTGCAATATGAGCAATGACCACATTCATTAGTTCCTTTCTCAAATGGATTAAGTAAAATAATGTTGTGCTCAAACAGGTACTTCAGATTCTTACCCATTTTGTTCATAAATTTCATCTCTTCCTCAAAAATTCTAAATAAATGTGGGTTACTTCTAAAAATAGTCCAGTATTTTAGCATTACAGCTTTACCTTCTTTGGAGCCTTCACCAAATGGAAGCACCATACTATTTGTAAACTGCTCATTCAAAGTGTCCTTATCAGCCCCTGCAGAATTGACACCCACACCCAAAATAGGTTTTAATTTCATACCCCAAGCTGTACGTAGATCTTCAAGAGGGGGCTGGTGGGAATTGGATATTGAATTGTGTGAACTGAAATGGCAACTTTTACTTTGTTCATTATATGAACCTGGTCTCAATGAAACTTTGTCTAAAGCCCCAGTTTTAAAGTATAGGACTTTGACCAGATGAATTTATTGTATAAAATGTGGCATGTCTTTTTAAAATTTTTTTTTTAATTATTTAATTGATTAATTAAGTGGTCAATTGATCAAGTATATTTAAACTTTAGTTTGGTGTGTTTTTTTATTCTGATGAAACCTCGGTATTAACCGAGATGAAAGCGCTTAATAAACTTTGTTTCCTGTGGTGTAGACTGGCTGATTTGGATTTATTTCCCTGAAGAATTTTGGCTTTGTGGACACTGCTTATCCTGGTATATTTTCAGAAGTGTGTCACCCAGGGGTGAGATATTCTGCCTTTGTGACTGCAGTAAAAGAGATGTTGGCTTGTATAAATGCTCTCAACTCTCTCAATCATCCGTGGTCCCAGGGACTTCTACAAATATGTACAGACAATACCATGGTGATGTGGTACATAAACGAGCAAGCAAGAGGGAACCAGATCTTACCATCTCTGCAGACTAGCGATAGTAGCCTGGAATATAGCTTTTCACACAATCTCACTCTACAGATATCTCAAATTCAGTCATAGCACAATTGTGTGAGCAGAATCAGAACAGACCCTCACAAATGGAAACTGAACCAGAGGGTCTTCTAGATTTATCTATCTGTAAAGAACACCTGGAATGCATCTTTTTACCTCTGCTCTAAACAACCATTTGGCAAAATTGTGCTCCAGGACTCCATGCAAGAAGGCCTGGAAGAAAGATGATTTTGTATTGTGTGTTTGTGTGTGTTTGTCTGTTTGTATTTGTGTGTGTGTGTGTGTGTGTGTGTGTGTGTGTGTGTGTGTGTGTGCGCGTGCATACATGCGTGTATGTGTTTGTATGCGTGAATGCTTTGCAGTGCGTGAGTAAAACAATTTGAGCACCTTTATCCTATTTGTCCTCACTATTACTGATCAAGGAATCACTGCCACTTGTAGCATGTTTGCTGTTACATCTTTGCTCTTTTTTATGTTACAGAAGACATTTTAAGCTTTTCTTGTTAGGACCTTCATCAACTGCTTGAATCCAGTTTCCATCATAGCTTCTACTTACTATCACTCTGTCTCTCCCTCCTGACCATGGAAGTCAGCATAATAACATTTACTTCTGGAAGAGTCAAACACTGTCAACGCCACAGAGCTTTTTGTCTTTTCACTTCTAGTTAACTAACCCTTTATTTCTGCTTCTGAATGTAATGTGTTCATCTTTCTTTTAGCTTTTGTTTTGTTAGTATACAATAGCTAACTATCAGAGGTTTCTAGAATCACTAAAGCTTTAAAGCCAGTATGTTAATCTGCTCATTCTTGTCTTCCTTATCTTCATGCTGTTTCCCAGTATCTTTTATCTTTTCCTGGACATGCGGAGCCACTCGTACCGCTTCCCTACTTCCCTTGTCCTTCCTTAATATCCTGTTTCCTGGTAATATATATCCCAGTCCCTAGCCCCCTGTAGCTAATATTTATGTTATAGCTACAGTATCTATACCTCCACCCTCAAGTACCACAGATGACAGAATTATGTTATTGCCCAGACTCCTGACCCTACATCATCCTAACTGTATTTCTCCTAACCTTTTGGTGTCCCATGTTCTCCATACATAGCATTTCCACAGACATGCTAATTTTTTTCTCTCTATTATCATTATTTATTGCATTTAAATGTTAGTTTTTATTTACTTCACCTTTGGTAGTTATACTCACTAGGCAATAGTTATACTCAATCATAACTGCTCACTGTGATGATTGTAAATGCAATCACTACTGCAGATATGGGGTTCCTTCAAGAGCCATCAATATCAATAATGTATGACTCTAAGCAAGTCAACAGGTCCAGCAAGCTGTTAGTTAATAGCAAATATATAAAGTAAATATTAAAAAGTGACCTTTGAAATTATGGTCTAAGTAATATTTGGGGGATTTACTATATTCAGTTAATGATCAGTATTCCAACTTCTGATGCGTATGACTAGCACATTTGATCTTTACTTACTTTAGGATTTCTTTCTAAGCAACTTGGATTTACTTTGAGAACTATGTAATAATATAAATTCTGACTGAATGATTGATTAGATATAACATTCTATAGAAGGCAAATCTTGATCCTTTAAAGGAGCAAAAGATGCTTTAGTCTGGAATGCCAAATTTCACATTATAAAAAGAGCCATCATGACTTTTCATATGTCTGTGTGTATGATTTTGCTGTAATTTTTAGTAGGCCTAGCAAGATTTGATGCTGTGGTTTGTATTCACAACATAGGGTAATTTAGAACAGTCCTGTTTTAAGTGTCTGTTAGTTAGATAGTTTCTGGGTATACCAGAAGAGATTGACACTTTTTCAGAGGAGTCCTCAGGCTATATTACAGAAACAAGTCCTAATTATACAGTGAATACAATGACTAAATGATCAAGAGGTGTTAATTTACAAATAGTTTATGTGCAGGTGACAGCAAAAGAAACTAGATATATCAAAATGCATTTTTAGTACTTTGTATTTTTTGATCCCTTGCAGCTGAATATTAGCTGCTGTCAGTGCCTGTCTTTGATTCCTGGGTCTACTGGACTTTCCCTTCACTCCCAGACTTGCTTCGGCAATATTCAGGTTCTGTGAGGAGCTCAAAATGTCCAGAATCTGTGACATACTGATGCCAAAGGAAAGTTTTACCTTTTATGCTCCAGTAATGTCCTGTTGGACTGTCCCTGACTTCCACAAAAGTTAACATCTGTAAGATATCTCACCCACCCTCAGGCAGTATCGTATAGTTATTTTTCTCTGGTCTCTGCCAGAGATCTAACAGCATGAGTGTGTCTAAGTACACATCTCCCTCCTCACTCCCAGGATGAGCACAGTCATCCTGCCTGCCCGCAGTTTCAAGCACCAGAGCCACTATTCAAATTTAGGTTATGTGGGCTGTAGTTAGGCTTAATCACTATATGCCACTGGCACAGGCTAAATTCAGATCTGAGCGAGTGTTAGGCAGTACTGTAAATTAATGATTATCTCACAGTCCAAAAATGAAAATTCTAACATATCAGTAAAGTCCAAATGGGCACAGCTTTTGATGCATAACCATTACACGATGCTCCATAGCATTAAGTAAACATGAAGTTCTCCACTGAGTACTAAGTAGAAAGACTGCTTGAGTGTTTATTTATTGATTTATTTGTCCTTTGTTAACCGGGTTAGTCCTCTGGGCTAGGGGTCCATTTTCAGTGGAGACCCAAGGAGAAAAGCTCCAAAACAAATAATAAAACTAGCAATAACAATAACAATGTCAATAACAATGACAAGTTACATTATAGGACAAAAAAATGAGAATACATATGAATAAAACATTGATGCCTCAGTGGAAATTACTAAAAGTATAACATTCAGCAAAAGTAGAGCAATTAACAGATTGAGGTAGATCTGGGAAACATAAAAGAGAATATTACAACTGGTGCATAAAGAAAGGGGAAAATTGAACTGAAAAACAGATAAGACCTAAGAGTAATATTTATATATAGTCTAAGGAGATAAAGTGGAAAGGAAAAGTAAATAGAAAAGTTAATATAGAGAGGTGGGTACAGGAGTGGGGGGTGATGGTGAAAGAAAAGTTAAGTAATAAGAGAGCTCCATGGTGCTGCTCAGGTTTAATAGGACTAGTGATTATAAGATTACATAAAAAAATAAGGAGGGAATAGGTTGTAGTCTGACTGTATGGGGAGCAGAAATTAGGTAGGCTGATGACAGGTGTAGGAGGGAGAATTAGCAAGGTAGTTTTTCAATTTTTTTTTAAAGTAAAAAAGATTGGATAGATCATATGTTAGTTGGGAGTTTGTTCCAGGTTTGAGATTTGGAGCATTTATAGCACAATCTGCCTATAGTTTTGTTAGGCTTGTAGGCATTAAGTAGTACTTGGTCAGTGCTACGGAGAGATTGTGCAGGTTTGTAAAGGGATAGGAGGGTAGACGGGGAGGGACAGTATGCAGGTTTGTAAAGTACAGAGTGTACCATCTGGAGCTGTGAAAGTTGGAGTAGTTGAGGTAATTTGTGCCATTGTAGTTGTTTAAGGGTAAGGCAGTGATGGGATTTGTAAGGGAGATTGCAGGCAAATCTGGCTATCTGGTTGTAGGTTCGTTCCAGTTTGGTCAAGAGATTTGCTTGGATATGTGTACAAATAGGGGAAGCATAGAGTCGAGAGGGGAGGAGATAGGCTTAGGGGAGTGTGGTCCTAGAATTGGTGGATAAGAATTTTTTGTGTCTGTACAGTAGACCTAGTTTTTGACTGGTCTTTTTGAGGGATTGTTGGATATGATGGTCAAATTTCAATTGGTCATCAATTGTAATTCCTAGAAGGTTAGTAGAGGAGTCTGCATAAATAATGGAAGGAGAAATCTAGGGAAGAGAGACTGAAAGACGTTTTAAGGTGGGATGTAGATTTTGGAAAGAGTTTTCTTTTGGTTAAGGATGAGTTGGTTTTCAATTAGCCAGTGTTTGATAATATTAAAGGAGGTCTGTGTAAGGGAGTGGAGGTCAGTGGCATTATCGGAGAGGGTGATAAGGGTAGAATCAGCATATTGGATTAGTGATGAGGAGCTGCATGTGGAGTGAAGATGGTTAGTAAAGATATTAAAGAGAAGGGGGCCTAGGATGGATCCTTGGGAAATGCCTGTTTGGATAGGTAAGAAGGGTGAGTAGGAAGCCTGCCATCTAACAGATTGTTGTCTATTGTTGAGGTAGCTAGTGAACCAGAGAATGGTGGAAGTGGAGTGGTTTAGTTCAGTTAGGTTTACAGAGGAGTTTGGGAGGAGATAGTGTCAAAAGCTTTGGGGAGGTCAAGGAAGAGCCATGATACCAGTTTATTGTTATCTCATGCTTCTGCTATGGTCTAGGTGGAAGATAGAAGGGCTGTGGATGTGCTGCAGTGAGGTCTAAATCTGTGAATGGAGAGGGTAAAGAGGTTTTCCTGAAGTAGGTAGGTAAGAAGTTGTCTATGAATGCATTTTTTGACAATTTTTGAGAGTGGGGAGAGGATGGCTATTGGTTGGTAGTTGGAAGGGACGGTGGAGTTACCTCCTTTGTGAAGTGGAATTGTATAGAAGGATTTCCAGATTTTGGGGACTGAGGATTCTTTGAAGGAATGATGTGATATGCTGTAGAACTGGCAGCTAGTTTGAGAAATTGGGGAGGTAGGTTGTCAAAAGAGGGAAGCATGGTTTAAGTTCCAGCAAAATGGATTTTATATAATAGCAGTGGAAACAGGTTTCAGGGAGAAGGATGACTGGAGGTAGATGGTAGAGGGGTTTGGGGGTTGTTTTTGGTTATCGGGGGAGTTAGTTGTCCGATAGAGTCTACAAAAGTATTTGTTTAGAAGAGTGGCAGTTTCAAGAGGTGTTAGGGAAGGGGTTGGGGGTAGAAGGTTTCCCTGGATGGAGTATATTGTTCATAGTGTGCCAAATTTTGGGGGGAGTTAGAAAACTGGGTGGATTGGACTTCCTGATAGAATTTTATTTTGTCCTGAATAATTAGTTTTTGGTGATGTTTCTTCGTTTTTTATATTTGAGGAGAGGAGAAGATTTTGACTTAGTCCATTGCTTCCAGGTGCTGTCTCTAAGTTTCACAGTGGAAAATGTATATTTAGAGAGTGAGGGAGTGGGATTAGATTTGATCCTAATTTTCCTAATGGGAGTTAGGGCACTTAGTATGTTTAGGAAAATATTGTTGAATTCAAGGACAGCATCATTTAGATGAAGGTTATATAGGTAAGACCAACTGACCCGGGAAAGTTGATTCTTGAAAGTATCTGCATTGAAGCTGGACAGGTTGCAGCAATTTCTATAGAAGTGGGTTTTAGGGTTTGAGAAGATAGTCTTAGTACTGAGATATGGAGGTGATCACTTAATGAGTCCAGTAAAGTAGTGGGGTTGTGGTGTTGATTAGTGTGGGAAGTTAAGATCCAATAAAGTGTGGAGCTGGAGTTTTTGTTTATGTGGGTAAGAGAAGAAATAAGTTGATTGAAGCCGAAAAGGTTAATACTAAAGCTAGGGGAATTGGGGGAGAGCTTATTGCAATCAATACTGACGTTGCCTAGTATGATTGTTTCATATGGTATATGCTGTGAGATCCAGGATAAGATAAATGCCAGAATTGGGATATTGTTACCAGGAGGTATGTAGATAGATACTATGGCCAGGTTTTTGTGTGGGTTAAGGTGACAGTTAAGAAAGATGAGTTCTGCTGGGGAGAAGTCAGGGAGGGGCAAGGAGATGGGGGAGAGGTTAAACTGTTCTGAATATAGGATGGTGATACCTTCCCCTTTTTTTGAAAGTCTGTCTTGCTGGAAAATTTTAATAGCCAGGAGGTAGAATTTCAGGGTCTGTGATGTGTGGTTTTAGCCAGGTGTCTGAGAGAGTTAAGATGTGGGGAGAGTGGTGAGCAACCCAAGTGTGAAAAGCTGGTATTTTGTTAGGAATACTTTGTAGGTTTATTGAGTAAAGTGACAGGTATTTGGATGGAGAGTAGGGAGTTGGTGCCTTATGGTTGGTAGAGATAGTAGAGTTGGTGGGAGAGGATAGAGCAGGATTAGAATGGATGTCCCCATCTAGTAAGAGTGTAATAAGAAGTAAAGTAGGTTTAGTGAAAAAAGAAAAGTAGTTAGTGGATTTGAGCCTATGTTAGATGGAGGAGAGAGAGAAAGGTTGAGTTGTTTTTGTTTGTGGAAATGAAGTTTGGAAGTATTAGAGGGAGGGGGAGATATGGAAGTGCAGGGCTGTATAACAGGTTGATGTATGTGAAAGAGTGGGTGATGGTGGATATAGTAGGTTGGTGTGACAAGATGTTAACATAGAAAGTGCAGGATGGAGTTAAGAAGAGGTATAGTAGCATGCTGTTACTTTGTATGGGTATATTATAGAGATGAGGGAAGTGGAGTTATTAATTGTAGGGAAGATACTGTTAAGAAAGTTTATGGGGGTGCAGTAGATATGAGGAGGGGGAAAGAGTGTTAGTGATAAGAGAGTAAAAGGGGTAACATAGATAAGAAGACAGAGGAAATAAAGTTAGTAAGACAAAAGTATAAAACCGTGATGATAATCAGGGTGGTGAAGGAGAACATTGATTAGTTCAAAGGTGCTAGAAAGAAAGATAGGTGGGGTGTGATGTAACAAGGTTGAGATTAGGTTGGGGGAGGAGTGTTTGTATCTGGTGCAGGGAAATGTGATTATTGGATAAATGGAGAGTGGGGGAGGGTCCATACAGTGGAGTTAAAGTATAAATTTAGAGTATTCAGGGGTGGGTGGGAATGGGGGGTAGAGTAGGTGAGTGGAGTGACCCCAAGCGAAGTGGGTTAGTGTGATTTGCAGTGTGCTAATTTGTGAGAAAAGCTATCAACCATGGTATGTAAATGACTGGAGAGGAGCCAGTGAGCAGGTAATATGCCAAGAAAGAGCCAGGGCAAATGAAACTTATTTACAAGAATCCTGATTGTGAGCCAGTGAGTATATATGTTAAAAGTTTAGCAGCTGCTTAAATTTATAAGGTTATATGAGACAGTACATGAAACAGTAGTGAGAGAAGCCAGTTAGATACATGGCAAGGGACCCAGAATAGGGGAAAAATAAAGAGTTAGGGGGGGGGTCTCAGATTTTACTAACAGGGGCCTGAAGAGGTTTGCTAGGCAGGGGAAAAACAGGCTGCTGCCATTCTTGGTAGTGTGCTCTCTTAGTGTGGAATAGAAACTGAGCAGTTAAAACAATTTATAAACCTAATTTGTAACATACTTTGTTTCAAAAAGAAGGTGGGTAGAGTTCCTTTTAAGAGTAGATGGGGAGTCGATATTGTGAAGGACGCAGATTCTATATAGAAGACTGGATTACAGCTAGGAAAAAGAATATGGAAAAACTAGGGGAAAGAAAGAAAGAAAGAAGAAGACCTGTATGGTAAGCATACAATACAAAAACAGTAGGTTAGTTTAGTATTAACACCAGCTTACTAATTATGCACTAAAGGTTAATAGTACAGTAGTACGCATAACCTAGTGTCAGCTCTATGGAAGCATAACCTATTAAATGCTTGATTGCAATAATAAGTATTGAGCTATTTAGTTAAGACACTTGTATTGAAACATTAATACATTATGGTAGCAAATGCTCTAAGTATGCAAAAGAAGTTCTGGATACTCACAGTGCTCGACAGAAAATAATAAGCAAGAACAAACAGGCATATACAGTATGTACAGTTTCACAATAAAAAAGCAGTACTAAAAAGGCAGTAAAGTAAAAAGCACCTGTTAAATGGCAGACAAATGTAGTAGTATGTTACAATCAGAGAATTCAGTATATTTCTAAGAAACGCAAAGCCTGGCCACTAACAGAGGGTCAATATAACCATTTAAGGACAATGTACTGTAGTTTAAGTGTCGGCTAAAAATAGTACGCTGTTGTACCTGTATCAGTTTCAGTAGTCAACGGTAGGTTATAATATTTTAAGATCACTTTTAAAGCACTGATTTGGAAGGAGGTTCTTTTTTTAAAAAAAAAACAAGAAACATCTTTATTGAATTATCCCTTATGAGCACAAAACATGAATGAAACTTATAAAAAATAATAAAGCATGAAGACCAGCTCACAGGTCAGACTACCCTTTAATATGAGCGCTTTCGTTGGCGTAAACCATGTGACTTCTTCAAATTAACTGAACATAAAACATAATGTTTTATGTTCAGTTAATCTGAAGAAGTCAGATGTCAGTCAAAATTAACTGAACATAAAACATAAAACATAATGTTTTATGTTCAGTTAATCTGAAGAAGTCAGATAGTTTTATGCCGATGAAAGCGCTCATAATAAAGTGTAGTCTGTTCCTGTGAGCTGGTCTTCGTGTTTTATTATTTTTTATAATTATCCCTTATGACATAGGCAATCATGGATTTATATAAATGAAAACAAACCATATTGACACAATTCCAGCTGCAAGCATTTTCATCGCAAATCATATAGACATAATTCTAGCTGCAAACATTATACATTGCTTATGATCTGCCCAATCATTGTCAATCAGACATTACATAGCTCATTCAAGTCCTGCCTTCTTTTAAACCACAGTCGTCCCCTGTATGTATTGTTCCCACAATTCCAATTTTTCCTATGTAATTTGCTCCTACCCTTTCTTCTTCTTCTTTTTTTTTTTGGCTATTCCCGTTAGGGGTCGCCATAGTGGATCATCTGTTTCCATTTCTTCCTGTCCTCTGCATCTTTCTCTGTCACACCAACCACCTGCATGTCCTCTCTCACTAGATCCATAAACCTTAACTTAGGCCTTCCTCTTTTCCTCTTACCTGGCAGCTTCATCATTTAGCATCCTTTTCCCAATATGCTGAGCATCCCTCCTCAGCACATGTCCAAACCAACATAATCTCGCCTCTCTGTTTTTGTCTCCAAACCGTCTAACCTGGGCTGACTCTGTAATATACTTATTCCTAATCCTGTCCACCCTCATCAAACCCAATGCAAATCTTATCATCTTTAACTCTGCCACGTCCAGCTCTGACTCCTGCCTTTTTGTCATTGCCACTGTCTCCAACCCATATAACATAGCTGGTCTTACTACCCTCTTGTAGACCTTCCCTTTCACTCTTACTGGTACTCGTCTGTCACAAATCACTCCTGACACTCTTCTCCACCCACCCCATCCTGCCTGTACTCTCTTCTTCACTTCTCTTCCACACTCGCCATTAATCTGAACTGTTGATTCCAAGTATTTAAACTTATCCACCTTCGCCAACCCTACTCTCTGCATCCTCACCATTCCTCTATCCTCCCTCTCATTCAAACACATTGCTCCTATCCTTTCTAAAGATTACAATTCCAGTTGTTTTGTCTCTGTTACTATATTCACTACTTCTAGTCTAGTTGGTTTAGACTTTGATTTCCATTTTCTAGTAATTGCTTCTTTGGTAGCCACCATACATAGATTCAGCAAGGCCTTACTATGTCTAGGCAATTCTGATTCTTTATCATAGCTCAGAAGACTCATTTTCCTAGTTACACCAATTTGCTCACTTAGCATCTCCAACAGAGCAGTCTGCAGGGAAGCTTTAAAGTCTGCCAACTCATTACACTCCCAGAAAATATGTTCTCAATTACCACTTTCTTCCCTATCACACCTCCAAGATTTGCTGTCTACCTGAGGAAAAATTCTCTGGAGTCTACTTGGGATATAAAAATATCTATGTAAACAGTTCCATCTAAAAATACAAAGTCTTCTTGATTTTGTTGCACATTTGGGAGACATGCATATATCTCCCCATTGTTTCGTTGTGAATTGCTTATCCAATCTCTCTTCCCAATCCTTTAGAAACTCCTCTGATTCATTCTTATATTTATCATGAAATAAATTATATTTGACTAATTATTTATTTTTAAATGGCAGTTTCTGCTCTAGATTCGACAAAAAACTCTACCAGTGCTGGTCTTTCATTTAGGACCCTCCTGTTTCTTTCTCTTTGCCTATACTCTGATATCAATCCTTGATAGGGAACACAATCTCTAATCTGCAGTCCATATAAATTCTTGTTGTCTTCTCATTCTTTACTTGTCCCTCTCTAGTTATTTGCTCCCAATACCTTGATTCCTTTGCCAGTTTTCTCCAATAAATTATAGCCTCCTCTTGCCTATTGTCTGTATCCCTAATTGCAGTCATCCCTATCATCAGAATCTCCATTCTCCATTCCCGTGTTGGCCTAGTTCTTAAAATACTTTCTGCTATTTCATGAATGTAATATTTTGTATGATTGTATTCTCCTTAAAGGTCTGCATCCAGAATCCTAATCTCTCCTGGTTTCTTGAGCTTCCCTAATTGTATCATCATCCCTTTCCACTTTGAATTATAGGTTTCTGCTTGTGCTATGTATAGGAGTCTTAATTGTGTAACTCTAAAATACCTTCAAATCTGGTAATCCCAATCTGCCTTATTCTGTTGGAAAAATCAGTTTATCCCACTTTACTCTTGCTGTCTTCCCATCCCAGATAAAATCATTCAGCTCTTTCATTATTAATTGCCATCCACAACTTCTCCCCGGTTGATAAAAATATGCCTGAGCTGTGTATAAGACTAAAGAGACTAAAACACATTTTAACTGCTTGTATTTTACTATCCACATACATATAACAGAGTTCCCAATTTCCCAGCTTTTGTATTAGCTTTTGTTTAGTCTCTTCCACATATCCTTAGCTGCCACACTGGAATCATTTTTAATCCATATGTGTAAATACTTTATTTTATCATGTCCCCATAAATATGGCTATTGCTGAACCAGTTTGTGTGTGGTATATAATGTATTGCTATTGCCTTTGTTTTAGTTTCATTAATGTATCCCAAAAAGATTTGTAACTGTCTCAAAACGTTCCACAACATTGTAATGTTCCTTTCTTGTTTTGTCAGGTATAAAATAATATGATCTACAAACAGAGCCAGCTTTTCTTGACTACCATACCAATTATATCCTTGAATTTCTGAGTTCCTTATTTTCTTTACCAATAGTTCTAAATATAATGCAAATAACAAAGGGGGGAGATGATAACCCCGCCTGGTTCCTCTGCTCAAGCAGAAATTATCAGAAAGGGCCCTACCCACTTTAATTTTCACCTCAGATCCCTCATGTATCTTCCTATCAACCTTATAATTTTATCGGGGAATACAAATCTTTCCATTGCCCAGCTCATAAAGTCCCAGCTTACGCTGTCAAATGCTTTCTCTGCATCAAAACCCACCAACAACAGTGGTATTTTTTTATATTCTGCTTCCCTCTGGATCCTCAATGTTCTGTTAATGTTGTCAAATGGCTGCCTCCCCTATACAAAACCACAGTGATCCATATCATTCAATTTTGGCATCAATTTTGCCATTCTTTTAGCCATTATATACATAAATACTTTACAGTCATGGTTTACTATTGCAATGGGCCTGTATGAAGCCGGATCTGAAGGATCATTACCCTTTTTAGGTATTACAGCTACCACTGCTTTCTTCCAGGATGTTGGTATGTCTCCTCTTAAAATATTATTAAACAAAATCTTCCAGATCTTTATCAGTTTTTCCCTTCTAGCTTCCAAACTTCAGTAGGAATACCATCTATTCCTGGGGACTTTCCTGTAGATTGGTTATATGTCACCAGTTTTATCTCATCTGTTCCTATCCTAAATGTTAGTAATTGAGCCTCATCCACCTCTAAACTTGGCATATTTAATTCTTCCATAAACATTTCCATTTGTACATTTTCTTGGTTTCCATATTTCCCTGCTTTATACAGACTTTCATAGAATCTCCAAAATATTTCTACTACTTCTACAAGATCTCTTGTTACCTTCCTTGTTATAGGCTCCCTAAGTCTGATGATAGCCCTTTCTACTTTCTGTTGCTTGAGTCATTGTGCTAAAAGTTTTTCAGCTCTAGAGTTATTATTAAAAAACATCTGCTTAACAGCAAGCTTTCTGAACTCATGCATATTATCGAGGTAATCCCTCATTTTCTTTTTAGCATTCTGCAGTTGCTCCATTTCTTGATTGGTGAGGTTTTGCAAAACTTTAACATTTGTTAATCCCTCTAAATAATTCTTGCTACTTCTTAACCATATCTCCCTTTCTTTTATTTCCACCCTATTTTTAAACTGGAATTTAATTTTATCCCACTCCCTAATTATATTTTTAGAATAAATTTCTGTCTGGTCCAATAGCTCCTGAATAATTTCCACTACCCATTCCTTAAATTCTTGTCCTTTCAGCAGACAGGTGGGAAAACACCAGTGTCTCATTTTTATGTCATTACCTTGTATTTTTATTTTAGTTACTATTGGTGCATGATCTGAAATAGTTATTGAGTACATATCAAGACCTTAAATTAAATGCACATGTTCCTGTGAAATGTAAATTATGTCTATCGGAACCCAGTTTTTGTATCTTGCGGAATAATACGTAAATTCACTTTGAATTCCTAGTACTGAATTCACATCTTCCATGACAAATATTTTCATAAATTTCTTCGAAAGTCTACCCTCCTTTGTTATACTCTCCCTTCTGGGCCCCCCAGACACATCTTCACTGCTGCAAACCAAATTCCAGCCCCCACCTATAAATAATATTCTTTGTTGAAAGCTGATTATTTTTCCCAGAATTTTCTTAAGTTCCATTATATCAGTTTTAGGTGGAATATTACAGCATTAGAATATACAACATTACAGAAAGCTCTATTTCTTAGTTTCCACCGTGCAGCATTTGGTTGTACCGTAACTGTTTGGGGCTTGCTTTATTACTTTCTCTAACCCTGTGCTAGTCGCACAGTACCCAAAGTAATTGGCACCTAAATGTTCTATGCCCTAGGGGTAGCTCTTGGCTGTGTTTCGTTTTACTATTTGGGCTTGCTTTATTAGTCGCTTGTCACACAGTATTCACCCCATTGTAGCCTAGAAATGTTTGTTTGAGTAGCTCTTGACTGTGTTTTTAACTGATTGGGGCTGCTCTTTTACTATATACTTGCTAGTAAGGCCAGTATTCAAGCCAATGCCACATGTAGATGCTCGACTTCTTTTGAGAAGCTTACAGCAATAATTTAACCGTTGGGGCTTGCAAATTTAAACAGAATCCTTAGCTGTTGTCCCAAACTGTAGGTCTAGGCATTTGTTATGCTTAAATTTCTGCAGTATTTATATCGCCTGGCTTCTTGATGTCTGCCTGAGGTCTTGTAACTCAGCTAGGCGTGCTTATTTTACATTGTCTGCTACTTTTAATTCCTCTGTACACTAAGAACTGTGTAGCATTGTTATCTACCTGTGTTTAGCAGTGTTCAGTGTGACTCTGTAAGAGTGTTACCTATTGTTTTTTTATTTTCTTGCTGCAATTTGCTTTATTTGTTCATATTTACTTTATGTATGCCTGACAACTGTCTTTTTGTGTTCCTTTGATGCCTACACTGCTGCTTAAAATCTTTCTTCTTTCTCCTGTATTTTGTAGCTTGGGCTCCTGCCTATCCTGCTATAACCTCCTGAAAAGTACCCTCCTGAACACTCTGGCCAAGAACAGGCTAAATGAACTCTTAACTCCAAAACCTCTAAGGCCTTGCTACTGCTCCCTAGGTTCTTCGTACAACAAGGATTACAAGAAAGTATGTGAACTTTGTAAACTGTGCAGTTTCAGTTGATTCTATTAGGTCATAGTACGCTTCCCTGCCAGATTAGCCAGCAGCCACTACCCCCTCTTCTTTATTGCTTGCACTCCTAGTTCTCCCCTTAATTTCAACCCTCTTCTCTGCTGCTTTAGTTTTCCCTGCTTTCATTACCCCCTATCCTGAACCCCGTTAGCTCCTTCCTCCCTTCCCTGACTCTCTCCGTGAGGTCTCTATTGCCTCAGACTGACTAACCACTAGGTGGCGCTCCTCTACCTTCTTGCTATCCCCACTACATTTCCCTCTCCCTCCTCATCTCCCCTAATACAGCCCTCTAACATCTTCCCTCTGCTCTCTCCCTCTCTACTGTCCAGGATCCCTAGCCACTCTTCACTTTATTTACAGCCATCCTCTAACCCTTTCTGAAGTCTCTTCCGTCTCCCAATGCCTTTCTCTTTTACATCTACCCTTTAACTCCACTACTCTGTACTCCTTATTCACATCTCTGCTACTCTTACCTTACCTATTCACATCCCTGCTGAACTTACCTTCAGGCTATTCACTCTGTACTGATTGTCTTCCTCACTTTCTCCTCCTCTGGCTCTTCCCGCTCCGTTCGCCCTGTGGGCTCACTCCACTCCCCTACCCTGCACTCAAATCCCACCCGCCCCCAGCACCTCAACATTTATACCTCACTAACTCCTCCCTCCTTATCCTTTAACCAATCACTGTCTTCTACCAACTCAATCTAACCTTCATCAATTATCCAATCCCAATCACCCTCTGATATCCCCACCCACTCTTACACCTTCCTCTTCTCTCTACACTTAACCTCCCCCCTCCTGTCCATAAGTTATACCTCCCTTCCTCTCCTTTTCATTCTCACCACAACTTCTTTTTTACTTCCTTTCTTATTTCTCCCTTCCTTACCCCTCCCATTCCAAACATGCCCTCCCAAATCCTCTATACTTTCAGACTCCACTACTCTCTTCTCTTCTTTCTTATTCCTCTCTATCATGCTACTTCATACTCCTTAAAACCTCACCCATACCTTCCTTCTACTCCAACTATCACTTTCACTCACCCACAACCTCTCCTACTCTCTCACTTCCATTCCATTTCTCCCTCCCTTATCACAACTAACCTACTTCACCTTTTCCATCCCAAACTTCTCTCCTCCTCTACAAAAAGCTTCTCTCTTATGTTTCCACTAACCCCTAACAACTTCCCAAATACCAAACTTAAAAGGCAAAAAGTTGTCTTGTGTAATATCCTTGCCTTATCTGGAGACATTAATCATAACCCAGGCCCCTGCCTCAGTACAAACAACTCCTTCCCTCCTTCCCCTTCCTTCCTCACTTCAAATAAGCCTCTCCTCCCTCCTCCTTCTTCTCCTACTTCCTCTCTTAGCACCCTGAAGGTCTTCTCTATCAATGCCCAGAGCCTCAACAACAAACTTCACCATGTCCATGCTTGGATCAATCACAACCAACCTGACATCTTAGCCATCTCTGAAACCTGGCTAAAACCTCATATTTCTGATTCTGAAATCGTAGCTCCAGGTTTCAACATCCTAAGGACTGACCATTTACATAAAAAAGGTGGAGGCTCTGCCCTAATCTACTCTAACCTTTTCTCCATAATCCCCCTTAATATCCCAGTCCCTCAATTCAAAAATACTGAAATAACTGCAAGTCTCCTCCAACTCAATAAACATAAAAATATCTGCTTCCTTTCCTTATACATCTCCCCTGGCGATAATATCTCCACCCTCGAGAATATTCTCCACTGGGCCTCATCAGAAATAAAATATGAAACCATTATTTTAGGTGACGTCAACATTGACTGGAACAAAATCAACTCACCTTCCCCCTCCCTAGCCATCAACCTCCTCAACTTCTCCCAAGTAATCCATTCTACAACCCGACCTAACAAAAACCACCCCCCAGGATCCATCTTAGATTGGATTTTAGTCTCCCATCCAAACAAAATCTCTCTCTCTCTCTGGCACTATCCCTGACTCCTTTAGTGACCATCTCCCTGCCTTCATTCATCGCTCAGCTAACCCCACCCTATTCCAACATCATTACATTCAAACTTGTAACCTTAGCAAATTCAACCCCATAATTTTCTCAAACATTTTCAAACAAATCAACTGGCAAATCCTTAACACTCTCTCCCTTGACAATGCTGTAGAGCATTTTAACTCTATCTTCCTATATACTCTTAACTCCCTTGCCCCCCTAAGAATCAAATTAATCAAAGCCAACTCTGCTCCATGGCTGACCAAAGAGACTAAAACTACCATGCATCTCAGAGACAAATCCTGGAAGCGTTTTCAAAAAAGTAAACTATCTTCTGACTTCCTTCAATATACCCAACTCCTCAACCAAGTAAAAAAAATTAATCTCCTTGGACAAAAAAAGCTACTACAGTAAACTTCAGTCCAATAATTATAAGAACCCAAAACAATTCTGGAAATCTGTTAACTCTCTTCTCCATCCTGGGTCTAGAAATAACCCCTGCCCTGACCCTAGTTTAACTGACAAGGAACTGAGCTCTCACTTCAACACTTTTTTTTACAGATTCCATAGCTAAGCTTACCAAAACATTCCCTGACAATAATCCTCCAAACTTCCTAATCTCTCCTTCCAACATCCCTAATAACTGTCCCACTATGTTCCAGCTCAAACCAGCTTCTACATTGTTTATAAAAAAGTTCTTATCCAAACTAAAGCCATGCTCTAATGCCCCCGACAACATTCCCCCCTCCTTCCTCAAATGTGCAGCTGAAGGTATTGCTCTCCCTATTAGTATCCTGATCAACCGATCCTTAAAAGAATCATATGTACCCAAACTTTGGCGTTCAGCCTACATTCTTCCACTCCACAAAGGAGGGAAAACACCTCCATATCTAACTTCGGTCCCATAGCACTACTCTCTCCAATATCCAAAATTATTGAAAAATGTGTCCACCACCAACTTTTACCCTATTTAACTCAGAATCAGCTACTTACACCCACCCAACATGGTTTCCGTCCCAGCCACAGCACTATAACTGCCCTACTCTCCTTAGAAACTGTTAATCAAGCCTGAGATTCTGGACTTCTTGTATCAACTGTTCTGCTAGATCTTTCTAAAGCCTTTGACACCATCTCCCATTCACACCTTCTCATTCATCTCTCCAACCTTAATCCCTCCCCTAATACTCTTTCCTGGTTCTCCAGTTACCTTTCTGACAGATCTCAGGCTGTCAGATGGAAGGACTCTATCTCTTCCTTCTTACCCACCCCTACTGGTGTTCCTCAGGGATCCATCCTCGGTCCCATGCTTTTCAACATCTTCATAAATAACCTTCACTCTGTCCTCCCTGACACTACAGTCATCCAATACGCTGATGACTCTACCTTAGTTTGTACCACCCCCAACTTTTCTGAACTTCTGTCTAAAACACAAACAGCTTTTTCCACTACAGAAAACTAGATGCACCAAAACCATCTCTCCCTCAACTCCAATAAATCTAAAATTTTAATTTTCCTCCCTACCAAGACTTCTTCCTTTGACAAAAACACATTCATCATCCTAAGCCAAACCAACTGTCCTATAGAAGTGGTCCCTTCCACTAAACTCCTTGGCATTACCATTGATGAACACCTCAAATTTGATCTCCACATACAACAAAACATTAAAAAAAACACCAAAAGGTAGGTATGCTCTACAGGAACAATTTATTTCTTTCAAACTCCTCTAGGCACTCCTTAGCTATCACCTACCTCCTTCCCTCTCTACTTTATGGTGCCCCTCTTCTTACTGATCTGTCTGCTTCTCTCACCTCTAAATTCAAAACTTGCTACAATAAGATTTCTAAATTCGCCGCTAAATCCAAAACCTCAACCCACCACTGCCTAACCCTTCAATCTCTGAACTGGTTAGAGCTCCCTAACCACCTTGACTATCTTCAACTAATGACCGCTCACAAATTAATATTCTTCCCAGAAAAATGCCCAGCCTTATCCAACATTCTTCCCCCTTACATCCCTAACAGATCATTGAGATCAGAACACAAAAACCTAATCTCCATTCACAGACCTAAACTTCCCGCTGGCCAGCTACTACTATCCTTCTCTCTAGGTAGAAAATGGAACTCTCTCCCTCCTTCACTTAGGACTATACCTAACACAGAATCTTTCAAGACCCAACTTTTCTTGCACCTTTCATCCAAATGGAAATGCTCTTGCTTTCACCCTATATAAATTCAAGGGATTCTATACTAGGCCCCTCTCTTCCCCTACACCAATCTGCTCTCTGATATCATTTCTAAATTCCACCAAAATGGATTTAGTTGACTCTCAGCTGACTGTAAAGATGTAAATACTGCAAATTATGTTCCTACAAAAAAAAAAAATTTTTTTTTTCTTTATATTGCATTGTTCTTACTAGGTACACTTGCTGATTGTACATTTTCTATTGTATTTTTATTTTGTGCATTTGTAACTCTGATTGTACTGCCTTGGAGCTTTTCTCCCCGGGCCTCCACTGAAAATGGGTTCTTCGTAGCCCAGTGGACTTCCCCGGTAATCAAACCGAAAATAAATAAATATAAATACATGCCAGAGCAATCCTCTTCCCTTGCCAGTACCCCCTTAGTACCACAAATCTGCCATTATTATCTTCTTTATCCTCTTCTATCACTATTGGAACTTCTCTTACGATTAGTATAAGTACTCCTCTTTTCCTTTTTTCCAGGTATTCCACTGAATAACCACCCTAAAAAGCCTGCCTTTATCAAATTCACATGTTCAGTTCTTTCCAAGTGTGTCTCCTATACCATACCTATTTGCACTCTATATTTTTTAATATAGTTAATTACTCTTTCTTTTTTTGTATTTATCTGTAAGACCATTGGCATTTAAATACATTACAGAAAGCATCATTGTATTAAAAAGTTATTATTCCCACCTTTTATGTATAACAGCTTTTTTGTTAAATCGTTATTTCCAGTTTTTGTGTTACATGCATACACTGTTTGTCAAGTTGATCTTTTATACAGTTGTTTCTTGTCATATCCATTTGAGCCTATGTCACATCTTACAAAACTTTTTGTTTTATTGAAATCCCTCAAACAAACAAAAAAAATAAACATACCCCAAAACCCCATAAAACCTATTAACTTAATACAAATACACAGAACAGTGTATATCTTCAAATATTGAAGTTTTACCTTCCTAATAGAAACAAATGTCCCAGACTGACAGCCATACTCATAGACTTGAGTTAACATAAAAGAAAGGTTACCCATGCTAAGATGGATGATACAGCCTGTGCTTCTACTAAGTGCTGTCTGGTTTTGTCTTAAATTTATAGTTCTCCAAGCTAGGAAAACACCCGAGTGTTTTCACAGAACATTATCGCCTAGCCAGTTTCTCTCTTTTTCTAGCTAATTTCTCTTTATCAGTGGAGAAGATACAGCATTGCTGCTAAGAATACATTTATTTGCTAGAAAAAAGCCTTATAATATTCAGTATTCTTTTTCATTTACTTGCTTTCCCCTTAAAACTTGTTACTACATCAAGCTAATTTTTTGTCATGCTCTTTTAACCAGACTTTTCTTTATTTATTTATTTATTTATTTTGTTTTACATTGCAGTGCCTACATTTTTTATAACTGAATAAGGAGAAAGAGAGAAGAAGGGAGAAAGAAAAAAAAAACAAGAGCACCTATTTACTTTATAGCAGGGCTGCCGAACTTTAGGTAATCTGAGGGCCACATTAAAAAAAGATTTATCTAAGGGCCACATCCACAATAATAAATACAGTACATATACTGAAATTACTTAGAGAGTCATACGTTAGTTAGATTTAGCAAGCACTTTGAAAATTTCATAAGAAAGAAAAGTCACGGTGCTTATAAAAGTTTTTATTGAAACAGTAGACAAGATGCAGTAATTTTTAAAGAATAGATGTCTTTCTATTAAGTCAGTTTTGTAGCTGTAGTAAAATATTAAACCTGCTGGTATTTAAGCCTCGTAACTTAGTTGTTAGCAGTGTCAGTGTTTCTTCTGCATGCTCACTCTTCTTGGCAGCCTCTGGCTCATTGCTTAAGAAATTCTTCACAGGTCTGAACCACCTCAATTTCAGGTACCTCTCTGTTAGTAGTAATTTAAAAAAATCTTTTTCACTTCTGTTAGTATAAAAAGAGTCTGACTACAAATTGTACAATTCCACCTGAAGGTCAGAGCTTACATTTTTAATGGTGACAGTCAAGGGTTGAGTAAAAATTGCAGTATCTTCTTCAGTTTCCTTAAAATACCCAAATTGATTCTCACAGTCCTGAATGATCACTTCATTATACTTTACACATGTTGAAAATGATATTTCTTCAAAATTCTTCATTTCTTCAAAATGTTCTTTGCAATTCGGAAAAAAAAATAAAAATATTATTAGCCAATGTTGATTTAAAAGGCTTCAATTTCCTTTTAAAGTCATTCAAATGACCATTTGAGTTGGCAATATTCAGTTGTTTGCCCTGCAGTTTTAAGTTCAACTCATTCAAATGGTTGATCATATCTGTTATAAATGCAAGATCTGGTAAAAATATGGGATCTTGCATTTGAATTTCAAGTTCTGTTGTTTCAGACTTCACATCATTTTTAAGAAATATGGGTATTTCGTTCTCAATGGCAAAAAGTGTTCCAGACATTTTCCAGCACTCAACCAATGAATATCAGAATAAAGGAGCAAATCTCCATATGCAGCATCTATTTCATTCAAGAAATCGCCAAATTTACAATGACTGAGAGATCTATTACATCCTTGTATAATATTAGTTATTTTTAGAGCTACTTTCATGGCATTGACTTGACATAGAAATTATCCACAGAGTACTTCTTGGTGAATTATGCAGTGAATTGTAAGGCAGTTAATATTGTTTTGTTTCAGTAGTCCACAAAAGCCGCTTCCATCCCTGTCATAGCTTTGGCCTCATCTGTTACGATGCTGGAAAAACAGCTAGTTGATACCCCCACAAGAGGTGATAATATCTTGGACTTGGTATTAACCAACATAACTAACCACTGCAGCATCCCTGCAGTATCATCCTCCCTTGTAAGATCCGACCATAAAGCAGTCATATTTGAAGTCACCATCTCCCCCAACCTCCCGCTAGCTAGGGTCAAACAAAAAAACATTTCCAAAGCTGATTACAGCCTCCTGAGGGATGGTATAAACAGCTTCACAGCCCCCTCCCCTTCTCTAGGAACTGGCACCAGTATCCAAAACTATACCAAATTACTATATGAACATTTATATAAATACATGGAATCAGGAATACCTGACAGAACTAAATCATCCTCCGCAAGGAAGAGTAAACCTGTCTGGTGGACATCTGCAATAAATAAACTGTGTAACAAAAGAAAAAAATTGCTGTCCAGGACCAAGAAGGAGCAGGTGCCCAATTGGAAGCAATCTCTCTTTAGCCTAAACAAGCAAATAGGAGCACTAGTGAAATCCTCCAAAGCAAACTTAGAGTCCAAATTGGCCATATCTGCTGGAGACGATCATAATTCCCGGTCAACAAATGTAAATACATAAATAAATAAATAATCCCTTCTTCACATACGTACTTAATCTCAAAGGTAGCACCCAGATCTGTTCAGAATTGGTGGTCAAGGACATCACATATACAAATGTCGTCGATACAACAAACTTGATTGCTGAGAGATTCAGTGCAAATTTCACCCCTCTGTCCCCCCTTCAATAAATCAGGACATTCCCAGTACATGCCCCCTTCCCTTTATATCTAGGGAACCAGGTAATCACTGCTCTCTCAAAGGTAAAAAATACAGCCTCCATGGGACCCGATAACATACCAGGCTGCATCCTACATGAACTCAGACAGGAACTTGCAGCATCATTAGGCGCTCTATTCAAACAAAGCCTGAGTACCGCCTTTGTCCCAGCTGAGTGGAGGACAGACACTGTCAGCCCTTTACACAAAGGTGGAGTGCCCACTGATCTGGGAAATTATAGACCCATCAGCCTAACTAGCCTGATCTGCAAGGCCATGGATCGGATTATCATGGACCTCATTAATAAGGACATTGGAAACCTTCAAACACTCTATCCCACACAGTTTGGCTTCGTCAAGGGGAGGTCATGTCTGTTAAAGTTGGCCGACTTTTTTGAGAACAGTCACCAAAGCCATGGACAAGGGGAAGGCAGTGCACACCGCCTACCTTCACCTGGCCAAAGCCTTTGACACTATTCGCCATTCGGGCATAATAGATAAACTCTCTCAACTAGGCATCATTCCATATATTACCAAATGGGTAGCTAACTGGCTCACTGATAGACCCCACCTAGTCAAAGTAGGGGAGGCCACCTCAAGCAGTAGACCCGTATCAAGTGGCGTACCTCAGGGTTTGGTCTTGGGGCCTCTGTTATTTGGGATATACTTTTCTGAGGTGCAGGCCAAAACCATTGGGCTATGGTTGACCAAGTCTACAGATTACTGTAAGCTGGGCATAGTCATCAATTCCCCTAGTGACGTTGGCATCCTCCAAGAGGGTCTCACCCAAACATATGACTGGTGCCAGAAACATGGCCTCAAGCTGAATACAAAAAAATGCATCACCCCCTTTGGGGAGAGTGACATTCCCACAAATTATCACATTATTAACAACGTCCTAAGTGCACAGTCAGTCATGAGGGATTTGGGCACCCAGAGTTTAGCAACCTGACTTTTAACCACCATGTTGCTTCCATTGTATGGAAAGCTTTCTACATGGCACACCTCATAGGTAAGGGTATCTCATCCAGGGACAAGGAGATCATAACATCCCTGTATTCTTCCCTTATAAAGCCCAATATTGAGTACAATGCCACATTTGGCATGTACCTCGCAAAGCACATGCAGCAGCTGGAGATACCATAGAGGTTTCTCACCAGGAGAACCCAGGGCCTCAAAAATCTACCATACAAAGATAGGCTAAAAGCCCTATCCCTCTACTCTATTTCATACAGACTCCTCAGAAGTGACCTTTATCTGGCATACAAGGCAATCTCGGACCCTGCCTTGATGGGACTGCTGCATATCCAGAAGTTAAGCTCCACTCGACTAACCTGCACACATGGCCTCAACCTGGTCTGTGACATCAATAGGACTTGTTGGCAGGACAGATTTGTGTCCCAGAGACTCCCCCATATGTGGAATAGACTCACTCTCCATGTCAAGCAAAGTACCTCTTTACCCCTTTTTAAGTGCAACCTGGATAACTGGATGGGAAATAGAAAATACATCCCTGGGATTCCACCTGTGTCCCTACTGAACAGGGGCATCAGGTGCTAATTTGTCTATACATGGGCTAAACTCTTGGCTAGGCTTATAAGGGCCTTAGGGCCAATAGCCTAGTAACTTCCTATGATAAAATCCTCCATAGTTCATAACAGACTTCTGAACTGCTTCGAAAATATTAGTACTTTTAGTAGTCCCATGTAAATATATAAGACTGAGGAGTTCTTCATTAATAGTAAAGTCCTCCTGAAATTAAAAGCTGATTAACATCTGCTTGATTAGTGCTTTCATCCAGATGCAATGAAAAGTACTCCAATTTTGCTATTAAATCACACAGCTGTTTTAAAACATATTGATCCATGTGTTGTATGTGTCTTGCGATGGTCTGTTGAGGTAATGCCACTGTTTTGAACTTCTCAGCTAATTTCGGCTCATTGAATTGTTTTGCCATTTCAGTTGCACATTTCTTTACTATCACACCATCACTAAAAGGCTTTTTTGCTTTTGCTAACTCCAATGCTACTTTGTCAGAAGCGGCAAGGTTAGAATTTTGTTCAATGCTAAGATTTGCAAAACTGGTTTGGTGCATAAATTTCTTCTTATATTCTGCAATAATGGTGCATCTTGATTCTCCACTATACATATTAAATGTTTTACTGTGTAATGTACTGTAGTGTCATTCACATTATACTCTTTACGCACTGATAAAACTTGCATGCAAACAAGAAATTGAATTTTACTCCTGTTGCTTGTAATCAAGTAATCTGATTCTCATCGGCTTTGATACACTCGGTTTTCATCTTAAGTTTTTTGTTTCTTGTTAGATATTTTTGTTTGAGGATAAGTAGTAATAAAACACAACCTCAGGTTGCTGAACAAACTAACAACACTAATTGTGCGCTCAGAAGCATGACCACAAGATTCACCCCAGACCTTGTACGGTGTACAAAACTTAACACAAACGTTTCATGCACTGAACATCTTTGTTCAGTCCAATACAGTGAGTATGCAAAATAATGCTGTCTTAAATTTAACAATTTTCAGATACTGACTCTGACAGTAAAACAAATAATAAGGCAAACTCCAAGTACGAACATTTCAACTTTAAAAAGCATAATCGGATCCTCCCCTGTTAATAAACACCCCTCTAAATATGGCAGAACTAGGTCAGATAAGTTAGGAGAATAACACACATCCCCCCAAACACAACTATCACTATCCATACTACACTTTCAATCGGAAGCCTTACCTTACATTGCCTCTTATCTCTCCCCACTTGCCTAGGCAGTGGGATAGATTAGAAATTCCATGTTGTCCTCCGCTTTTGTCTATGTCTCTACAAAGCAGGGAGAGTAAAGTCCAACAAATGAATTGCTATCCCACTTGTCCTGTACCATTTTACAAGCCTCGCCCCTCTGCTCACTTCTTCTTCTTAGCCTCGGTAGTTCCTCCTACATGCACAGCAATCCACCACAAATAGTGCATGATATCACTCTGCCTCAGTGAAAGACACCAGCCAGCTCCTATACCTCCACTGTGATTAGAGCGTAGACAAATGGAGCAGCATCACATTTCGTTCAGACAAGGTAATTTTCCAGTTCAGCAAAATTCTTTGACCTTGATTGATTTGCTTAGTGATGAATGTGTCTTGCATATATATATATATTTTTTTTGCAGAGGCACATGTATTTAATTGCCATGAGAAATGTTTCTGTCAATCAGATTAAAAAGAAAACATACTTTTATAAAATAAAACAACAAGTCTCTGATTTGGGTACTGGGCCGTGTTTTGGATAGCCTAGCTTAACTTTATAGCATGCAAAGAAAATAATGCACTATAAAATATTACTGTTAAGAAAATAATTTGTTTTACTTGCACTTAACTTTCTCCCTGCTCTTTTACCTCCCCTAACTATTTTTCTAACATTAATTATGTGAAGCAGGGCATATGCTTTAGAGTCCCCCACAAGTCCAACAAAGTCCAAAAAACTCCAATATTTCCAGATTTTCTTGTTTTGTCATATTTCAAAAATATAATTATTGCTTTTTAATCCAACATTTGTCAATTTCCAAGTTACTGATTTTATTCCTGTTCATCTTTATCTCCCAAATCCTGTTTCTGGTTCATTTCCAACTTATTCTCGATTCTTCTAGTCAACTCACATACTCCCTTCCTTCTCTCCAGCATTTTCCATTGAAGCATCAGAAATGGTATTACTGGCACAGTCTCTCTGCAGTCTTTATTACCAGAAGAACAAGAAACAGAATCTCCATCTGTTTCATAGCCCATTTTTTGTTGGACAAACTTCTGTATTTCCTCTTTAGCTTGTACTTCATCAAAAAATTATTTTGTCCCTCCAGGAAATATTTTTTTGAAGATAGCGAGGTACAGCAGTTTGAATCTCACACCTGCTTCTCAATATTCCATGAACAGTGGAATAAATTTACTCCTCTTCTGCCTGGTGTACAGTGAGTAATCATTTTCTAAAACACTCTGCTATCTCCCACTTTTAGTACTTTGTCCTTATGCCACAGTTTTGTCAGAATCAACCCCTTCTGCTGGTAGGATTGCATCTTTGCTATTAAAGATCTAGGTTACTTTCTCATGGCCAGGTTTTGAGCATATACACAATGTACACTTTCAGTTAACAACTCCAGCTGTGGAATACTAGTCTGATTGCTTATTTGTGCTTTAATAAAATGAATACAGTTTGTTCCTTCCAGCTTCTCTGGTACAGTTGACACTTTCAGATTTTCCCTATGTGCTATATCCTGTAATTCTATTATTTTTTGAAACATCTCTTCTTCAGCAGTCTCATATTCAGACAAAGAGTTTTTTTCATTTTGATCTCTGATTTTTTGCACTTTTATCACCTCATCTGAATATCTGTTTAAAGCTTCTTCCATTTTTGTCCAGCCTTTTGTTGTCTGAGTTGATATACTCCATCAGTATTTTGTTTATTTTAATCAAGTTTATGTGCAGTTGTGTTATACTTTCCACTAGGTTACTAGAAGTCATGTCTGGAGCTTGCACTGCTTTTTGAACAGCTGTAGTACTTTTCCCTGTCAGTGTTTTTTTCCTTACCTCTTGTAGCTGACTTTCCTTCAAGTCTACTGTATTTCTTTTTCCTGGCATCCAGGCAGTGCACTTACTAGCCATTTACTGAAATTTACCCAGAAACATAAAAGTCTACTGACCTTCTCTGCTAAGTTTCTGTTTTCACACTGGGAGAGATAGAATTAAACTGTTACTCAATGGGCAGCCATCTTGGAAATCCTTTGGAAGGAGGTTCTTGTGACAAAAAAGCTCATTCTACAGAGTTGGTATACACCAACTATAAAATATGATGTGCCATCCTCTTGACACTTCTGGGGACATCAGGGAATATATATATCCTGCAGAATTTAGTGGATGGGAAGTGACCATTAGAATAAGTGATAAGACTAATGTCAGACTCAAACATAACAACTGAGCATGTTGTGGCCACCCAAAATTTTATATATTGTTACAGACCATCTTATGATGTTAACACCAACTGGCTAACACTCTTTTTTGACAGCAGAAAATAAGCTGAGAACTATAAACAAAACTGAAAATAACAAGACTCAAATGACAGTAGCAAGCATGGCTAAGTTATGATAGCAGTCTACACAGGAGGTATTGCATTCTCCGAGACTCTTCTGTAACCTGATTCATATGCCTATCAGATTTTATTTCTGTTCTGGTAAAATAGCAAAATATTTCATCATCTACTAGGCCTTAAGTTGGTGGAAAGCTTTTATAAATTTGGCAGTATGTCTTGAGTATTTGTCCTACATTTCTGTGCTTCACCATACAATAAAGAATATATTATTACCATATACTTATAACAAAAATAATACATTGTTAGCTACCAAACTATTAATACAGATAGGTTTAAGAAAGATGTGTTATGTGATTCTGGAATTTCAATGTACAGATTTTAGTGCTTCTCATAACTACAGTTTAATAAGACTTGTAAATGTCTCAGACCTCAGGATAAGCGATATCACTGACAAGCAGGTACACAACCTCTGAACATACTTCCCCACAGGAATTTAAGTAACTCCAGCTTGAAAGTGATAAATTAAAGTCTATGTTGTTAAGAAGGGAATACCTAAATGACTTTCTTACTAATATTTTTGAGGAAACTTTTTACAAAAGGGATGCAAGATTATTTCCCCCATTAGGTAATTTAGAAGCATCAGTTAACAGTGTTAAAATTTTAGATTCTATTTATACTAAGGGTCTTATTCTTACATATAATGGAGATGCTGATAATATTTCCAAGGTTATTAAAAGTGATTGGAAAGTATATGACATGGGATGGATTAACACAGAAGCTTGTGGAAGTGGCCCCTGCATAGTATTTAGGAAGGACTGGTGTATTAAAATTACATTGAAAGGTTATGGGGGTCTACCGACTTGTATACCAGTAATCATAAAAAATTGGTACCTGTAAATGTTGAAGATGTTCTTATTGTTATATCTAGGAGGGAGCTGAAGTCTATATCAAGGGTATAGGCCCAGTGTATGCACAGGTACTTATTAATTGTGGATCCAAGGGAGTGGTATATATTGCAGTTTGTTGAGTATGTTTTAAGTTTTGTGTAGGGAAAACTGAAAGAGTTTTCAAAGATTGCATTCAGGAATATATGTATGCGACCAAGAAAGAAAATCAAACCAATGCCCTTTGGAAGCACATTCAAAGCCATGAGGGTCACAGCTTCAGGTTTTTCGGTTTAGAAATTGTCAAGCATGATTTTAGGGGAGAACCTTGGAAACATTTGCTAGAGGTTAAGGACCTCTATTGGCTTGGTCCATGTGAACTTAATGACATGATTACTATAGCACCTATTTTGAATATGAAATCTATGAGTTTTTAATTATATTGTTTATTTACAGTTGATTAAGTTGTTAATTATGTTGTGTATGTATGGCTTTAAGGAGGGGTGTCTTTTGATGATTGGGATATTTATATGAGAAAGTGATGTTTTATTTGATTTTTATCTCTGATGAAGTCCCATTTATGTGCTTACAGACAAAAGCACTTAGACTGAATATTAAACTTTTTTATGTATACTGGCATCCTTTTATTTTGTTATATACCTCAAGTTTTTTGGAGTTACCTAAGTCCCAATGGGTCAGTGTATTCAGTGGTATTGCACCTGTTTGTCTGTGATATCATTTATCCTGAGGTCTGGGCCGTTTACAAGTATTGCTTATTTTTTCTTGGTTACAGTTTAATAAGAGGTGTCTTGTCTGTTTGATGAGTTAGGTGTGTATATAAATATGTAGTACACAAAGTGAGCATCTTACATAGTTAATGGAGAGAAGTTTGTTTTACTTGTTGAAAATGGCAGCTTACTTTTTCTTACACTGATTGTTTTTCTGTGGTATATAAGAACAGTAGATAGCTTAGTTTTGTTTCATTACAAATTAACTTACATAGAAGAGCCAGGAACATTATGTTCTTGATTAGTAGCCAGTCAAAATTGTATGGCTTAAATGGATAATACCATCTAACTTCTAAGAAAAGCATACATTTTGGAGGTTAGCTAGCTCATTTGTTTTACAGCGATTGTGAATTAACAAATGGAAATATATTTCAGTTGTTAAAGGCTTTCTTATTATTTCAGATGCACGTAAAAAATCTGAGTATGATGAAAGTCATGTGATAACAGCCAAAAGAGCCAAAGAGGTGAGTCATACAAAATGTAAGGGTGGTTGTACAAAGCAATAATGGCACAGGCAAAATTGATAGCTCATTTGAACAGTATTGTTAGATGTAACCACTAAAATTTGAGGGATATTTATTCTGTGAAAAACATGTTCCTTGAGAAATTTTTAAACAATACCTTGGCATGATATCCATTTATGTGAAAGCTGAGCCACTATATGTGCTTTAAGATTATTTTAAAAAGTTCACCTCTTGTACTTGAGCCAAATGGTGGTGATCTATTTTGCATATTTCCTTCTGTCTCACACACACACACACACACACACACACACACACACACACACACACACACACACACACACACACCACTCTAGGTACATTTCAAGCTCAAAGATCAAATCCTTGTAAGAGCTTGCCAACTTTCAAATGAATGGAATTTTCCAGTTCCCACATGGTTGTCGAAATCATTTGTGAAAAGTTCTGTGAACTTTCAGTTTCTAGTATGATAACCTGTTTCAAACAGCAGGCAACATTTTCCAGTATTTCCTAATATTTCCTAATCCCATGTGGTTGCCAAAACTATTTTTGAAAAGTTGCAAGAAGATAAAAATTAATATGATAATTATTCATTCATTCATTCATTCATTCTTTCATTCATTAATTCAATCCATGTTAGAGACTGTGTAAGGACCCAGTGTGCAAGCTCCAGAAAAAAATATATTAATTACATTTATAAAACGTTTACTAAATAATTAAAAAAGTATATAAGCCATGTTTTAGACAGAAATTCTGTTGAAATGTTACTTAACAGTACTAATTAAAAGAGGTATATTCATCAGAACTTTAGAAAGACTGTAGGACAAGATAATTACTGAGTAGGTGAATCATATTTGCATAAAGTAATGGTAGCACAGTGTTGGTTGTAGCAAGTGTAATGTTTTAACAGTATTTTTTTTTTGTATTTATGCACTGGTAATTGCATCATTCACTTATATAATTTATAGCTGTATGTGTGTAATACCACACAGCTGTATTTTTAGGTAAATACAGAATCTTTTCTCAAATACAAAATAAACATCCCCATTGAATAATGTACAGGAAAATTAAAAGACTGTTAATGCTTTTTTTAATTGATAGAGAGGGACCTGTAATAGGCTTTGTTTGAGGTATTAGGGTAGCTCTGATCAGTGCCAGAAGTTTCAGCAACAAACCGACAATCTTATTTTCAAACATCATTATTAAATCATCACATTTTAATTAACGACATGGATGTTCATACATTAACATAAGAACATAGGAGCATATTAGGCAGGCAATCACTGAGACCATAAGATGCTTAGCCATATACACCTTTAAACAGACCCTTTTCAAGCACGTAATAGTGCTCACCTTCCAAATTGACTAGAGCTGCACAAGATAACCCTGATGTAAATTTGTGTCTACCCATCCAGTCATCAAGACTAACTTTAACTATAGCCAAAGTAGCTCTTTGTTTGAGCAGTAGTTGTAAGACATTCCATAGACTAGGAATACATTGAGTCAGAAATCTACCTCTCCAGCAAGTCCTGTTTATTTGTTAACATAGATTTAGGTCATTAGTGCGAGTGTTTGTAGAGCTACTGGTTTTGCAAAGAAACAGAAAGGACTGGGTCTTTCATGGCTCGAAAAGAAATACACAGGTCACGTAACAGCAATCTGTATAAGGAGAGTTGAGCTTATCTATCGGGATAGCTGAAAGATTTAAGATCTTTAATTTTCTTGCTTAGAAAGCGTTGGGGCATTTCCAATTAAGTGATATACTTGGATTTGTACATATCAAAGGAGGAATTGTATTCACTGATGGGCCTGATAAGGGACAGCACAGTGGAGGGTAACTTCTTTGGATCTTGATTATAGTCCCCTGGAAATCATATGGGCCAGATAGAAGGACTTCCTGACTGTGGTGGTAACATGATGATCAAATGAGAGAGAAAGAGTTATCCACATAAGTATCTAGGTCTCTTATGTCTATATCTGTCTGAAGAGGAGTACCATGTATAACGTATGAGGCATGAGTAACATTTCTGCCAAATGCTCCAGTGGCTTTACTTGACAGAGGCACTGGGAACTAAGGTCGGGCGGCTCAATGCCAGGGTAATCCTAGGGGCTAGGCTTGTAAAGGCTCCAGGGCCATTAGTCTAATACACACCTATGAACCTATGCTACTACACCATACTTTTTAAAAATGTAGTTTGAAGCCATTTTTGATACACCATGTATGTGCATAGTGTAGCCCTTACGGGAGCTGGTTTGTATCAATGAGTGGGTGGATAACCGTGCCCAATTTACAATCATAAGCAAACCGCATTGTTAGTGTCATGCATTATACATATATTTTTCTTTTTAACAATTTTCATTCATGCCAACATTACATAAATTGCAATGTAGAACAGAGGTCCAAACCCACAGATGGTAGCAAAATACTTTATTTACAGGCAGGGTAAGCGCTTTCATCTTGTATGCAAGACTTCATCAGATGCCTCCATATTACATTTCTAACTATTTATTCCTTTTTCCATTAAATCTAATTAAAATTTAAAGACACAAAATACCTTATACCAAAATTCATACACAGCCACTTGCATGGTCTATATAATGTACTTAAAACGCTTAAAAATGCTTTAAAATACCCTTTCATAACAATATTATAAAAAATAATAATACATACAACATGCACTTATTAAATTTGTGTAGCTTTAGCCAATAAAACCGGCTTAATAGTAATATACTCATTTAAGCCTGAAAAAATATTGGATTTTAACCTAAGCTGCCACTTTAATTCCTTATTTAACAATAAATTTTTAACATTTCCCCCTTTAGGATTCATTTTCACCATATCTATAATACCAAATTTAAAACCATTAAAGGAAGAACAGTGGATGGAATGCTTATATAGTGCACTAGCCTCTTTTTTAATCCTAATGTCATAAAAATGTTCATACATTCTATCCTTAAGAGCCCTCTCCGTTTTTCCTATATAGAATGCAGGACATTTTACACCTATAGCTAGATACACTATCATTTTTGTATTGCAATTCCCTTTACAAAACCAAACTCTACTATTCATACCATTTTGTAAACATATACTGTCTTCCTTAATGATATAAGAACACTGCTTACAATTGCCACATGAAGTAGTTGCCTTTTTAATTAAAAATGTAGGCACTTCCATTTGTTCAAATGTTCTTTTAAAATTCTTACCAGTCCTATAGGAAAAAAACAGGTTCACATCCCACCACATCATACAACTCTTTATTTGTTTTTAAGCATACTCCAATTAGCCTTTATAATGTCTGTGAAAGTCCCTGTAAAATCATTAAATTCGGTTACACATACCTTTTGAAATTTTCTATCCTCCTTAACTTTAACTATCTCACCCATAGGTTTTCCTAAAAGAGGTTTATATCTAATACCCCACCCTCTATATACTTTATTCAGAACCCCTTGCACCATCTGTCCTGGATAGCCCCTCTCCATAAACATTTCACCCAGGAAATTATAATTCCCTATCTAATTATTTTTTATTTGAAGTCATCCTTGCAATACGTACTGCTTGCCCCTTTACAAGACTTTTTTTCTGGAACATGGGCTGATGACTGGTGTAATGCAAAAAACTATTACACCAAGTGTTTTTTCTATAAATTCTGGACTTAAACCCTTCTTTAGTTTGAAAAATAGTGGTGTCAAGATAGTTTATACATGATTTATCCCAAACATAGGTTAATTTGAAATAAGTGGTGCATTAATTTAAATATTGCATAAAGGAGTCTACTGTCTCTTTACCCCCTTCCCATAGAACAAATATATCGTCCAAAAATCTCATATATAGACGTATATTGTTACTATATGAACTGTTAAATAAATAACAGCGCTCCCATTCCAACATTACCAGGTTAGCATATATGGGGGCACAAGCTGCCCCCATAGCCACCCCACTAATTTGCTGGTAATATTCACCTTGAAAACTGATATAATTATAATCAAGCACCACTTCCATCAGTTCAAGAACTAATTGAATTTGATCTTCAGACATTGTGGAGTATTTATATATGCTCTCACTAAAAACTGATGCCCCTCCTGTCTAGGAATACTAGTAAATAAATCCCTTACATCTATAGTGAGAAAACTTAAATTTTCTTTCCAAATCTCATGCGTTAATTTGCTTAAAAAATCCCATGAATCTTTGATTAAATGATCCATTTTATATAAGATCTCCTTTTCAAAAAATCAACAAATACTGCCAAAGGGTGAGTTTTAAAATTTCTAGCAGAAACAATAGGTCTAAAAGGGGGACTGTAACACACTTATGTACCTTGGGTACCCCAAAAATATTTGGGATAAGAGAATTGGGTTGCTTCAAAAAATATTAAGTTCTACCATCAATTCTGTTTTCTAACAAGTATTCCTCTAATAATGAATCAATTCTACCATAAGCTATCATAATTTTGTTTTTAGAGACTGGGTTATAGGTGTTAGTATCAAGCAAAATATTAATTATATCATTGTTATACTCTTCTGTACCACAAAGCACAATTCCACCCCTTTATCTGGCTTCATAACACGCAAGCCAGTTTGACTCTTTAAATCATTGAGCAACATTTTTTCCATTTTATTTAAATTAGAAGGCTCCATATTATTCCTGTTATTATTATATGCTTCGTAGATTTCTTCCGTAACATATTTCTCAAACGTCATAAGGACTGGGTGGAGAGGTGGATTAGTTGTGCTTTTTCTATATAAACCTTTATAAAATTTTTCTTCCTCTTCCCCAGAACTTTTATACAACATACCCATAAAGCTTGAAGTCAACCAAAGTGTTAGCTATAGCCCCATAGTTTGTTAATACAAATTTGAATCCTTTGGAAAACAGGTTGAAATGTTCCTTTTTAAGAATGAGTGGGGTATAATTAAAAATTGCTCAGTTCCTGCCTGTCGTTAATCCTCACTCCTCCTCCTCCTGAACAGTATTATACATGTACTGTTCCTTCAGATTCCATTTATATCTATGTAATTTGCTCCTTCCCTTTCCTAAAGATCCAACTTGCAGGTTTTTTATTTACTTTACAATATTCAGTTCTTCAGTTGCAGTTAGTTTTGATTTTGATTTCCATTTTCTAGTGTTGATTTTTTGGCAGCCAGAAGCATTAAACTTAGTAAGGCATTGTAGTTTCACAGGTCCTAGGCATGCGGTCCAGGAGACCATTGAGCAGCCTAGTCCATTTTCCCAGTTACCCCAAAACACTGGTTAAGTGACTTGGTCAAGGTCACACAGTAGGCAAATGAAGGCTGAGGATATCAAAGCCTGTGCCACAGGAAGCAGCTTGTTAACAGCTCATCGTCTTAATCCTCTGAGCTATCCTTACTATGGCTACACAATTCAGATCCTATAACCCATTTCAAAAGCACCGACTCCTTAGTTGCAAGCAATTATCCCACAGCATTTCTGAAAAAGTACTCCAGAGGAAAATATTTAAACTCTGCTAACTCATTATATTCATAAAAAATATGTTGCCAATTATCTATGTCATTCTCATCATACCTCCAAAATTTGCTGTCTGCCTGAGGAAAGATCCTCTGAAGTCTTATTAGGGTATAAAAATACCTATGCAAACACTTCCATGCAAAAATCTTAAACCTTCTGGACTGTTACATACTTCACAGCCATATAGATATTTTCTTATTCTGTTTTTGTAAACTGCCTTTCCATTGTCTATTCCCAGTCTTTTCAGACCTCCTCTGACTGATTCTTATAGTTATCATGCAATATTTTATACATACTATTAATTATCCCTTTTTAAACTACAGATTCTGTTTTAGACTTATTTAAGAACTCTACCAGAACTGGTCTTTCACATAGAACTACAATATCCCTTTCTCTTTTCCTTTACTCTGTAATCAACCTCTGGTAGGGAATGCAGTCTCTAATCAGCCTTCCAAATATCTGCTTAGGCTCACCCCACTCTGTTATCTTTCCCTCTATAGTTATTTGCTCTTAGTACCCTTGTTTTTTCATTAACTTAATTCAATAAATTCCAACGTCCTCTTATTCTTTATACCCTTACTTGCATTCTTTATACCCTTACTTGCAGTCATTACCATTTCAGCTTAGTTCTTAGACTAATTTCTTTTTTTTTTTTATGAATATGATATTATATGTGGTGTTTGTTATTCAACTTAAGAATCTGCATCCAAAAATCATACTTTGTCTCTTTAACTACCCCCTTATCATCACCCCTTTCCACTTTAATTGATAACCTTCTGCTTGAGTTACATATAAGCATTAACTGCATAGCTCTAAAGTTTCCTATCACATCAGGTAATCCTAACCACTTTGTTTGAGGGGAGAAAACCAACTTATCCCACCAACTCTTGCACTCTTCCCCTCCCAAATAAATCTGTTCAACTCCTTATTAATGATCATCCACTTCTCCTCTGGTTGAAAAAAAAATAAAAGGCATGCCTGTCCTGTATATAAAACTGAAGGGACTTAAACATGTTTAGTGCTTGTATTTTAATATCTATATCTATAATCATGAGCTTACAGCTTCTCAGTTTTTCCAGTATATTTTACTAAGTCTCTTCTTATTTACCCTTAGCTGCCATAATAAGATCCATTTTAATCCATATACCCTAATAATTCATATTGCCATATCCCCATAAGTATGGCTATTGTTTCACCAATTCATGTGTGGGTACATATTTTACCACTATAGCCTTTGTTTTACTTTAATGTATTTTATTATGTATTTTATAGCTTGAAAATATAGTCATCTGTCAAAAAATGTTCCACAACACTGAACTGTCCTTTTCTGGATAATAAAGCTAACTTTTAGTTATCATCATACCAGTTATATCCATTAGTAATGGCACTAAATATAAAAAACAAGTAATAAAAGGGAAAGAGGACACCCCTATCTGGTTCCTCTGTTCAAACACAAATTGTTGGAAAAGAACCTTGTTACCTTATTTCTGGAATCTGAACCTTCATATATCATCTTTGTTAACCCTATTATTCTATCAGAGAATGCAAATGTCCTACTTGTAAAACCTTATCTGACTATCAAATGCTTACTTCCCCTCTACAAAACTGCAATGAATGATATCTATCAATTTTAACAACCTTTTTGCCATTCTGTTAGCTACTATAGACATATGTTATAATCATGGTTAAAAATTGAAGCGTATGAAGCCAGGTCTGAATGGTCTTTACCCTGGTTGGGTAGTAGAACTACCACTGCTTTCTTCCAAGATGCTAACAAATTGCCTGATCTTGAGGATCTCCTTTGTTTGGAACACATCCATATTTGTGTAATTCCTGAAACATGGTTTAAATGTAAAGGAAGCACTACAGCCATACCTGGATTTTGTGTGTACAATGTCTTCAGGCCTGATGACAACTGTGATGGTATCTCTAGATTTGTTAAGAACCATATCACCTCCAGTCAGGTTCCTAGAGACCCAGAAATAAAAATCATATAATTCCAAATCACCCTAATTAGGACAGACCATCAGTGTACAATCTGTTTAGGACACTCTCCATGTCCCATGATTGATAATCATGTAAATTCTTAAAGGTACTCAATGTATTCCCTATAAATAAGAACTTCATGATATATTGGGAGACCTCAACTACCTCAGTAATCTGGAGCATCTGTACCAAATGTATGGTTTGCCCATAGCTTCTTAAGAGTTAATAAACAAAAACTCCCTGTATTAGATAAACAAACCACTAGGGGACAATATTCTCGAGCTAGTCCATATAAATGCAGCCTCTTCATACACCATTCCCATATCTCCTTCCCCAGTCAAGCTGGGCCATAAACTAGTGACATTCACCTTCAAAATCTCCAAAGCCCCACAACTAATGTCTCCAAATTCAAGGATTTGAAATGTACTAACCTCAACAAATTCTATGATACAGTTTCAAATTGCACTCATTACAGCTTCATCACTGACAGTGATGCAGCCGATAGCTTTCCATGTCCTTTTAAATACATGCCTCATGCTGACAGAATCAACAAGAATAAAATATAATGGGAATTGCAAAAGCAAGTCCACTTGGTGGTCTGAGCTCATTAATTGATATATTGGATAAAAAAAACATATAAAAGATACTATTAGAAATACTGCTAAAACATTCAAAGTACTATTAGATCTACTAAAGCAGCCCATTCATACAAGTAAACATCTGAAACTAAGGACAGTTATTCATTCTTTTGCAGCTGTATTAGGAAACTAAGGAACAGCACCCAACATTGCTCTGAATTTATTCAAAATGGCACTACCTATTCAGACCCAATAGACATTGCAAATATACTAGCAAACAAATTCAGTATTAATTTTACTTCAGACTTCTTTCCAGAGTCCATATATCCCTATATCCCGTAACCCCCCTCGTATCGCAAAGCAACACGCACTGAAGGTGCTTTCTAAGACCAAAAATACGTTTTCCATGGGACCTGACAATATACACAGTTGTTTAGTAAACAGTACTAAGCATGCCTTAGCAGAGCCACTCCTCAAACTTTTTATCCTAAGTTTAGATACAGGTTTTGTCCTTGAAGAGTAGTGCACCACAGTGGTGATACCAGAGCATGAGGGAGGCCCTACCACTGACCCCCCCCCCGGCAATTATTGACCTGTCAGCCTCATAATTCTCATATCCTAAGACAAGGAACATATTAAATCCAACCTTATAAATAATTATATCAGTCATTTTTGGACTTGACCTGGAGCAGCAGTTTGGCTTTGTCAAGGCTAGATTCTGCTTAATGAGATGGGTTATCTTTTTCTAGAATGTTACACAGGTTATCAGCCATGGTCATGCAGTTCACATGGCATTATGTTTTTGACACAGCATATCTTGACCTGGCCAAAATGTTTGACACCATACCCTCATACTGGCATTGTAGGTAAGCTTAATGCTTTAAATGTAGCTCCCTATGTGTTAATATGGAGAGCAGACTGCCTAAAAGACAGACCCACAAAGTATGAGTGGCAAGTATCTCATCAGAAAGTATGACTATAAAAAGATGTTGTCAACCAGGGCTCAGAGTTGGGGCCTCTCCTTTTTGAAATTTACTTTTCACATCTATAAGCTAGAAATCAAGACCTCTGACCATACCTTTCAACTGTACAGATTTTTTCAAAATGTCCAGATTTTTGCCTCATATTTTTTGTGTGTTTGTCATAAAATTTGTGATTTTCTGGATTTTTGTGGCAAATCAGTGAGGACTGACTTCACTAAATAATGACAGTCATTTGAGTTTCAGACTTCATATCCTTCAGAAAAGGCATGGTAACACAAGACCTTTTATTCTAGCAACTTTGTAGGTTTATAAGAGCAATATTTAAAACTTGTCCTATTTTTGGGGGGTTGTCCCTCCATTATTTTTGGCTGTGTCCAGAGTTTTTGTGATAAGAGGTTGACAGCTATGCCTCTGACTAAGTTTGCAAATGACTGTAAACCGGGGGATAATTGTTAAGTCACCTCTGAAACCCAAAGAAGCTTTCTGCACAGGCAGAAAAACTTAGAAGATATGCAGATAAATATAAAGGAAAAGTGCAAAATAAGCAATTTATTGATGACCCAAAAGTTTTATAGAGAATTGGGAAACCAGGCAAAAGGAATTGAAACCACCAAAAAATAAGAAATAGATACATTTTGGAGAAATATCTATGAAAATTCTATGGAACATAACAAAGACGAATGGATAGAAGAAGTAAAAGAAGGAATAAGAAGTTAAAATGTACAGGATATTAAATTTATTTATTTATTTATTTATTTTATTTTACATTTGTTAACCGGGGGTGTCTGACTGAGCCGAAAAGGCCCTTTTTCAGCAGAGGCCCGGGGAGAAAAGCTCCACAAAGAAAAATTACAGACACATTTAGTTATTTAGACATGATCAATATACCCACAAATTACAAGAGACATGTTTTTACAGTGGTATGCGGCACAAACAGTTACAGTGGAGAGAACAATCAAAAAAATATTAATTTTAAAAATAAAGGTAAGTAATATATTTGTGGTGTACGGCTGAACTTTGGAACGTAGGTAGAATACATACATAGTACACAGGTACATTACATACATTGTAGATTAGCCAGTGATTGTGAGTAAGACTGAAAAACTATTATCAATTGCTCTAGATTTAGTATGTATATGTTATCCGCTTTCACTAGCCTGGGGAGCAATCATGGCACTGCCAACTTTGCTTGAGATGTTGCCTGATGAGGTCTTTAAAGGAGGCTTTGGATGATGTGTTTTGAATGCTAGTAGGGACAGAGTTCCATTTTTTAGCCACCAAACTACTATATAGTGCATCTTCAAAGCTATTGTAGCTGTTGGTGACTTCTAGTAGTAGTTTGCTTGGGATGAAGTAACGGCCAGAGAGATTGAAACAAAGTTAGGGAAAGCTCCTAAATGGAAAACCCAGGCCCAGATGTAGTACCTATCTTCTGGCTAAAAGTATTAACATCTTTACCCTAACCCAAAGACACCAACCTGGTTAACAACAGGAAAAACAAAACTCCTACTTAAAGGCAAACATGTAAGCTATCCTAAAAACTGTAGACCAATAAGTTGCCTTCCGACAACATATAATCAATTCACAGATAAAAGAGTGCTTAGAAATGTATGATACACCCTACACTAATTGATTACATTACCTCGACCAAAGAACAGTGGCAAACCACTTTGCAGTTAAGCCATGATAAAGAACAAATTATTATTCCAGGGATAAAAAATTTAAAGGGGGATATTCCAGGGTGACTCATTATTACAGCTGCTCTTTTGTTTTGCCCTTAACCCATTAGGCTGTCTACTTAACAGATTAGTTCATGGCTACAATTTGGATACCAGAAAACAACAAAGTCTAAAGATTTATCTTCTTTTTGTGGATGATTTAAAACTGTATAGTTCATCAGATGAGGAACTAAAACCACAACTGCAAGGGGTCAAAACTTTTTCGGATGATATAAGATTGTCATTTAATCTTGATAAATGTACAAAAGCAGCCTTTAAAGCAGGAAAGTTGCAGCATCAAGAAAACATCAGCCTGGGACAGGAATTTGATATAAAAGAACTTGAGCAAGAGGGAGTGCATAAACATTTAGGATTTGATGAAGGGTCAACAATAAAACATGAACAGATGCAAATAAAATGTAGTAAAGTATATTTTAGAAGATTAAAAATAATACTGATAACAGTGCTGACATCTAAGAACAAAGTACAAGCTATAAACCAGTTTGCTGTACCAGTCCTAACTTAAAGTTTTGGAGTGATTAACTGTCTCTAAAAGGTATTGGATCAGTTGGACAGGAAAACAAGAAGGATATATATATAGTTTTATGTTTATCAAATAAGTTATAAAAATCAGTGTATATCAAGACTATATAGAGTCTCTGGTCTAAAGTAAATATGAGCCTCCTCGGATTTGATTAAATGTGTATATCTGCAATTGTAGGACTGCATGCATATCTGCTGACCTCACAAGACCCAAATGGAGTGATAGTTCTAAAACATGAGGAGAATAAATCTAAGATGACTTCCCTGCTTAGTTTAGCAGAAGCATATCAGTGTCAAGCAGGAATGAAAATCAAACCATAAGTAGATAAAAATCAGGGAGCAACTGAATGTGCCAAATAAAACAAAAAAAGAATATAAGGTGGAAGATCAGATGAGAAGGCAAGAAATGTGGAAAATGCATAAATATAGCTGCAAGTAGAGAAAACTATTGGAACAACCTTATGTTGATCAGGACTGAATGCAGGAATGGTTAAGGAGAGATGTATTTAAATTAAAAGAGGAAAGGTTAATATTGGCTGCCCAAGACAGTGGACTACAAATACGTTGGTTTACAAAATCCATTGAACATGTGGGAGAAACATAGAAATGTAGGTTTTATAAAACAGAATTGGAAACAGTTGCACATCTTGTTGCTGGTTGTGATATACTAATGGGAGAAGGACTGTGTACTGAAAGGCATAATAATGTGGCAGGTCTGTTTCATTGGGAATTCTGCAAACATTATAATACTGAAGTAGCTGAAAAACATTGGAAACATGAGCCACAAAACATCATAGAAGATGATGAAGTTTATATCACATGGGATCACCCATTACCAACAGTTCAAAAAAATAGATGCGAAAAAAAAAAACAGATATAGTAGTCGATGAAAATAAGACAAAAGTAGCACAGATCATTGAAACTGCTACACCTAGTGACTACAGTGTCTTACATATAGAGAGGCACAAAGTCATAAAATACCAGGATATGCAGGCAGAAATTAGAGCAATGTGGATGAAGGATACTCAGACAGTTCCAGTAATAGTAGGAGCTATGGGTCTTATAAAAAAGAATTTACAATCGTACTTTGATATGTTACTGATGCATGTAATTCCATATGAATTGCAGAATTAGTCAGTACTGGGCACATTGTGGCAGCTGCAAAGAGCACTTCTGGCTAACATCAGAGATTGAAACAATACTAATTTCATGACCTTTAGAGGACTTCCAAGATGGCTGCACACTGATCAATAGCTTAACTTCAGCTGTCCCAGTGTGAAAACAGAAACTGAGAAAGTCAGTGGACTTGTATTTCTGGGTAGATTTCAATAGCAGGCTAGAAAGCACTCTACCTGAATACCATGGATAAATAAATACAGACATGAAAGAAAATCAGATATGAAAGATGAGGAAAAAACACTGACCAGGAAAAGTACTGCAGCTGTTCAGCAAAAAGCAGTTCAAGCTCCAGGCATGACTTCCACATAAAAGACAACTGCACACAGACCTGAATAAAATAAATGAAGCACTAATGGATTATATCAACTCAAATAATAAAAGGCTGGAAAAAATGGGAGAAACTTTAAACAGATATTCAGATGAGGTGATATAACTGCAAAAATCAGAGGTTGAAATGAAGAAAAGGCTGGCTGAATATGAGACTGCTCAAGAAGAGATGTTTCAAAAATTAACAGAATTAGAGGACAGAGCACACACAGAGAAAACCTGTGATTTTCTGCTGTATCTGGAAGAAACAGACTGTATTAATTTTATGAAAGCACAAATAAGCAACTGGACTGGTATTCCACAACAGGTGTTGTAACTGAAAGGGCACATCGTGTGTATTCTCTAAACCTGGCCATGAAAACGCAACCTAGACCTTTAATGGTAAAGATGCAATCCTACCAGCAGAAGAAGTTGATTCTGACAAAACTGTGGCAGAAAGACAAAGTACTAAAAGTGGAATGCAGGAGAGTGTTTGTGGAGAATCATTACTCACTGTACACTATGCAGAAGAAGAGTAAATTTTTCCCCTGTTCATGGAATGTTGAGAAGCGGGTGTCAGATTCAAAATGATGTACCCAGCTGTCTTCAAAATATTCTTTCCTAGAGAGACAAAATCATTTTTGAAGCAGTACATGCTAAGGAGGAAATACAAAAGTCTGTCCGACAAAAACTGGGATGTGAAACAGTAGTAGATTCTGCTTATTGTTCTTCTGGTAATAAAGACCAAAGAGAGACTGTGCCAGTGAAACCTTTTCCAATGTTTCAGCGGAAAATGCTTGAGAGAAAGAAAAAAGCACAAGAATTGACTAAAAGAATTGAGAGTGTGTTGGAAATGAAGCAGAGACTGGATCTGGGAGATGGAGATGAACAGGAATAACACCATTAGCTTGAAAATTGACAAATGTTGGATTTCAAAACACTAATTATAGTTATGAAACATAAAAGAACAAAAAAATCTGGAAATAGTGGACATTTTTGACTTTATTAAATTTGTAGGGGAGTCAAAAGCATATGCCCTACTTCTGGGGTCTGAAACACATGGCCCACAAAGTAGTTTTCTGCAGCTCGTGATTACTTGCTTTGGTATCTGGTTATTATTTATTTACTACTGTAACTTCTGCTTTCTGTTCAAACAACAAATCCTGTCACCAAATGCATCTAATACATCGGAGATGCGATTGGGGGTTGCAATCAGGTGATTTTTTTTTTTTTTTTACAATCCTTCTCCAATTGCAGCTCTCTGCTGAATTAGGCATATTTGTTAGAGCTGCAGTATGGTTGGTTGATTTTTTTTTGTCCTTACAGAAGTAGAGCCGCTAGGAAGGGATCTTTGTTGAACGTCCATACATTCATGCCTGTCAGACATTCAAAAAACAACCCAAACAGATTGACTAGTCGAGTGATTCTGAAGTAATTATTTTCCTTTTATTGCAGTAGTACTTGTTTTCAGGGCACCAAAGCAGTACATACCGTTGAAAGATCAGTGTTTGGCCCACTGGTAAAAGGGCAGCATTCCTGCAAGCATACTGCTCCACTGTCCAGATTTTTGGCTCATATTTTTGATCTTTTCCTCATAAAATCTGTGGCTTCTAGCAAGTCAGTGAGGAATAAAGTCACTACTAAACAATGATAGTCATTCCAGTTTCAGAGTTTCACAGTTGATATTCATCAGAAAATGCATGCTAACACAAAACCTTTTATTCTAGCAAAACTGAACACAGGGAAAATGTTTTATTTGGTGTCAGAGATGTGCTTGTATGTACATGTACAGAGTAGTGAATGGGTTGTTGGGGGAAATGTTTCATTTGCAGTCAGTGAAGTGCTTGTGCATACTTGGAAATACTGCTGAAAGGATCAGTGGGAGAAATGCTTTATTTTGGTGCTTAGACATACTGCTGAAGGGATCAGTGGGGGGTATGTTTCATTTGGGTGTTTGTGCATACTTAAACATACTGATGAAGCGATCGTAGGTTAAGTGTTTAATTTTGGTGCTTGTGCTTACTTGGACAAACTGCTGAAGGGATTGGTGGGGATGTTTCCTTTTGGTGTTTTGGTGTTTGTGTATACTTGGACAAACTGCTGAAAGGATTACTTGGGGAAATGTTTCAATTTGGTGCTTGTGCATATTTGGACATACTGTTGAAGGAATCAGTGGGAAAAGTAATACATATTGATGCTCATGCTTACTTGGATGAACTGCTGAAGGGATTGGTGAGGATGTTTCATTTGGGTATTTGTGCATATTAACAAAAAGTATAGTTTGTGGATGACTTGAACTTGCAGCCCACCAAATAAATTATTGGTGTTATTTGTGACCCTCACGCTCATTTGAGTTTGAGACCCCTGCTATACTTTGTCATTTATGCTTGGAAAAATACTTAGGAGAGGGGAAGAGGAGGGAGAAAGGAGTTGGGAGAAAGATAACTGTAAGTAAAAACACATTTGTTTCTTAAAAGTAATATTTCTATAGTGTATAATTTTCTTTGTATGCTATAAAGTAAAGTTTTCTCAGTTATTTTTAAGTGGAATGGGGATACTAATGTAACAGGTGCTCCTGTTTTTTTTCTCTCTTTTTCTCCTCTATGTCTCTCTTTGTTCAGTTTTAAGAAATACAGGCACTGCCATGTAAAAAAGAAGAAATGTCTGGTCAAAAGAGTATGTCAAAAGAAACATTGATGTACTTTTTGTCATTCTTGCATAGGGAATGACTATATTAAGGCCCTTAGCTTAAGCTAGTAACAAGCTTTAAGAGAAAGCAAGTAAATTAAAAACAGCATTGAATACTGTATAGCATTTTTTCTAGCAAATAAATGTATGTTTTTAGTTACAACTTTGATTCTGGTCCTCATGTCTCCATGGAGACAGTCTGATAAAGAGAAATGGCTAGGAGATAACATTTTCTAAAAGCATTCAAGTGTTTTCTTATCTAGGAGAGCTATAAAGATAAGCCAAAACAGACACACTTAGACACATAGGCTGTACCATGCGTCTTCATATGGATAACCTTTCTTTTAAGTTAGCTCAAGTCTGTCAGTGTGACCATCAGTTTGGGACACATGTTCCTATTTGGAGGGTAAAACTTCAATATTTCAAGATGTATATAGTGTGTTAGTATTAAGTGTAATAGGTTTTAGGTGAGTATTGATGTGTGTTTGTTTTTTGTTTGAAGGCTTTCAATAAACAAAACGTTTTGTAAGATGTGACATAGGCTCAAATGGATATGACAAGAGCCAACTGTATAAAAGATCAACCTGCCAAGCAGTGCATGTTTGTAACAGAAAAGCTGGAACTAGACATTTAACAAAAGAGCCGTTACACATAAAAGGTGGAAATAATAATTTTTTAACACAACAATGCTTTCTGTAATGTCTTTAAATGTTAATGGTCTCACAAATAAATACAAATAAAAAAGAAAGAATAGTGAACTATATTTAAAAAAATGTAGAGTACAAATGGTTATAATACAGGAGATGTCCCTAAAAGGAAATGAACATGTGAATTTGATAACGTTTTTCAGGATGGTTATTCAGTGGAATGCCTGGGACAAAGTGAAAGAGGACTACTTGTATTAATTGCAAGAGGAGCTCCAATTGTGATGGTAGAGGATAAAAAAGATAATAATGGTAGCTTTATAGTACTAAGGTGCTATTGGCAAGGGAGGAGGATTGCACTGGCATATATTTATATTCTGCATAAAACTGCTAAAATAGAGCTTTTAAAAATTCTGGGAGAAATAATCAGCTTTCAGCAATGAATATTATTTATAGTTGGGGACTGGAATTTGATTTGCAGTAGTGAAGATGTGTCTGGGGGCTCAGAAGGGGAAAATATAACAAAGGAGGACAGATTTTTGAAGAAATTTATGAAAATATTTGGCATGTAAATTCAGTACTAGGAGTTCAGAGTGAATTTACACATTATTCCTCAAGATACAAAAACTGGGCTCGGATATACAAAGTTTATATTTCACAGGAAAGTGCACATTTAATTGAAAGTCTTGATAATAACTAAAATGAAAACACAGGGTAATGAAATAAAAATGAAACATTGGAGTGTTACCACCTCTCTGTAGAAAAGTGAGGAATTTAAGGAATGGGTAGTGGAAATCATAAAGGAGCTATTAGATAATATAGGAATTTCTCCTGGAAATATAGCTAGGGAGTGTGATAAAATTAAAGTGGTGTTTAAAAATAGGCAGAAATAAATGAAACAGTGATATAGTGAAGAAGTAACAGGAATTATTTAGAGTTATTGAGAAATGTTAAAGTATTGCAGAATAGGGGGAATCTCAAAGAACAAGAAGAGGAGTAACTGCAGATGCTAAATAGAAATTAAGGGATTATCTCAATAATATGCATGAGTTTAGAAAGAATGCTGTTAAGCAACTGTTTTGTCATAATAATTCTAGAGCACAAAAACTTGTAACACAACGACTCAGGCAACAGAAAGTAAAAAGGGTTGTCGCCAAGCTTAGGGAGCCTATAACAAGGAAGATAAGAGATCCTGTAGAGGTACTAGAAATATCTTGGAAATTCTATAAAAGTCTGCATAAAGCAGAGAAATGTGGAAATCAAGAAAAGGTACAAATGGAAGAGTTCAATATGTCAAGATTAGAGGTAGATAAGGCTTAATTACTAACAGGATAGGAGGAGATGAGATAAAAATGGTGATATATGACCAATCTACAGGAAATTCCACAGGAAGAGATGGTATTCCTGTGGATGTTTGGACGCTAGGAAGGAAAAAAACTGATAAAGAGTGGGTAGGTTTTGTCTAACAGTATTTAAAGCGTAGGAGAAGTACCAACATCTTGGAAGAAAACATTGGTGGCTGTAATACCTAAAGACAGTAAAGACCCATGAGATCCAGCTTCATACAGGCCCATTTCAACATTAAACCATGATTATAAAGTGTTTATGTCAATAATGGCTAAAAGAATGGCAACAGTGATGGCAAAATTGATAAATATGGATCAGTGTGGATTTGTGAAGGGGAGGCAAACATTTGACAACATTAACAGAACATTGATGATCTAGAGGGAAGCAGAATGTAAGAAAATACTACTGTTGTTGGTGGGTCTTGATGCAGAGAAACCATTTGACAGAGTAAGCTGGGACTTTATGAGCAGAGCAATGGAAGCATTTGCATTCCCTGATAAAATTATAAGGTTTTTAGGAGGATATATGAGGAATTGCATGTGAAAATTAAAGTGGGTTGGGTCCTCTCTGATAATTTCTGCTTGAGCAGGGGAATCAGGTAGGGGTGTCCTTTTCCCTGTGTTATTTGCATTATATTTAGAACCAATGGCAAACAAAATAAGGGACTCAGAAATTCAAGGATATAATTGATATGGTAGTTAAGCAAAGCTGGCTCTGTTTGCAGATGATTTTATTTTATACCTGACAAAACTAGAAAAGAACATTTCATTGTTGTGGAACATTTTCAGACAATTTTCAATCTTTTCCCACTTCTGCTAAACACTTAGTTAATTCCAATCTTACTCTTTCTGATAAGTATGAGAAATATATTGATAAATATGGTGAAGAAGGTGTATACTTCTGCCAATCTGATTTTCAGAATTTTGAATTGTCAAGCTCTTATGTCAAAGCTTGTTCTGACTAACTGAAAGTATGAGGAATATTTTATCTGCAGTTTCTTCTTGTAAGGAAAAAAAATGTTTTAAATAATTTAGTTTCTTTTATTGCACAGGTTAGTACTCATTGTTTACAGTGTGTGTGTGTGTGTGTGTGTGTGTGTGTGTGTGTGTGTGTGTGTGTGTGTGTGTGTGTGTGTGTGTGTGTGTGTGTGTCAGAGAGAGAGAGAGAAGACACTGTTGATACTTCCTCCAGGGCTATGGCCACTGGTACTGTTTTGAGGAGGCTTGCATTGCTGCATTCTCAGAACCTCCCAGGTAATGTTAAAAACAAAATTTTAAATTCCCCTTTGGATATTTAGTTTTGTGCCCCTCTGCTGCTGAGGTGATTAAAAAGTGTGATGAAAGAGTTAAGCTGATCCAGGGATTCTGTAAGATTTTTCAGCCATCTTTTTCCAAATTTTCTAAAGGATTCTTGAACTTCTTATCCAGTTTTGGCAAAAAAGCAGAATAAACCGTTTCAGCAGAAAAAAGGTAAACAAACATTTAACATGGATTGACATTGGGTTCCAAAAAGAAGCCGCAAACCTCCCAAAACCAAGGGCAGTCAAACAAGTCTGAATAAATTTCAAGAGCCCTTGTGACCCCCCCAGTCCCTTTTTTCTTCCAGAAAGTCGAATCTCCATATTTTCTGTTTGGCAGTAGATAGTTCTTGACAAATGGGTTTTGAAAATTATTTATCATGGATATAGATGTCAGTGGGAGGAAATTCCTCCTTTTCGGGGGGGGGGGGTCATTCTCCAGATCAGAATATTTTGTTTCCTCCAGTTCTTCATCACTTGCTATCCCAAGGAATGATAGAACCAGTTCCTCCTTCCCAGGTGGGGAAGGGTTTTTATTCAAGGATGTTCATAGTGCCAAAGAAAGAAAATGCTTGGAGACAATTGTGACATCCCTCCTCTGGGCCAGTAATCAAGGAGCCTCTTTCCTCACCACTGACACTGGTGGGGAATGTTCACTTAGAACAAAGATAGATACACACATTATTTTCAGATACAACTCTCTGTACCAGGTACAGTTTCCCTTAAGACCACACTCCAGACCTGAGGATGGACTTCCTCTCCAGGTCCCAAATAAGACTTCACCTTTTTCTGTGCAAAAATCAGTACTCGGTGTCCCTGTTCCAAGTAGTTGTCACATGCACACTCTGAGATTTGATTTACACACACACACACACACACACACACACACACACACACACACACACACACACACACACACACACACACACACACACACACACCTGGGAAAGACTAGCACAGATTTACCTGTCATGCCACCTCTACCCAGACTATAAGGTTGATTCACTGCCACTAGCCAGCTACTTTAAGGCTCTTACCAGGGTACCCAATTACTCTTGGTAAAATTAATACTTGTACAAATGGTAGTATTAACCAAGTAACAAGACTTTCAGGAGCATGAAGCTATTGTGCCAACATATAAATGCAGTAGTAAACAAACAGCAGAGCCAGTCCAGAACAAAAACCAGTAAACCAAACACTGGGCTAGGAAGAGCACAAGCCGAATATATGGTTCTTTATTCACATAAAATAGAATAATCTTTACTGTATAACACCTTTTTGAGCAGTAACACAAACTTCTTCACCCTGTAGTATGTATTTACATTAGGCACATGCCCCACACCTGTATGCACCTCTCCTTTTCTGAGTAAAAACCTGTGCATTAATAGCATGTTCCAATAAATTCTTGATGTTTTGTCCTTTCCTAAAGACTATTTTCAAGGGTTTGTTCTTAAAAACCTCTAAATCTGTGAATTCGGAAAACTTGATCCATTCCCTTTCAATGATATTTTTAACTTCATAGGCATTCCTGCTAAAATTAGTCACTAATGCCCTATCAAAGTTATTAGACCCCTTATTCCATTTGGAACTAGTCAGACCTGTACCTAGGATGGGTGTAAATTTATCTTTACGTCCCTGTACTACTTCATCTTGAATAGCCTGGATAAGTTCCACAGAGTATCCTCTTTCCTTAAACATATTTTCCAATTTGTTACACTCATTTAAAAAATCTGCATCCAGGGATGTCATACGGCTGATACGTAAATACTGTCCTTTAATAATACTTTTTTTTCTGAAATAGTGGGTATGCACTATTGTAATTTATATAAGTGTTAGCAAAGGTAGGTTTTCTGTATGCTATAGATTCAAACCCATTTTCTGTCTTATAAATAGTCACATCAAGATAATTAAACACATCAACCGCTACCTGATGTGTAAAATGAATAAAAGTGGTAGTTTGGGATAAATATTCCATAAATTCATTAAGTACAGCCACATCCCCTGTCTAAAAGATACAAATGTCATCTAGGTATCTAGTATATAATTTCGGGTCTATATTAACACATCGAAAGCTGAATTACGCGAATGTGTTTTGAGCGACACAAATTCATCGAATCGCATTTAAGCGATTCGATGAATTTGTCATAGGGCAAGCAGATGGTTGGTCACTTCCCGGAGTTGCCCTTTCCTTCCATATAGTGCGATCTCTGAGTTGGTATATTTAGTTAGGGGGGTGTGGGGGGGGGTGAAGCCCCCCCACCTATTTATGATGTTAAATCATTTGTTTTTAGCGAACGGCCGCATACGTTTTTTCCCTAGGGAAAAATTTGCTTACATGGCCATTCACTGTATTGCATTTTCGTGCATTGTCAACCTTTTTGTAGTCACACATATGCACTTTCATTGTGATAATATAGACCCTACAATTTCCAGTAATGTGCATAGGGGCATGTGTGTACAAACTTGGTTTCCCATACAGATAATATGATATCTTCGTATGTGGGGGCACAACTGGCCCCCATTGCTACTCCCTGTTCCTGCCAATAAAACTTGCCCTCAAAAAGCAAAAAATAGTTTTGAGGATGATTTCGGCCAGTTCCAGACACAGAAAAATGTCATTGTCGGTGGTCCCTGATCTCATCTGGAGTGCTTCTTCCAACTACTTAAGCCCTGTATTATGCGGGATCACAGAGAAAAGATCCACTATATCGATGGTTACAAACTTCAGTCCCTCTACATTATATTCCAGAATAATTCTAGCTAAAAAATCCCAAGAGTCCTTGAGGATGTGTGGTTGACCCCCCCCCCCCCAATCATCTTGAGTTTCCAATCAAGATATTTAGCCAGGGGTGCAGTATTACAGCCTTTCAAGGCCACTATGGGTCTCAATGGGGGGGGGGGTGCTTCCACATCCTTGTGAACCTTGGATATTCTGAATATAGAGGGTACTCTAGGAGAAGCATTTTCCAAGTATTTGTATGTTTGAAAGTCAATAACCCTCTGGTCAAATAAATCCTTCAATGCTAGGTCTATTTTTTATAGGCAATATTAATCTCATCGACAGATACTTGACTGTATTTTTTTTTGTCGTGTAAGAGGGAGAACATTTTAGCCTCATATAAAATCTTGTCCATGAGGACAATGCCCCCTCCCTTATCAGGTTCCATCACACATATAGTAGGGTTGGATCACAATTCTTTCAAGAGATTATTCTCATCCTCTTGTCAAATTATACTGTATTCTAGTTTTCTTAAAAACATTTCTAATTTTCCTTTCTATCACATTTTCCAAATTTTTCAACTGCGGATGCAGTGGGGGGTTAAAGGTACTACTTTTTTTGGACACTGCATTGTCTGGTTGTGATGTGGTCTCCTTAAACAAATTTTCTAAATTAAGTTTTCTGATAAACATTTTGATATCCAGTATGGTTTGTGTAAGGTTGCCTTTCTTCATAGGAATATATTTAAAACCTTTCATGAATAATTTAAAAAATTCAGGTGTAACCTCAATAGAACTGTAGTTAAAAATGTTCAGTCCTTACCAGCATGAAATGTGAGAATTATTACTGTTGCCCACTAAACTGGCAGTATCCTGCACTAGCTAGTTTAGCTATAATTATTCCAGAATATAATGTAGAGGGACTGAAGTTCATAACCATCAATATAGTGAATATTTTCTCTGTGATCCCACATAATACAGGGCTTAAGTGGTTGGAAGAAGCACTCCAGATGAGGTCAGGGACCACCGACAATTACATTTTTCTGTGTCTGGAACTAGCTGAAATTATCCTCAAAAACATTTTTTTGTTTTTTGAGGGCAAGTTCTATCAGCAGGAACAAGGAGTAGAAATGGGGGCCAGTTGTGCCCCCACATACACAGATATCATATTATCTGTATGGGAAACCAAGTTTGTACACACATGCCCCTATGCACATTACTGGAAATTATATACTAGATATCTAGACAATATTGGTATCTTTTGGACAGGGGATGTGGATGTACTTAATAAATTTATGAAATATTTATCCCAAACTACCACTTTTCTTCAGTTTACACATCAGGTAGTTGTTGATGTGCTTAATTATCTTGATGTGACTATTTATAGGACTGAAAATGGGTTTGAATCTATAGTATACAGAAAACCTACCTTTTCTAACACTTATATAAATTACAATAGTGCATACCCACTATTTCAGAAAAAAAGTATTATTAAAGGACAGTATGCATGTATAAGCCGCATGACATCCCTGGATGCAGATATTTTAAATGAGTGTAACAAATTGGAAAATATGTTTAAGGAAAGTGGATACCCCGTGGACCTTATCCAGGCTATTCAGGATAAAGTAGTACAGGGACGTAAAGATAAATTTTCACCCGTCCTAAGTACAGGTCTTATTTGTTCCAAACGGAATCAGGGGTCTAATAACTTTGATAGGGCATTAGTAACTAATTTTAGTGGGAATGTCTATCAAGTTAAAGATATCATTGAAAGGGAATGGATCAAGTTTTCCGAATTCACAGATTTAAAGGTTTTTAAGAACAAACCCTTGAAAATAGTCTTTAGGAAAGGGCAAAACATCAAGAATTTATTGGAACATGCTACTAATGCGCAGGTTTTTACTCAGAAAAGGAGAGGTACATACAGGTGTGGGGCATGTGCCCAATGTAAATACATACTACAGGGTGAAGAAGTTTGTATTACAGCTCAAAACAAGATGTTTTATTGTAAAAAATATTCTATTTTATGTGAATAAAAGACTGTATATTCGGCCTGTGCTAGGGTTGCCACCTTCGTTCACGGCTAAAACCGGAGCCAAGCCACGCCCCTTGCGTCACCAGTAACCCTGCCTGCCCCACCCCCTCTCCCACCAACATACCGCCTATTTTGTGATGTCACGACAGCATCATTCAACGGGAACACCCTCTTTTTTCATTCCCGCCGCCTGCTTTTGGCTGATTTGCTATGCTTTTCTGTAAAAAAAGCATAGTAAATCAGCCGATCAACGGGAACGCCCTCTTTTTTCTTTCCCGCCGCCTGCTTTTGGCTGATTTGCTATGCTTTTCTGTAAAAAAAAGCATAGTAAATCAGCCGATTTACAAACTCCGATAGTCTGTTTCCTTTTTGAAACAGAATACCGGAGTTTGTACAGTGTTTTCCGGACTACCAGAGAATCAGTTTGATTTCCTGATAGTCCGGAAAAAAAATGGAGGGGTGGCAAGCCTAGCCTGTGCTCTTCCTAGTCCAGTGTTTGGTTTACTAACAAATAAATGCAATTACGTTCAAAGGTCAAACTACATATTTTCTAAAAGAGCAGCCACAATGAAAGGTATAAATATATTTAACAATAAGTAGTAAAACAGAATACATGAAAATACTGAATATCTATTTACAATAAACATCAGAGTTTCAGTTCACAGAAAATATAAAAAACAACAAAGCTGGAAAGATTCAGACAGATACAGAAAAACAATATTTAACTAGTCTAACTATATTTTCCTAACTGCTTGAAACAATGTAAAACACCTTTAATGTTAAATCTGAGTGCTTTCATCAGTTAAACATCTGACTTCTTCAGAGACACATTAAAATTGAAACACAGCAGTTAAATACCTCAAAAATGTCACATGATCCCTACCCAATTAATCAATTAGTACTTAAAATCACATTACAAAAAATGTAATACAAAAATATATAATATAATACAAAAAATATATATCTAAAAATTGTACTAATGTGTATTAAATAAGGTGATTTTATTAAGTTTGAATATATATATATATATATATATATATATATATATATATATATATATATATATATATATATATATATATATATATATACACACACACACACACACACACACACACACACACACACACACACACACACACACACACACACACACTGTTGTTTCTGGTTTTTATTTTAAAGTTTCAGTTGGTTTAAAGCTTTTTTAATATGTAAATACAATTTCAGCGCTGGCTAAAGGATGATCTCACATCTGGTCACCTGATTCTGTGGTTCCCACACTACCTCCTCACTGGAAATTCAGCCAGGATCTAGCACAGATTTGTCACAATACACACCCAGAACCCAGCATCTGTAGACTGTAAAACAATTCCAATACTGGCATCATTCTTGTAGAGACTAACCAGCCATTCTCTGGCACCCCAGGGTAGCAATTAGTTCACCACTAAGGATGATAAGAGCAGTATCCCAGACTAGATATTTTGTCTCTAATTGCATTCAGGCTTGTGAGATAAAATCTCTATGGCCTAAACCAAGTCATTTAATTTCAGGCTATTTTTCTTAAAGTTAGATGGGGTGAGCTTAACCCCTTCCATTTCAGCATACTCTGTTAACATATATACATTTCATCAGTTACAAATAGTCTAACATACATGAATATTTCCTTTCTGTCCAATCGGACCCACTGTTGATACAATTTTAATACAAGCAACTTTACAAATACATCCTTTCTGACTATCTCAGAGGCTCAACTCTTTGCTCTTTCAGTCTTTAGAATACTGCAGCCTCGCAATGAGAGAACAATTTTATCTCCTCTCTTTCTACCTGACTTCACTGCCATTCTTTATTATTCAGGTTTAAGCCAGAGAAAAATTGTATTCCACTGATATAGAGCGACCACTATTTTGTAAGAATTTCTTTTACACTTTACTACATGCTATATTTTGTTTCCGTAAGAATGTGTGTGAGAAGGTGATTAACAATAGATACACTGACAATTATTAAAAAACTTTTTTAACTTGAAAAAAGCAGAATAAAAGGATTTGAACAATTTAAAATAGAACAGACAGACATGATTTTTGAATAAATCAAACAAGTTACAATTATAGAATAAACGGACAGAGAAGAATTAGTATTGGGGGATTAAAAAGAATATTTAATAAACATAGAATGGTCTACAATTATATAAAACATGATCTAAACACTGAATTTAATGCAAAAGAATATATATTAAATAGAACAGACAAGAATACTAACTTGTGCAGAACCACCAGTATATATGCCAAATAACTCTACTCCCCACATATATAATTGTCACTGAGAAATACTGCCACAATACATATACTCCACCATCGAAAGATAGGTGATAAGACCTTGGCCATTAATATATACAACATATTTTGAAAGACACTCAACATCTACTCACTGAGAGATACATCTACTATGAACACGAAAAGAAGAAGCAAAACTTGTTATTCTACACCTTGGATGTTCTAGATTCTGTAAGTGATAACTGTAAGATTACATTACACTGCACACATAGTATCGAAGTGCTGGTAAAACAGCAATTACACAGGGAATAAATTATACAAATATACAGCTAAACTATAAAGTAATTAAGCAATGAATTTTATGTTATTAATAAGATAATTATTATTATGTCATGTATGGGGTGATCCATTTGACACATCTAATTGTAATGACTTTCATGGGGTATGGTACTGAGGGACTGGGAGCTTAGATTTATCTTTATATGGATGCTACTGACATATAAAATAGTAGATTACTAGATGATGTACTTATACATCTTTGATGAGTAGCAAAATAACATATATTTGGACATGTATAAAGAGGAACAACAACTTCCTAAAATTTACATGTGAAGAACATTATATAAGGACATAAAATTTAAACTTTCCTAGTATTTTAAGCAAAACTATATTTGAATAAATAAATTTTTTTGGAAAAACTTTTGCAGGAGGAACTTGTTTTAAGATCCAACATTACAAAGATTAGGAAAGCTTGCAGCAGGAATAAAGTTAGAAGGTCAACACATCCAGACAAAGAAAGGAGATACATGTCAAAGAGATACATTGAAAGGAGAGATAGAGATGTATTAATAAGAGAGGTGAATAGAGAGGAAATTATATAAGAAATTAATATAATTTAGAGAATAGTGGATACCAAATTGAGATGAGAGATATTAGAACAGAACAAAACAGTGAGAGAACATGAACAAACCGACAATGCAGTGACAAAGAAACAATATAAACACACACAAAAAAGTATACAAAATGAAATACATAAAATCAAGAACATCATTTATAAAATTATACATACTTTAAATGAAAATCATAAACAAGGAAAGAACAAGGTTTAGGGGTATTTAAAATTCAAAAGGGTAGACAATGTAACAAGGAATTTCAAGAAATTTAAACATAAACAATTTAACAATCTATCCGTACCCAAAATCTATAAAAAACAATAGGAAAATTTATAAGTCATAGACCAATAGGAACATTTCCCAAAGGAATATGAAACATGAGTAGCACATTACCAAATTTTAATTTCAAAGATAACTATAACATAAAATTTCTATATTTAAACTACAAGGCCAACTGTTACTATGACTAACTGTCTATGATAGCCTTCTATGTTTGAGGAGCATGCAAGAGCGATATAGAACCAAGAAGATCCAGATACAGAAAGATGTATTTATGTATAACATAAGAACATACATTAAATTAATTGTAAAGCTATTATTTTGATAGCTAACCATTTTAAAACATGGGTTTTACAAACCATAAATTGTAGTCGAGAGAGAGGACCATCTGAGAGGGAATGGAAGAGAGAAAAACACAATTGAAAATGACTGGACAAACAGAACTTTTTTAACACAAAACACATGAACGAATATATAAACCACAGGCATCATGAACATTTTTAATTAAGTTTTTTTTTTTTAAAATATTTATTTATATAATTTTATATATTTCATATTTTTCTACTATCATTTTTCTTCTCTTAGAACTTTCCTGCTTGATATTCTTATCTTTTCTGCATCTTATTTTGGATGTTTGATAGGCTTATATACCAGCTAGTATTTTATTATATACCAACTAATTCCACCCATTAGTATCTATGTGTCTTGATAAATACAACGTCTTGAAAATAAAAATAAATACAAAATAAAAAACAAAACAGAACTACTAAATTATAGCTGGCTAAAATACTTTACAATACTTTATATATATAATAAGTTAATAATCCAGAGAGAAGAGATATTGATTATTATATTTCTAAAGAAATTCTAATATATATCTAGTATTAGGCTAGTACACCACTATTGATAGAGAGATTCATATTAGTATTAGTGCTCCTGAACCATTGTATATATGTATTCAATCTGAACACACAGGGCTCCTGATGTCTGACATACTTATACCAATCCTGAATGTACAGGTTTTTAATGATAAACAATTTAATACATTCAGAAAGGGAGATAAAAGATATCAAGAGATGGAGTATGATCAAAATATGGCATTTGATAAAAACATTTTGCATTTCCACAATGTGAATGTTTAACACCTGACATTTGTATAACTATTATTACATTTTATATTAACAGTTATTTTATTATTTTTTGATAATTCTTTTATCTGAATGAGAAAAGTGAAAGTTAAAAAATATACTTTTATGACACAAGTTAAGAATTTACATGTAATATGATATTTAGTAGTTTACAGTCTTTACTATATTATATTTTTTGTTATTTTATTATATTATTATATTATTTTTTATTTATATTTTATTTTTATTTATTACAGATGATAGTTTTACATATATATTTTTATTATATATACATGTTTATATTAATATATTCATATGAGTGATGATAATATACACAGAAAGAATATATATATATTGATTATTATATATTATATTATATTTATATTATTTATTATTGTCATATTATTTTATTTATTATTAATTGTTATAATATATTTATTAATTTTTTTATATATATTTTAATTATTACTTTTTTATATTATTTAGCCATTATATTTGATTAGTGTCTATATATATGACATTATATATCATATATATAGGCACATATATGCAAACAATTCAGCAACAGTTAATAATAGTGCCATTTTTGAAAAAACAAAATGATGGGGAGCCAAAACAAAAAACTATAGTTTAACTATTTATTTTATACTATGGGATTGTCATACTATTCTATGTCATATACATATATATTTATATTATATAAATATGATGTAAATGCTCCAGCTCAGAGAACAGCACATATATTATTGAAATTCAACAGAAGCTAACTGTGATTTATGAAATGCTATATCCTATATATTATATCATCTGAAAAAATGTATTATTACTAATATTCATGCAATAATTTTATATTCACCAATGACGGTTTGATTTCAGTGACTCTCTGCTACAGTTAGTTATGTTTTAATAAAGAAATATAACAAAAATGGTTTGAACATAATAATATGGCATATAAAATTTTATAGATAAAACCTATAATGATAAAGTGATAGTGATATGCTGGTTGAATGTTTTTTAGAAATTTGAGATATTATCTGTTTTTTATTTTATTTTATTTTTTTTTATTTATATTTTTTTTTTTTTTTTTATTTATTTATTTTCTTTAGATGGAATATTATATGGATGGACCACCACCACTTTAACAATAGTAATGCATTTTTTTTTTAAATGGAATGGAAAGCTACGCTAGCTGTAGATACACCAACTATAAGCTAGAGTTGCTAAATGATGTAAAGAATGTCTTAAATCTGTATCAATCTGTTTAAAGAAACTGTGTGCAACATATAACATGCTATATAATATAATATATTAAAGCTAAATGTGGACTTCTAAATAATGATAGAATAATATATATATTCTTATAGGAGCCTTGCAGCTACTAAACGTAAAAAAACTAAATCTTGCTCACTACTGGGTGCTTTTTAATTTAATTAAATGAATTCATGAATCAATCAATTGATTGATTATTAGAGAATTATATAAATATAAAACCATTTGTACCACACTTTTATTTGAAGAAGCTTGCTTGCAGTAAAAGAAAGCGCTTATCTCAATTTTTACCTTGGAATAAAAGAGTTTTTTTTTAAAAAGGTGGTTTTTTAAGTGGTGTATCCTGGATAGTTAAATTCTGTTGAAATACATTTTTAACACAAGAATTTGTACAAATCAGTTTGATATTCAATTGACATAAAATTCTTTACAAAACTCCAGCTAGTTATGCTGACATATGTTACACATGCACTGCCCTACTCTCTCTGGCATAGCTGGCACTACCTCACATTATCACAAGTATTCCTGGATCTTCCTTTCCTAAACCTAAGGCTTTTGCCACCCCTATAGTACCTTTTTAGGTGATGTTCCAAAGACCAAATTACCACCGTAACAGCTATAAATAAATGCAGTCTGAGGGTCATGCTGCTCAGTGCTAGAAGTCTAAATCTCAATATGCACTTGCTCGAAGCACTCCTCAAAATGGAGAACACTGACATTTGTGCTGTAACAGAGATCTGGTTTAAAGCAGCAGAAAGCACCCCTGCACTATCAGGCTATAACTCATTCCACACCTTTTGGCCGTAGAACATGGACCGAAGCTCCAAACGCAGCGGTGTCTCCATATTCATAAAGGATATGCACACCTCCAAACTAGTAGCCCAGCTTAACGCATTTGAGATACTACAGGTACAACTAACATTGGGTAAGATGGTGATTCAGGTCGTAGCCTGCTAAAGGTCCCCAACCATGTCCCAAGACTCTCACTCCATGTTTCTAAGCACCCTGGAAACTGAGGGTCCAACTCGATAGTCTCATACTAGGTGACTTCAAGTACACTTTCATCAACTGGGAAAACTACTCATGCACCAATACAGTGGCCCAATCCTTCCTGGAATTTATCAATTCCAATGCCCTGGGCCAGCTCATTCTTACCCCACTAGAAAAAGCAACATCCTTGGCCTAGTTATTACTAACATGGGCAACCATTGCTCTACACCAACAGTCAATTCCTCCCCGGTTAGATCTGACCACAAACCAATCACCATGGAAATCTACATCTCACCCACACCCTCTGCAAAGGTAACCACCATGAAGAATCTCTCCAAAACTGACTTTGGGCTCCTAAAAACAGAGGTGGATAACTTCATGGCACCCATGTCAATGGAAAATAGATGCATGACTACCAAATCATACACCAATTCACTGTATGAACACATACATAAATGCATGGAATTAGACATACCCAACAGAACCAACACGCTCTCCTCCAAATAAAGGAAGCCAATCTGGTGGTTCCCTGCCATTAATAAAATCTACAAGAGAAGGAATAAACTGGTGCAGAAAAAAGTTAAGTCCCAAGACTGGACACACTCCCTTATTAACCTCAACAACAAGTTGAGATCTCTCATCAAAACCTTTAAAGCCAGCTATGAAGGCAGAATTGTGGCAGACACTAAAAACAACCACAAAGCCTTCTATAGTTATATCAAGAATCTCTACGACAATACCCAGGTTTGCTCTAAGTTACTGCACAATGGTACCTCCGATACTGAGCCAACAGATATTGCCAACATACTGGCCGACAGATTCAGTGCCAACTTTACACCTCTCTCCTCCACTAAAGGACCAATCACAATACCGAGGGAATGCCAGGCATCCAGCATTATTGTAGCACAGCAGCATTATCCAAGGCCAAGAATACAGCTTCCATGGGACCCAACAGTATGCCTGGCTGTGTTATACATGAACTACAAAGTGAACTGGCACCACATCTGTGTGCCCTGTTGAGTCACAGCCTCACCTCAGGCTTAGTCCCTACCAAATGTTGCACTGCTACAGTCATCCCTCTCCATAAAGGGGGAGCGACTACAGACCCTGGGAATTATTGCCACATTAGCCTGACAAGTCTGATATATAAAGCTATGGAGCACAACATCATGGACCTAATTAACAAGGATATAGGGAATCTCCGAACTCTAGATCCCATGCAGTTTGGTTTTGTGAAAAGTAGATCATGCTGCTCAACCTGACTGACATCTTTGAGTCAGTCACGAGTGCTGTGGATGAGGGCAAGGCAGTTCATACAGCCTACCTTGATCTGGCCAAGGCCTTCGATACCATTTCCTACTCAGGAATTATTGATAAACTCACCAAACTAGGCATCAACCCCTATATCACTAGGTGGGTTGCAAATTGGCTCACAGATCGAACCCACAGTGTGAAAGTAGAGGACTCTACTTCAGACTGCCAACCAGTCATGGGTGAAGTCTCCCAGGGATTGGACCTGGGTCCTCTCCTGTTTGGCATCTACTTCTCAGAAGTCCAGGCCAACATGGAGGGACTCTGGCTGACCAGGTTCCCAGAGAACTGCAAGCTGGGAGCCATTATTAACTCCCCAAGTTATGTAGACATCCTACAGAAAGGCCTCACTGAGACCAATGACTGGTGTCGAAACCATGGCCTTAAGCTTAATGCCAAAAAATGCATCATCATCATCCCCTTTGGGAAAAACTCAGTTCCCACTAATTACCACATTGATGTGAGCCCACTGAACATTGAAGGCGTTATAAGAGATTTGGGGACACAGGTTGATAGCAACCTCTCCTTTGACCACCACATTGTCACTGTGGTCAGAAATTCCTTCTGTGTGGCACATCTCATTACCAAGGGTTTTGCATCCAGGAAGAAATAGGTCATCATCTCTCTCTCTACTCTTCCCTCATTAGGCTAGTCATCGAGTATAATGCCCCATTTGGCATGTACCTCACTAGAACATGCAACAGCTGGAAAGGCCACAAAAGTACCTTACGAAGAGGATCCTAGACCTTAAACACATGTCCTACACGGACAAACTCAAAAAGCTCCAGCTATTCTCTGTCTCATATATACCAAGAGTTGATCTCTGCGTGACTTACAGAGCTATGTTAGAAATGCTACATTTAAAGAAATCCAAATCCCTCCATACCACATGCTGCAGAGACCTCGACCTCATTATCACAATCAACAGAACATGCTGGAGGGACAGGTTCATAACCCAAAGACTGCCCATGCTCTGGAATAGACTTTCCATACATGTCAAGCAGAGCACCTCACTGGGCCCTTTTCAAGAGAAATCTTGATAAGTGGATGGGAAATAGAAAGTTCACTCTGGGGATCACTGTAGTGGCTATACTTGATAGAGGCACTGTTAACTAATGCCAGGGCACTTCTATGGGGCTAGGCCTGTAAATCTCCAGGGCTATTAGCCTAGTACACACCTATGAACCCATGAACCTATGATAGCAATCCAATTCAGATTATGTCACTTCACAACCTGTTACCTCTTCTTCCTCTTCTTCCTCTTTCATGTTTCCTGGTTAACACTAGACTCAAAAGACGCTTATCATCACATCCCATTCATCCAGACTTCAGACATTTCTTATGGTTTTGTGTATCTGGATTACATGATCAGTTCTCTGTCTTACTCTTTGTACTATCCACTGCACCAAGAGTGTTCTCAAAGTGTCTAGCTCCATTTATAGCTCATTGCTTGCTACAGTGTTTACATTTTTCCATATTTAGATGACTTGATTATCTTTACAAAGTCTTTTTCAAAGTGTCAGGAATGTCACTCTCTCTCTTGGGTGAAATATCTCTTACACAAGTCCAAAGGAACATTCAAAACTCTTTCATGACCCCTTCACATAGGACTGTGTTCCTGAGATGTCAGCTAGACAACTCAGTTCAAAGAGCTTTTCTTTCACAGGAAAACATAGATCTAGATCTAGATCTATTTCTAAGGTTTTTCACTTAAACGTTAGTCACCGAGAGGGAATACCTCAGAATTTTGGGCCTCATGGCTTCTGTGTTTCTCATGATAACCTTGGCAAGACTCCACATGAGAAAGTTACAGTGGTATCTGAAATCTCTTTGGTCTCGTCACCAACACCCTTTGTCTTTTCAAATCCCAGTGCTGGGGTTTGTCAGAACAGAAATCAGTTGGTGGAGACAACTGATATCCTTAAATCCAGGTCTCTCCTTCTCCCTAACTGTTCCAAAGCAAACAGTCACTACAGATTCCTCTGACTTTGCTTGGGGAGCAGTTTCAAGAGGGATAAAAGTACAGAGTATGTGAGGCACCAAGGACAGATGCAAGCACATAAATATCAAATAGATGCTTGCCCTAATCAAGGCACTCAACTCTCTAAATCATCTTTGGTTCCAGCGACCTCTTCAGTTGGTTACAGACAATATCACAGTCATTTAGTGCATTAACAAGTATGTGGGAACCAGGCTGTACCCTGTTTGCAAACTTGCCATGTTAGCTTGGGATATAGTTTCGCAGCACAGTCTCACTCTACAGGCATCCTACATTCCATCAGAGCAAAACTATGTGGCAGACGAGCTGAGCAGGACCAGGGTAGACCCTCATGAAAGGCACTTAGATCAGGGAGTATTCCAAGATTTGATCTATCTGTGGGGAGTTCAAGTAGACTTCTTTGCTTCCTCCCTGAACAATCAACTATCAAGATTCTTTTCCAGAACTCCATGCAAGAAGGCCTGGAAGACAGATGCCTTTTCTTTTCCTTGAACAGGAATATTCCTGTATGCTTTTCTGCCCTTTCCACTTATATCCAGGGTACCTCTGAAGATTCAGAGGGAATCCCCCAAGATCACTGTGGTGACTCCCATCCGGCCCAGGCAAGCATGGGTTCTCCCTTCTTTTGGAAATGTCCAGGGGAAATTACCACAAGCTTCCTCACACAATGGATCTAGTCACACAAGAACATGGATGCTTGGTAAACCCACCACAAATCAACTTCAAGTGACTGCCTGGATGACAGGAAGTTGATTCCTTTTAGGCACCTGTTTACAGAGGACATGCACAGGTACTAATGGAGATAAGAAAGCCTGCTACTAGAAAATTATGTATTAAAGAAAAGGTTTTCTAGTTGGTGCCAACAGCATAACCAGTGCCCATTCAAGGCCATTTGTTCTGTGGTTTTATGATATTTGTGTGAGCTACTTTCCTATGGCCTTTTTATTCTTCTATCAAGGTTAATTTCTTAGCTATTTCAGCATGTCTGTCCATGGATCCTCCTTATTTAATGCAGTCTAATATCTATATGTTATTAAAAGTGGTTTTGCACAAGAGGCTTCCAAGTAAATCAGTGACCCCTCCTTGGGATCTTAATATTTGTGTTAGAGATACTTCATACTTTGGATGTCCATAGACAACTCGGATACTATCTTGAGAGAAATAAATCTTTCAGATCCTTGAATCAATTGTTAATTTCTTGTGCAGATAATCTGTGTCAAAACAGTCTATTTTTCAAATAGTTTTCTAAGGCTATTACTTTTGTTATTCTCACCATAGCAAACCTATTTCAAGCAGGGTCAAGGTCCTCTCTACCACGGTCTTGGCTTCATCTATGGCTTTTTGGAAAGGATTGGATTCTAGAAGTATTCTAGAAGCGGTTAATTGGTCCTCATTACACACTTTTACAAAGCACTATAAGCTTGATTCCTTCTCTAGGTCCAGGTCAGGCTTTGCTAGGACCATTCTCCAGGGACTCTTGGATTCTTCTCCTTCTACCTCCCAAATGTAATAATCTAAGGTAATCTACCCATATAGCTAAGGCTACTACAGCAGTGATCAATATCATGAACACACTATAGTTATATAAGTAAACTTACCATAAGAATAGATGTGCAAATGATCACTGCTGCAGTAGCAGATCCATCCCTTCATCTCCTTTTTTTGTGTTTTTTTTTATGCCAAGATGTGGACATTTATTTTTTTGTTTTTCCTAGTATTATCCTTTTAGGCCCAACCTCTCTCTCTCTCTTGGCAGGAAAGTTCTGAAGAGCGTGGTGCCCAAACCTATTTTTTGTTAGCTCAACTCAAGCTACTTGAAAGTTTGGGTGCATGGAAGGTGCATTGAAGCTTTGGAAGCTGACCAGCAGTTATATCCTTAGCAGGATATAACCTATATACCTAAGGTTACCACAGCAGTGATCATTTGAACATCTACTGTTATGGTAAGTTTCCTTACAAAACTGTACTTTCTTGCTGCAGACCTGTTAGCCATTCAACTGAATTTCCTAGTTAGCAGTTAACTGGTAACTTTTGTTATGCTTTCAAGGGTTGATAAGTACATCTCCTGCTTTATTTAACAGATTTTGTTTTAGTTTAATTGGAAAGTTATCTACAGTATTAATCTTTGAAATCAGGGTGCTGATGTCATCCTCAAAACAATCTGCAAGCAAATATGCATGAGATAAGCAGATAGCTACTAAAGTCAGAACTAGCTTAACCAAGTATAATGAGGGAGCTTGCTGGCTAGGGCAACATTTTTTTTTTAAATAGGCAGTCCTCCCCTACTGGCCTCACAGCATGTTTGTCCACTTGCTCTATAAATTGCTGTGCATTCCCAGCATTCGCAACACTAAAACAGTTCCTTTTACTGCACAAAAATCCAACTCTGTGAAACCTAAAAAATATCAGGAGTTTATGATGCCCTGAAGAACCAAACACTATTGTATCCTTAAATTGCTGTGCATTCCCAGCATTCGCACCACTACTACAGCTCCGTTTACTGCACAAAAATCCAACTCTATGAAACCTAAAAGATATTGGGAGGTTATACTGCCCTGAAGAACCAAACACTATTATATCACTAAATTGCTGTGCATTCCCAGCATTCACGACACTGCTACAGCTCCTTTTACAGCACAAAAATCCAACTCTGTGAAACCTCAGCAAAGCTAGAACTTCCACTGAGTGACCTCTCCAACCTCTTGTATCAGAGGCACATGGAATATATGCAAATGACCCTTATGAACATCAGGTGTTTCAGCTAATTGGCGATTCTGTATGCCCATTACTTGTTTGTCGTTCTAATAGATAATTTCAGGCCAATAAAGCCAAACCCCACTCTATGAAACATAAAAGATATTGGGAGTTTATGATGCCCTGAAGAACCAAATACTATTATATCCCTAAATTGCTGTGCATTCCCAGTATTCATGACACTGCTACAGCTCCTTTTACTGCACAAAAATCCATCTCTGTGAAACCTAAAAGATATCGGGAGTTTATGCTGCCATGAAGAACCAAGTACTATTATATGTATGTTTCACCACACAAAGGTTATTTTGAAAGCTGTATTTTATGATAATCCTTAACTTGCTAAATACAAATGCCTGAGCCAGCAGCAGGGATTTTTTAAGTCTACTTCTTCCTCCTCCAATATTATTACAGTAGCTTGCACATGGTACTGGATTATAGTTTTTTTTCTAGTCCCTATAGTAATTTGATTGGTCACCAGACATCTTTTGAAATGTATATCTTTCCTATAGACTCCCTTCCCAAATTAAATACATTTTGTTTCACTTTTTCTATTGTTCTATTTAACTATAGCCCTCTTACTATATACATATATTTAGGCTTGCAGCTGCCCACACCAAAGCAGTCTCACTAATATCTACAATAACAAGAGCTATGGCTTAATTGACAAACGAATTTACTACTAAGCAGCCAATAGTTCAGAGCAATTGATTGTTTTTACTTGCACATACCTGGAATTTGGCTCTTCCAAGTATCTGCTCAACAAAAACCTTTTAATTTTTTTCTTCTTACTGGTTCTCCCCTGATCCCCCTCCAAATATCTGCCTAGTAACAACTATTTGCTTTTTTCTTACTAGTCCCCCCCCCCCCCCATGTCCGGTGTGAGTTTACTTCTACCTCCAAATCAACAGGCGCCATTTTTAAAATAGGTAGTCCTCCCCTGCTAGCCTCATGGTGTATTAATCCACTTGCTGTAAGTGTATTATTTTCAACTATTTGTTTTGTGGCATGATTGTACATACTGTAAATGCATTTTTTCAACTATCTGTTGTGCATTGTACGAATAGTTGTTTTATGAGAATGATTACTACTTACCATGCGTACTTCTGCTTTTGAGTTGTTTAAAGTCTTTATTGTTTAGCAGTGTAACACATTTTCTACCTATGCAGTTACGCTTTATGCGAATGTTTGCAGCTGTTCATTGTGTACTTCTATGCAAAATTACCTGCCTCTGAACTGTTCTAAATGAAATAGTAGCCTCTGTGCTCTGCTGAGCTAGGGTGTGTTTGTGTAGGTACTATCTCACTGTATGTACCTGAGGCTGTGTATTTTCATTAAGTACAATTTAGTAAGTCACTGACGTAGGTTTAGTGACACTAAAGTTTTCTATTTTTTTGCCTTAAGGTGCCTAACGGTTTGTTGCAGCCAGTAATCCTTATTTTTTTATGTTACATTATATTGATTCCTATAACTAAAATACCAGTCTACAAATAATACTACTGTGTTTATTTAGTGGATGATTCTGTTCTTCCACATAGTTACTGTTTTTTTTTCCTGTTTTTTTCTTACTATTATCTTTCCCTCTTGTTCTTTCCTTAGCCCTAAATTGCTGTGCATTCCCAGCATTCACAATACTGCTACAGCTCCTTTTACAGCACAAAAATCCAACTCTGTGAAACCTAAACGATATCAGGAGTTTATGCTGCCCTGAAGAACCAAACAGTATTATATGTATATTTCACCACATAAAGGTTATTTTGAAAGCTGTGTTTGATGATAATCCTTAACTTGCTAAATACAAATGCCTGAGCCAGCAGGGACTGTTTTACTTTATTTCTTCCTCCTCCAATATTATTATAGTAGCTTGCACATGGTACTGAATTACAGTTTTTTTTTCCTCTGGTTCCTATAGTAATTTGATTGGTCACCACACGTCTTTTGAATTTTATATCTTCCCTATAGACTCCCTACCCAACTTAAATACATTTTGTTTCACTTTTTCCATTGTTCTGTTTAATCATAGCCCTCTTACTATAAAAATTTAGTTAGGCTCCCAGCTGCCCATACCAAGGCAGTCTCACTAATATCTACAATAACAGGCCTTTCAAGATGCTCTCCCATACAGGACAATTACGATCCAATCAGACAATATGTCTGTGGTCTGATACATCAACAAATGAGGGAACCAGGTCTTATTCTCTTTGTTAAGAGGCAATGAAAGTATGGCAATGAGTGATCTCTTCTGTTCGCTTTCTCATTGTAATGCATGTACCAGGGAAGTCCAGTGTGCCTGCAGACAAACTAAGCAGGTCCATTCTGCTGCTTTACAAGTGGTCTCTCTATGTCATAGTGGCAGAAGGAATTTTCTGTCAATGGGGCCAGCCATGTTGCGGTCTCTTTGCTTCCCCCTCAATAACAAGTGCAGCAAGTACTTCACCCTGATCCCCTTTTCTGGGAGAGTCACAGAGAAATGCTCTAGTTCACAACTGCCTCCCCCAGTCTTCTCTATGTTTATCCCCCATTGCCTCTACTCCTCAAGTTACTACAGAAAGCCTGAAGAACACAGTTATCCTTATTGCACTCTTTTGGCCTCATCAAATCTGGTTTCCCTTTCTGTGGCCTCATCTTCTGTATCTGCTCTGGATGCTGGACCCCAGTTCAGACCACCTGTCTCATCTGACAGGGGCAGTTCATACAGATATAACAGACCTCAGCTTAACCACATGGCTTCTCCAGTTCCAGTGATGGCTAGACAGCCCAGGGTTTCCTTCCTGGTCCAACATATCCTCTTGTCCTCTCAAAAGGCTTCTACTAGGAAGGTTTACAGAAGTAAATGGAAGAGATTTTCTATTTGGGCCCTCCAGAAAGATTTGGATCCTTTTTCTTCCCCAATCTCCACTGTCCTAGATTTTTTGGCATCCCTAGCTTCTCTACTATCAAAGTCCAGCTGGCTGCCATTTCTAATTTTTATTCCAGTAAACATTACGCTTCTTTGGCTTTTTCTAAGTTGTGCAAAACCTTTCTAAAAGGCACTTTTTTTTACTTAAGCCCCCATTCAAGGACCCTAGTCCTTCTTCTTGGGGCTTATCTATGTTAAAATTTGACCCAAAGTCCATTTGAACCTTCTGCCAAATCAGACCTAAACTTTTTGTCCTGGAAGATCTTTTTCCTAGTTGCCATTACATCAGCTAGATCAGAATATGAGCTCCAGGCCCTTTCTTCCAAGCCTTCTTACCTGATCTTTCATAAGGATAGGGTGTCTTTACATACAAACAAATCATTTTTACCTAAAGTGGCATTGGAGTTTATTATTAATCAGATTATTAACCTTTCAGTTTTCTTCCCAAAATTTTCCAGTAAAGTTGAATATATACTGCATCTTTTGGACATACATATGCAACTTTGTTTTTATCTTCATCGATCGAAAGATGTCAGAATATCTGACCAAAGTATTTGTCTCCTTTTCTTATAACAGATTGGGCATGGCAGTTTTGAAAGCGACTTTAGCTAAATGGTTGACTGATTGCATATCCTTTGTTTATAGCCAGAGAAGTTTGTCGTTGCCTAAGCTGCCAAGAGCACATTCAGTGAGGTCTATGGCAACCTCTTCAGCCTTTTGGTCAAGAACTTCGATAGATGACATTTGTGCAGCTGCCACTTGGTCCAATTCTCATACCTTTATTACTCATTACAAATTGGATTTGATTTCTAGGAACAGAGCTGCCATTGGCTGTGCAGTATTCTGAAATATCCTTCCATGAGGACCACCCAAGGTTCATCTAACTGGGGACTGTGTCCCATCAGTTGAGGAACAAATGAAAATGACCACATCAGATGCAAAATTATGTAGTCGCCATAACGATGGATCTGTGTTCTTCATTTTCATTCTTCCTCAACTTTTCACCCTCCAAATCCCTTCCCTTTCTTCCTGGAGGACATCTAAGGGATTATTCTGGGGAACCCATCATTCCTTGTCTGAGCTGCAATTTTATCTCTTCTGTTTCTTCTCAATTCATTTTGTTTAGTATAAACTATTGCTTCTGGGGTCTGTAAACTCAGTCTGAGGTATGTTAAGTGGTGGGGCATTATGAGTAAGGGAAGAGCTTGAGAGTTGGATCTGTGAATCTAGCAAAAGCAGTCAATCTGGATCCAAGGTCGGATCAGAGAACCATCAGTTGAGGAAGAATGAAAATGGACAACACAGATCCATCATTATGGTGAGTACATAATTTTTGTTTTTTCAGCATATAATGGATTTACTCTGGATGTTGCAACATTTATTATTCACCAGGTTCTGTCTGTATTCTTTATTAATTGGACTGTGATAGAGGAGAACTTCAATAGAGAATGATGCCTAAATGATGTATGTCTTGGAAAATCAAAATTTATTGCTGCATCACTTAAACTAATTAACTTTTACTGCAGTGATATGAAATTAGCACCTTATCACACTTAATGAGGTGATTCTAGCTTGAAGAATACCTACATTTATAGTTGTGATTCTGGGGTTGTGCTGTCATGTTTCTGGAGATGTGTGTGGTTTATTCTGTCATCCCTTTATCTTGCTGTGACAACCAGAGCCACGGATCTCATGGCTAAAAATAATATATCGTGTTTCTACTGTGAGGATGGAGATACCCACCCTCATGCTGTCATCAACAGTGTCTATCGATACTTTATTACTTTTGTACAAGAGAAAGTTGCCAGATTACTAGACATGGCAGTATGATAGTGAGTTCTTCATACTCAAATTTTCAAGGTGGAGAACAGGGAAAGACCGAAAGTAAAAAGACTGTTATAATAATAAAAAAGTGTTGAAATTTCTGTCATGATTTACCCTGTCAATGGCACTCAGGATAACAGTTCTATTTGCCTCACTCTTCCTATGGCTCTGAGATTTATTGGCAAAGAAGTTTTGCACCTTTGAGTGGCACCAACAAATTAGGTTTGATTAGTGATACTAGACAGAGTTGCTAGATGGAAAAATAGGATTGAATGCCCATTGATTACTTTCACATTTCAGGGTGAAGGTTTAAGAACAGTACACTGCCACGTGGCCTTCTGTTGGTAGCATATGGGCAGTACTGCTTGGCAGCCTCTTTCAGCGAGGAACCATTTTGGCTTCTGGGAAAACTTCTGGGAGAGGGTTGATACTGTCTTTCTAGCTCATGTATTTTGCATGTCTGCATGTCATGGCTGGGTAGGAAAAAGAAGAGTGCCATGATCACTGTGGGACAGTGATTATCCAAGCATCGTTGTAGTTAAATGACCAATAGTTTAACAGTCATCATCCAGTGATAATGGCTTTGTGATGAGGGATGAAACATTTGACTGACTGAGGTCAAAACTTAAACTTGTTGATAGGATTGCTAAATGAGCATTATTGCAAAAAAAAAGTCTTCTGCAAAAGGCTTTCACTGAAATTACTTTTCTGTAGTAAACAGCAGAAATTTAATATGGCCACTAAAATTAAGTAGCATAACGTACATGAGTTGCATTTCCTTAAGAAAAAATGTAAGGCTTTAAAACAAGAAGTGGAAGTGAGAAATGATGAAGCTTCCTAATAAATAACATAGACAAGTAAAGTCAGCTTTAGATGATGTTAGGAAGAGTTATAAAAAAGAAAGCCTTCTGATTCATGTTCTTCCTCAGCAGTAGTAAAAAAAGAACATAAAATAACGCTTAAAAGAGTTTACATGATCGATGAAAGAAGTTTTGTGGCAGTACAGTGAGAGTCCTTCATGTTCATCTTTAGAGATGATATTACCTAAATGTAAGTCTTAAATGGTGTTTCACAGAACTGCTAAATATTTCAAGATGGTGATTACCACTATCTTTTACTGATAAATATGACAGAAATGAAGGATGTTCAGCAGCAGCTGATTTCATCTTATTGCTCACCTAATCACTGTGGGCCATTAGCCAAAGGCCAGGTCAAACACTTGTTTAGGTTCGCAAGAATTTCATCTTAATTTTCTAGGTTACTTAACCTGCTGTAGGAGTAAAAAGATGATCCCTGTCACCATCATTGTCAGATTTAGATTTCATTATGGTGCAAAACATTATTTTCATCCAGGTTCTGATACAGATTTAGATAATCAGCACCCCCTCCTTATTTTCTCTACAAAAGGTGAGGATATAACTTTTGTAGAGATTGTTTTGCTATTCAGGAAGGCTACTCTGCTATATTGCACAGAAGCAGAGAGATTATTTTTGCAGATTGTAACTGGAATTAAATAGCAATCCAGGTGCCAGTAACTGGCTGCTGGGGGAGGAAAGCTGTGACCTGTTCTGTCATTCTGGGAGGTGGTTGTAAGATTATGTTGCAGCAGGACCCCAGTATAATAAACCTGAGCAATGCATTGGTGTCCTGTGTCTGTCAGAATCATGCATGCATTTCAAAACCACCCTAGGGCATTGCAAGGGAGGAGTGGTGGTTGAATATGTTAAGCTAGTTAGGAAGGATCCACAACCAAGGCTTTTGCTTTCAGAAGGAATGAATGGACACACAATTAGCGATAAATTAACCCTTTGCCTGAAATTATCAGCTTGAAAAAAGCAGAAAAATAAAAATAATAAAAACTGAGAGGAATACTTACATTTGGATATTTACCACATTTTCTTTCCCAAAGAAAGGGCAATATAAATGTGTAAAGACAAAACAGCTGTGGTTGTGGGCTGTTCTGCCTAAGAGAATCCCAGACTCCAACATCTAAGAAGGTAGAGAGGTCTTCCAGGCCTTCTGCAGATAGACTTGTAGGTTCATAGATTCACAAATATTCCAAGGCTGAGTCTTATGACCATTCTTGCCATCCAAGTACCCTCTTTCAGGCACCAACTCCTTTCTTCAGGAGGGCCATACCAATCAATCCTGTAGTAACTCTGTGGATACCTATCCAGTCATCTAATTTATGTTTTAAAGGAAGACAGTGAGTCATACTGCTTAACATGTAGGAGGCATTTATTCCAGACGTCTGGAAGGCACTACGTATAACATTATCTCTCCATTACATTATGTTTTATTTATCTGATGGTGAAGATTTAAGTCTCTGGTTCTAGTATTGGTGGAGATGTTGGACTTGTGGAGAGGGAGGTCCAGGACAATTAGGCTTCTAATGGTGCAGTTAAGAAAGACAAAGATTTCACCTAAAACGTCTGCAAGACACTGATTAAAAGGATAGAGCTTTCAGCCTCTCTTGATAGCTTAGCAATTTTAGGTGTGATCTTCTTTAAATTTTTTTTTAATTGTTTGATATGTTTACTGAGATACATCACAAAGGGGGCATTGTAGTTGATGATTGGCCTGATTAATGCTGTGCATAATGGAGTAATTACCTTTTCTGACCTTGATATTCCTTTGGTATTTAGCTTGGCTAATTAAAAGGATTTTCTAACATCCATTCTTACATGAGCGATAAATGAGAGGGAACTATCAAACCAAGTACTTTGGTCGCTAACTGTATTTTTGTTTTGTATAAGTATATTGTCTAGACAGTATTATGAGAGATGCGGCTGTCTACCAAAACTAATGCTACTACACTTTTTAGCAATTAGTTTGAGATTATTTTTAGTATGTAAAGGGTTTACTAGGGTGAGCTCATTCTGGACAGGTGTCATAGGCTGACTTAACAACAACCCTGAGTTTGTAATCATCTACAAACTTTGTTATCCAAAGGTTTCATCTCTCTCAGAAGTAAATATCAAAAAGGAGAGATCCGAGCAGCAAGCCCTGAGGGATACAGCTGGACACTTTCATATTTTCTGATGAAGCACCTGCAACTTGCATTGTGTGGGTTCTGTCTTTCAGCCAGTTTGCTATCCGTCTTACCACACACGTCTGTTTTTAAAGCATTTAATTTTTGCATGATGTCAGCATTTGGAATGCTGTCAGAGGTCTTAGCCAGGTCAAAATACACCATGTGCAGTGCATGACCACCACCTGCAGACTCCTTAACCCTTTCAAAGAAGTTTACCAGATTAAATAGACAGGATCTACCCTTCTCAAAACCAAGCTGTTGTGGGTCAAGTCTAAAATGATTATTGATATCATAGTTTGTGAGATCAGTTATAATACTTCCATGGCTTTCGAGATGAGGCTTGTAAGGCTGACACTTGACTTGTATCATACTACTACAGTAGACCTTATAATTTTTATTTATTTATTTTTTTGGTTCCCCATAGCTGTTAGCTACTTAGCCGTCATTTGTATCTTGTAATCCCTCTTCACTTCCACACTAGCCTCTCCCTGAAACTTGTTGACTTACCCTTTTCGATCAGGATCTGCCAGGAAGGGTTGTACAGAAGCGATATGAACAGTGTAAGCAAATGGACTGGAGGATAGAGAGGAGATCAGGATATTCTAGTACTGCACCATCCACACAGCTGAACAGGATTTTTTTGTTATCATTAAGTGGAAGAGAACCCTACCTGGCAGAGTGTACTGATATTGTGTACATCACAGCATATTGTTTTAGTCAGCTCTAGCCTACCCCAGTGCCATATTTACTGGTGAACTGCTGGTGATTAAAGAACTACTCCAGGCCATGAAGGACTGACACCTGATTGTAAGCAAATAACCTAACCTCCCTCTTAGAATAGGCAAGCTGGTAACTGCTTTTCATTTCCACCCCAACTGCCAGCCCTGCCAGCCCCAAGCTGTTGTTCAAATTCTGGTCATCTGGGTTGTAGTCATGGATTTATCCCTCTATAGCATGGATCTGGGATCTTACAGTGACTAATTTAATACTATAAGGGGAGACACACCACAGCTCGATTTGCCTTACCACTGGTATGAATTATAGAGCAATATGCATGCTTGGCAATAAGGTATATGCAGTTAGTTATCTTATCCACATAATGCACTATCAGAAATCTCCTTTAATAGTAAACCAGTGGTACTTTGAAGGACATACCAAATTGTGGCATTATGAACATGACTAGGAAATTAGTCTCTCAGTAAGATAAACATGACACATAAAACTATATTTTTATGATACTTCTGAATAAGGACATATGCATACTCCAGTAATGTAAAGTCAGACCTGATGAATGCTCTCCTTTATCAAGAGGCACCTTACTTGGTCAGCTCCAGTAAGATGTGCTTTCTGATATAAATAAGTGGAATAAAAGCAAAGATGACTGTTAAGGAGATGCTCCCTCATCTCTTGCTTTAGTACTTTCGGAAGTTCCAAGCTGCTAGAAAGACATTATTTCCTTGACAGTTACACTCTGTAGTCCATAGATTAAGACAGTAAGTCATCCTGCAGAACATTTCAGCTTTAGTACCATACAGAGAAACTCATATTTTCTAAATGCCTGCAGTACCTCAGTGTCCCCTCTAACTCCTGCAAGTTCACTTTGGAAAGAGAGTTGCCAGATACTAAGAACACTTCAAACAAACTGATTTCTCATCAGAGAGGATTCTTGTAGCAATATAACAGTTTGGCTATCTTTCTGACTTCACTCTGTACTTGTTAGCTTTTTCTTCTTCTTGCAGTGTGGGATACAGATAGTATAGATCTTGGTCATGAGCATCATGTAAGGTAGCATTACATACTTGTCTACACCAGAGCATTCCACATAGACCTGCATATCTTGATGTTCAGAAACCTTAGTAACTGTATCTACTTTTATGTTTCAGTGCTGTAGGTACTTGCACAATTTTATTTATTTATTTATTTATTTTACATTTGTTGACCGAGTTAGTCCAACTGAGCCTTTGGCTCGTTTTCAGTGGAGACCCGAGGAGAAAAGCTCCACAGTGAGTTTATAAATTTTACATACAACAGTTAAATCATATTTGCAACTAAACAAACTGTTATCAAGATAACATTTACAATAAATCATACAGAAAAAACACTCGGGTACAATGTCATCAAGGAAATAATGTGTTAAATGTGTTATGCTTTTTGAGTTGACTTTTCAGAAAACACACTAGAATGCCATGTCGTCTGTAAGCTGCTAAATGTGTGACATTCCATACCACCTAGGTGTTAATCAATTGAAATATGGCTAAACTACAAGTTACACAGATGCAGACCACACATTGCCTTTCACTGTACACCCAACCTAATGGTGACAGCAGCAAACAGGAGTTGTGATTCAAGGCTCAACAGAAAAGCACTGAAGGATAACACTGCAGGTGACTGCCCTCTTTACCCTACCTTCATCAAGCTCACAATCCAAATTTTGATCCAATGGCAACTTCAATGGTCAATGATGGGGTGGTATCAGGCACTAAGCAAGCTAATTGTTAGCTGTGGTAACAGACCCACCGCTCCTCAAAAAACAAAGACCTTGTCCCTTTGTTCATCTTACGATTTTCATAACCATGGTCAGAAGTTGAGAACATACTTCTCAACTGTACCAATTTTTGCCTCATATTTTTGGTCTATTTTTCATAAAATTGTGGTTTTCTGACATAGTGGCAAATCATTAAAGACTAAAGTTGGAAAATGACGGATTTGAGTTTCAGTCTTAATACCATTCAGAAAATTCATGCTAATGCAAAAACTGTTATTCTATCAACTAAGTTTGTAAAAGCAATATTTAAAAATTGTCCATATTTTTGGGCCTTTGTCTCACTTTTATGTATGACTTTGTCCATATTTCTTGCTCTAAGAGGTTGTAAGATATGCTGGGGAATGACACAGAAGATCTTTCTTTCTTGATCCTGAACTGGCTCTGACAGAATAGACCTCATGGCAATGCCTAATAACAATGCTCTTCCCTGATTATCTACTCCGCACTCAACTAGATATCTGTTTTTTCCTGTTTTAGAGGTACTGTTGTAGCTCCTACTGTATTTCATTGTAGAAGTAATAGACTGCAGCTTTCCATTATACCACAAGGTGGAGCTCCTTTTCAGGAATATAAAAGACAATTTCGAAATAATAACAATAACTGAGTATTCCTCAAGTTAGGTGAAATAATATAGCAATAATAATAGCAATTAACAATAATATAGCAATAAACCCACAGTCTCACTATGTTAAATGGGTTCCATTAGTATAACTCGATTAACGAACGGCGCTGCCCAATCAGCTGCACGTCATGGTATAATAAGTGAGTGTTCCTCAAGTTAGGTGAATGTTGTTAATTATCTTCTCCAAATCTCCTAAAATTGTGACCTTAAAAAGGGTGAGTGGTGACAGTAAGCTGATATCACTGTCATAATTCTGGGATTTTACAGATTTTACAATCCCTGCACTGCTTCCTGTATTTTAACAAATCATGATGTTCAAACATAGGTCAATGTTGCAGTAGCTTAAGCTGTATGTGCCCTACCCCGCTGCAGCTGTCCCGCTTCATAAAGCTAAGGTTGCCTTCCATGCACTCCACCTATTAGAAGCTTGAGCAGACTCCATAAATGTACAGTTGGAGTACAATAAAAGTTTCACAGCTCCTTCAGTGGAGCCCCTGTAACTGTCAATCTGCTAGTGACCTTCAAGAGCTGGGCAGATAAGTCCCCTTTGGGGAAGGCCTACCATTGACTTTTATTTTATGAAGAAAACTTGTATTTTTTTCTGTGAAAATAATTGTGTTAGCTAGGAGACTGAATGTGTCTAGACTGTCCTTGCATTTCTAAGGGAGCTGTTATGTAAATGACTGTGTGAACTTTCTGTGAAGTAAACATACTTTTGGCTGCAATTTACGTGGAGTGCAAACTTTTCTGTGTTTGGGGCAGGATCCTGTGTTTGTGGGGGACTGACAGTGGTTTACTTACATCAGAACCACTTGTTCTCTGCCTTACAATTTACCAACTCAGCCAGGTTCTGTTCATTGCTTTCGATGTCTCTTCTCTCATCTTACCTATGGAGCACCCTTCAGTTACGCAGTAGTACCTCACCCTGGATGCAAAAAAGAAGATGTTATGAAGGAGTCTTTGGGTGTCAGGTTGTCTTAGTCTAGTTCAGCTGCTGATGGGTGACTGTGTTGTGGCCGTTTGTTGTTCTCTAGACTGACTATTTTTCCCCCATTCCTCTTGATGTCATTTTTTTCAGCCACCAAAGAACAAAGGATAGCTACATCTTCTGAAGCTGTATGTATGCCCTTTGTGGCAAGAGACAACCACTTCTGTCAATGTCATGGGAAGGAGCAGGTGAAGGGCCAACACTTATCCAGGAAGGGCAGGTGGATGCTGGGACCAGTGAGCCTAATATGAGTCTGTCTGTTTGCAGGGATAGTGTGCTCAGTGAGAAAAACAATCAAGCTCCTGTTTCTATTTATATGGTCAGGGCAAATTTACTTTGATTTGCCAGGGAACTTATTAATGCTTTTACTTCTCCTTCTGATTCTTCAGGCAAGAAAAGGAAAAGCGTTCTTTTATTTCTGCAATAGAACTTCAGTAAGTAGAACAGACATTGCAAGGGAAGGGTTGAAATTCAGGAACTTCTTTTCAGTCTGAGCAATCTAATTCTGAGGAAAGTATATCATCATTCTTCCCTGCTAAGAAATTTATTTTACAGATACTTTATAAAGGGTGAAAGAGATTTTTCTTTGGGACAAGAATGAGGTTTCTATGGCACAAAAGTGTATATTATGATTTGTTACATTTATAAATGCCTAAAGCTGCAGCTATCCCTCCAGTCTTGCCTGCCATAGAGAAAATATTTCTCAATGCTTCTAGCTTACCTGATCATCTGCCTTCTGTTCCCAAGACGTCTGAGACATTTGTCAATATTCCCCAGACGTATGAGTACCTGTTTTCTAATTCTAAAGCAGACCAAAAATGTATTTTTCAAGTACTTTAACTTTCAACAGAAATGGACTTCAATAATGCATCATTTAGATTAGCACTGAAGCACTTCAGCCCTTTTTGTGTTGTAGCAAGGCACTAACTACAAATTTTGCAAGCACCTTGCTACATGTAAAGCAAAAGAAGCAGTCTTTTGTTTTTTGCATCTCAATGTGGAGTTGAGGGGCACAGAAACAGGTTGTGGCTCAGCTCTGGAGTTTTAGAAGTGCTTACCAGACTGGAACAATTTTTTTTTCTGTCCTAAACGTATTGTTGAGGGGAGCCAGATAAGTCAAACCAGCTATTTGCTTTGGCGCCACCTGTTTCACATTGGACTAAGCATATATTCCATCAGAGCAAAACTTGATTACATATGGGTTTATTGGACCAGAACTTAATCCTGGGGTTTCAAAAATTTATCTGACTATGAAGAACACATCAAGTAGATCTGTTTGCATCTCTTTAGAACAGACAACTAAAGAAAGTCTGCTTTGAACTCCTTTCAAACAGCCCTGGAAGACATGTTTTCTCACTTACATGGAAGGGAATGTTCCTGCATATTTTTCCACCCTTTCCATTCATATCCAAAAATTATGGTGGTGACTCCAATTTGGCTAAAGCAACAATGATTATAACTTCTTTTTAATCTGGCGAAGGGCAATTGCCACTAGCTTCCTGACAGACTGGATTTACTTGCACAAAACAGGAAGTTTGATACACACCAGTATAGAGACTCTTCATCTAATTGACTGGATGATAGAATATCTTTACACATCTTTTTTGTGAGGATATACAGCAGGTACTAAATATGGCAAGGATACCTGATAGTAGAAAATCATATATGGGTAAGTGGAAGAGATTTTCTAGTTGGTGCAAGTCAGAGAACCAGGACCTTCTTTAGACTTAGCTGCCTCTGTTTCATGATTATTTGTTTGAGTTGCCCTCCAATACCTTTTTGTATTCCTCTGTTAAGGTACATTTAATGGCCATTTCTGCTTCTCTGCCTTCAAATCCCCCCTTTCTAATAATGCTCAAGTTATGCAGTTTTGAAAGAGGTTGTTACATTCTCGCCCATCTAGGAAACAGGTGGCTCTTCCTTGGGATCTGAACTTTGTTCTTGAGAAAGTTACTCAGTCTCCATTTGAACCAGTTTATGAAACTAAGTTCAGGTTCTTAATTTTGAAGACTGTTTGCTCATTGCTCTTACATTTTCTAGGAAAGTATCTGACTTACAAGCTCTTATGGTGAGTCAGAACTACCTTGTTTTCCGCAGGGACAGGGCTTCTTTGAGAACACATCTTACCTTTGTGCCTAAAGTTGTCTCAAAGTTTACTTTAAGCCAGACCATTAGACTCTCAGTCTTCTTTCCTGAACCTAAGGACACATGAGAAGGTATCCTTCATACTCTAGATGTCCACAAACAGCTTACATAATACCTAGACAAAACTCAAACCTTCAGGAAAGCTGATCAGCTGTTTGCGTCCTATGAAGGTAAGATGAAAGGACATCCAGTGTTAAAACAGACCATTTCCAGGTGTTTTGTCTCATGCTATTGTCTTTTGTTATATTCACTATAATAAGTCACTTCCAGCAGAGTTAAAGCTCATTCAACAAGACCTTTGCCTTCTGAGGCTTGCTGCAATATTGTCCTGTGTGCACACTTTTACAGAGCACTACAAACTGAATTCCTTTTCTAGATCCAGAACAGGGTTTGCTAGAACCATTTTCTATGGTCTCCTAGCGTCCTAGTTTATTGTCCGCCTCCTTTTTTCCCTGTAAGCTATGGTAATCTACTTATATAGCTTAGACTACTGCAACGGTGATCTGTGTTTGCACAAAGTGCAGTTGTGTAAGTAAAACTTGCCATAACAGAAGATGTTCTAATAGATCACTGTTGCAGTAAGCCTCCACTCTCTTCATCCCATTTTTGTTGGTAATTTTTGGTGCTGCCAGGGTGTGGATATCTTCCCCATGTTTTTGTATCTAGTTGCTGCTTGGTTTGTTTCCTAACACTGTCTTCAATGCTCTTTCCTCTCTCCTGGGCAAAAAAAAAAATGCTCTATTTTTTTCTTTGCATGATTCTAGATGCTCTTGAGTTGCATGTTAAGACTTTTTTTTTCAAACATTTTGAGCCAAAGAAGGCCTGAACAAAACTTGTGGCTAAAGAAATATATTCATTCTTGCTCTCCATTTATTTCCTGCATCCTTTCACCACTCCCTAAATGGCCAAGACTGCAGTATAATAACTGTGGAGGAAATAATAGAATTTAGGTGATAGTCTGGAGGCTGCTTGGACCTCAGAAGCCATGGGATTCTAGACGATGTGAGGTACATTTTAGAGCTTTTCCCCTAGCCTTTTGTTATAATTATGGCCTGGAAAAAATCATGAATAACTAAAGAATTTCAGTCTTATTTTTCTTTCAAGGAAGAAATAAATTGTGGTCAAGGCTTTGTGATCAAACTTGACAAAAGGAAGTAGTTCCCAATAAACTAAGATAAATGCTTGCAAAGATATATGAATAATATCTTAACATAGTGTTGGTTTCCCTGTTAACAGAAAAAAAGATGGTCACATTTGTGTTTCTCTCTGTTATTAGATTTGTATGAAAGTAAATAAATGAATGGCTTCAGTAATATATTTCAAGTTACTGGTGTCACACCAACATCTGTGTATCCATCCTGTAACCAAAATATAGTAATATATTTTAACTTGTTGATCACAGGTGTACATTCACATTATGTCTCCTTATACCTACCTCCCAAAGTTAGCCACCTGTATACACTTCTGATATGCGATTGTAAGAAAAGAGAAGAAAAATGATCACACCTACATATTCCAACCTGTTACTCCTAAATAGTGTGCCCCTACACAAACTATAGTGATGTTTTGTACATATCTGTGAGGTATGATTGTATGAAAAGTATAAGAAATAATGACTACACTGTACAGCCCCACAAAAGCCACAGTGACCTTCTGTGCATAGTACCTCTAAGGTTTAATTGTGAGGGAAATTAGAGAAATAATGACCACACTTTCCCCAGTCCCAAACAAGTTATAGTGACTTCTGAGCACACTTCTGATGTATGATTGTGAAGAGAATCTAAGAAATAATAACTTCACTTTTCTCAACTCCCATCATCCACACACACACACACACACACACACACACACACACACACACACACACACACACACACACACACACACACACACACAATACCATGCAGGTGCAATATAGTTTCATTTGTAAGTTTCTTTGAAACCTCTATGCAGTAATTCTAAATGTAACACATATTTACACTGAATACATATTGTGTCACAGATATGATTCTGTTGTGGTAGTAGACAGCTACAAAATTGCCCCTTTAGATGACAAAGTGCCTCTTTTGCCTTCTACCCCCACATCCTTCAGTATCTTCTGGCAGTCCTGGGATCTCTTGCGGGTTTTTAAGGATTGATGGTCAGCTAATGCTTACTGTTGCTGGGTAGATAAGTTCCCATTTGCAGAAGAAAACCTTCCATACAAGGAAAAAAGTGGTTTTAGAGACTGTCACATGACTTTTAGTGATTTAAACAGGAGTGTTACAATTTACTTTTTTGTGGAAAAAAAGTTATTAAAACTAATTTAAAATGTCTTTTTCTTGGGTAAAAGTTGTGTTATTTTACTTTTGGGGCCTGGGATAAGTGTTTGTTTAAAGTCCTTTTCACCGTATTTTTTGTTGAAAAAAAGAGATGTCTTTAATACTTACTTGTTTTACTGACTAATGCTGCCAGACTTCTCCAGAAATCGTGGAATCCCTTCTTCCAGTCACAAAAAGAAGAAAATGAATAAACAGCCTTTACCACCACAGCAGGTTACATGCCTCACTCACTGATGGGTGACTCTTCTGTGGCCACTTCAAGTTCCATAGACCATTCATCTTTTTCATTAGCTTCCTCTAGTATAATCCCTACAGCCACCATGGACTGGGGGTTAGAGATGTCCTCTGTGCCTGCTGGAGTGCCCTTAGTGGATGAAGGAGAATCCCTCTTGTTAGTCCTGGAAGAAGGAGCACTGAATACCTCTCTGCCTAGTCAGACTAAAATGTCTGCCCCTAGGGGAGGTTTTGCCTACAAAAGAGGGTCTGCTTCTTCAGAAATTCCTGTCAAAAAGAAACAGTGAGACATAAAGCTATGTCAAACCCAGAGCTGTTGAACATGCTCCACTTAAAGAAATCCCAATTCCTCTGAGCTACACGCTCTAGGGACCTAAACCTTGTCACCACAATAAACAGAACATGCTGGAGGGATAGATTCCTGTCCCAGAGACTTCCCATACTGTGGAACAGACTACCTATCTATGTCAAACAGAGCTCCTCATTAGCACTCTTCAAGAAAAGTCTTGATGATTGGATGGGTAATAGGAAATTCACCCTGGGGATCACTTCTGTGGTTCTGCTTGACAGGGGCACAGGAAAATAATTTTCTTGGGTGGCGAAAGCCAGGGTACCTTTTTGGCTAGGCTTGCATAGGCCTTAGGGACAATAGCCTAGTACCTACCTATGAACCTATATGTCTTCTGTTGTCTCATTTATTTTGGACAGGTTTGATCTTTTTTTTTGGGGGGGGGGTCTTAGCTCAATGTTTAGTTCAGGCTTTTGACCCATCCAGTACTGCTGTTTCAAGAAAGAAAAAGGAATTCTTCATTTTCTGAAGAAGTTCAAGATTTTGTATCACAACAAGATTGCATAGGGACAGCTTTGTTTTGCATCCCAGGTTTCTGTTTCAGACTGTAAGGAAAGTGTGGCTTCTGTCAGTTCCTTTGAAACATTTTCTTTTCCTAAAACCATTTCCAAATGAATCGGTTGTTTCTAGAGACATACTGACAGCCTAGTGGCTATGAAGAAATATTATGGTTTGCTGCATCTGTGATTTCTTGAACCTACACAAATTCCTTCTGTTTTTTTCAGCATTAGAGGATGTATTTGTTACAGGCTGTAACTTGATCTACAGCCAGTCTGCAACCCCCAAGAAAGGTGACAGGTAGCGTAAAGTTCCTCAGTTTTATACGTTTTTACATTCTAACTGCAGCTCAGATTCAGAGTAATTTCTCTGGTAAACTCAGCTGCTGCTAAACTTTGGGTTAATACCAATCCCTCCCCTTCTGACAAGAATGTGAAAGCATTTGATAAATTTGGTAAAACAAATGTATTCTTTTGAAACATTTATTTTAGAATTCTCAGATGTAGTATGTTAAATTTTATGCTGGGATCTTCTGAAAACATGAGGAATATAATGGCATCTTTTTCTTCAGCTGAGGGAAAACCGCATTGTGTAATCTTATTGCTTCTCCGTCCCAAGTGGCTAGCAACTCTTTGAAATGTGCTTATGATTCATCTAATGCCACTTCCAGGGGTGCTGCCACCAGAACTGCTTTAAGGAAGCTTGCTAGCTTACATACTCAAAACCTTCCTGAAGATTTTAAAGTTTAAATTTTGAATTCTTTCTTAGATTGAGAAGTAATATTTGGACCACGACCAAAGTCCTCAAAAAATGTAATGAGAGATGCAAGCTGTTTCAGGGGATTTCTTAGATTTTTCAGCTCTCCTTCTTCAAGTTTGTTCCCTCTATAACCTTTTACAAAAAGCAAAATAAAAAGACACAGCAAGCGGACTTTTAAAAAGCAATGGCAGAGAGGTGCCAAGAAGCCAGGGGGAACTCCCCAGAATAAAGGACAGTCTCGTAAGTCAGAAAGGAGATGGGTTTTATTCAAGAATGTTTGTGGTGCCAAAGAAAGAACATTCATGAAGTCCATTTCATGATCTTTCTTTTTTAAACCAGTTTGTGACAGTGCCGTGGTTCAAATCTTTACAACTTTTTATCTTATTTCCCGTTTAAGTTTTCTGGTGACTCAAGATTTAAAAGATGCTTATCAAATCTTTTAAATCCAGGTTTCAGAGATTTCTTAAGGTTTTCTGCATCTGGATCACACTATCAGTTCTCTGCATTACCCTTTGGGTTATCTACCATTCCATGGGTATTCACAAAGTGTCTAACTCCAGTGATAGACAATTGCATACTGCAAGATATTCACATTTTTACCTTATTTAGACAATTTATTTATGCACTGTTCTGCTACTAGTGTCAGAAGTCCCTAAAATTCATAATAAATCTCATTTTTATACCTTGGTTTCCATGAAACATATTCAGAAATCTTCTTTTATTCCCTCTCGCAGAATTCTGTTTCTAGGATACCTTCCAGACTCTTCCATGCAAAAGGCCTTCTTAACTTGGAAAAAGTAGAGTTATATCTGGAACTTATCCTGAGTTTCTCCATTTAGTCTCAAACTTCAGCCAGAGAGTATCTCACAATTTTTGAGTTTGTGGCTTTTATGATTTGCATGACTTGTTTTGCAAGGTTGCACATGAAAAAACGCAGTTTCTTTTTAAACACTGTTTGGACTGAATATTCCTATTCACTGGATTTCCAGACTCAAAAAAATTCAAAAGATTCAAAGAAGCTTTATTGTCATTTAGGACCACATAAGTGCAGCCTAATCGAAATTACAAATATCAGCTCATGAGAGAAATGCAGTGCAAATAACATAGATACAGCGGTATCAGAGAATAACATAAGAAAGAAAATAGCACGTATGACATGCAAGAGGTAGTTCACATTACAAAAACACACTAAATGCCCATTATCCAATGAAAATAATAAATAAATACCCACCACAAAACCCCTTCACTGTTAAAATAGAGAATAAATAGAGACTAGTGAATAGCAGTTGTTTAGTTACCATATTGCACTTTGTTAACCTTAGACGTGACACAGTATATCCATCATATTGCATAATAGTAATATTGGCGGTAATTGCTCAGAGCAGCAAGATTAAAAAAGATGCTTCAATGTATCAGGTATTATGGTTGGTGTCTGAGTTAATAAGTCTCACAGCTGTAGGATACAAACTGTTCCTGAATCTGGTAGTCCTACAGTGGAAGCTGCAGTACCTCCTTCCAGACACAAGTTGTGGGAACCAGTTGTGAGCCGGATGGGTTGAATCAACTAGTATTTTGTATGTTCTCTTTCTTGCTCTTGTAAAGAAATGCTCCTGAATAGAAGGGAGGTTTGTGCCCAAGATTTTCTCGACCACCCTCACCACCCACTGTAATTTCTTCTTCTCAGCAGTTGTGTAGTTGCCGAGCCATGCTATGAAGTTGCTAGTGAGGATATTCTGGATAGCTCCCCTGTTAAATGTAGTAAGAGCAGGCAGTGGGAGCCTCGCCTGTTTGAGCTTTTTCAGGAGGTGAAGCCCCTGTTGAGCTTTCTTCACTATATGGTTGGTATTAATAGTCCAGAAGAGGTTATCTGAGATGTGAGGGTCCATGAACTTGATTGTTTTGACTTTCTCTACTACCTTCCCTTTGATAGTAAGTGGTTGGTTAACTGATTGGTTGGTTAACTGTATTAACAGATTATCGCTGGTTTCACCTTGGTTTAATTTTTGTATTGAATAAAAAAACGTTTGTGAAGTTACACAATTGGATCCTTTCTTCTAAGGCTGGCATTACCACCGTTTCATTGGTTTCTAGTTTGAAATTTTATAATATTGTTTGAGTTATGTTTTGCAGTACAGTCATGGGTGAGGATGGTGAAGAGCAAGTGGCTAAGCACACAACCTTGGGGAACGCCAGTATTCAGGACTATACGTTGAGAGGTGTTGTTTCCAGCGTATGTCCATTGGGGTCTATCAATCAGAAAGTCAAGAGTCCAGTTACATAGGTGCTTGTTTATCCTGAGTTTTACGAGCTTATCCACCAGTTGTATTGGTATCACAGTGTTGAACGTAGAACTGAAGTCAATGTACAGCAGCCTTATGTAGGTGTTCCTCCCATCTAGGTGTTTTAGTGCAAGGTGAAATGCGAATGATATTGCATCCGCAGTTTATCTATTTGCTTGGTATGCAAATTGGAGTGGATCGAAGGACTTAAGCAGACCTGCAGATAGATGTTTCTTCACAATCCTCTCAAAGCACTTCATGATGTTTGAGGTTAAGGCGACCAGTCTGAAGTCAATCAGGCAGGTAGGGCTGGGTTTCTTCGGAAGTCGGGCAATACTTGTTTCCTTGAAACACAAGGCTTTTTTCTCCATAGCAAGGGATGAGTTGAAGATGCCTGACAATACCAGACATAACTGATCAACACATCCCTTCAACACCTTGCCAGGTATGTTTTCTGGTCCAGCAGCCTTCCTAGGATTCATCTTCTTAAGCTAAAGTCTCACCTCCTCGGAGTTTAATGTGAGCACTATCTCCTCTTTGTCAGTGTTTGTTTTAGAAGGTACAGTGGTGTTCTTTCCTCAAATCTGCCAAAGAAGGAGTTCAGTTCATTTAGGAATTCCAAGCTATCATTACATTGGGGTGTTTTTGTTGGGTCTATATTGAATAACCGAAATGACGAAAGAGCAAACACTCTTTTGTCAACGCGTAAAACCCAAAAGCAGAAAACAGCGAAGTTATGGAACAGAGATTTTGTTCCCAGGAAAAAAATGCTGTTCCAAAAAAAAAAAATTAGAAAGAGAAAATAAAATGGGAGGCTATGCCACCCACACCCCCCTTACTTAAATATACCAACTCCGAGATTGCACCACAGTGGAGGAAATAGCAAAGTCCTGAGAATGGCCCAGCGTTTTTTTTCCCTGGGAAAAAAATGCTGTTCCATAACTTCACTGTTTTCTGCTTTCGGGTTTTATGTGTTGATGAAAGAGCATTCGCGGTTTCATCATTTTGATTATTCAGTATAGACCCATTTTGGTCTTATAGTCCGTAAGCTGCTGTATCCACTGTCATAGGCTTCTCATGTCCCTCATGTCTTGGAAGTAGATCTGAATTTTCCTCCCATACTCCCTCTTTGCCTCTTTCATGTCCTTTTTCAGATTTGACCTGGCCGCCTTTAACCTTTCTTTGTCATTTGCTTTGAAGGCTATGTTTCTTTCCCTCAGTAGCTCATAGACATTCCTGGTGAGCCAGGGCTTCTGATTAGCCCTTATAGAATTGGCTTCAGTGGTGGTTACATCCTTGATGCATTTATTTATGTAGGTAAGATCTGAGGTGTCTATGTCTAAATGTAAGTTGTGTGTAGTCGCTTCTTTGAAGACCTCCCAGCAGGTGGTATTGAAACAGTCTTGAAGGCAATCCATGGAACCCTCCTGACAGACTCTGATCTGTTTAGTTGTCGTTTTTTCTGTGATCAAAACCATCTTATAGGTAGGCAGAAGCAGGATGGCAATGTGATCAGAGTTGCCTATGTTGAGGTGTTTCAAAGCTTTAATGGCTCCTTTAATATTGCTGTAAGCTTTGTCTAAAGTATTCTCCCCTCTGGTGGGGAAATCCACATACTGATAAAAATGGGGTAGTACCTCCTTAAGCTCAGCTCTGTTGAAATCACCCGCTATCACATGTGCAAATTCTGCGTTGATGCTTTGTAGCTCATAGATAATATCATGGAGTTTATTTGAGCTTCAGTGATTTTAGCAGTGGGGGGGGTGTACACTGCTGTGACATATATTATTTGCCCTGCTACTCCTCCTTAACCTCTAAATTTTGTTAATAGTTTATTTCCAACAATTTCTCATCCTCAAATGTAATTCACTGTTAATGACCCTTAGACTGCTCTGTTGCTAGATTTTTACTACTATTATTGTGGAATGGAAAATTTCAGTTGTAATTCACTGTTAATGACTCAGACTGTACAGTTGCTAGATTTTATTATTATTGTAGAATGTAGAAAATATTTACTGTAGAATGCTGCATAAAGCTGTATGACTCCTTTGCTTTGTATAAGTATATGCTAATATATTTGTCATTGTTACTGGAGTTTTTCTCCCTGGGCCTTCACTGAAAACGGGCTCTTTTTAGGCCCACTGGACTTCCTTGGTCATCAAACTGAAATAAATAAATATCCTACTGAATTCCCTTGGTACATAGAAAGTCTGCATTTTAGTGTCAATATTTCCACATCTTCAGAGAAGTACGATTGAACCAGCTTACAGTCTTTGCACCATCTGTTATTAGCATAGATGCATACACCACTTAGCTTTACCACTCTGTGCTTTACATCTATCTGCTCTAAAGAGAGTTAGCCCATCTAGGTTCACAGAGTTGTCACTAACGTTACTATGCAGCCAAGTTTCAGAGAAAATGAACAAACAAGTGTCCCTCACCTTATTTTTTGTGAGATCCATTCTCAGTCCATCTTATTATCCAGTGAGCAGACATCTGCAATTAATACTGAAGGTAATGCAGGCTTATGGGAGTTTCTCTTCAGTTTAGCAGCAGCTCCGCCTCTGCAGCCTCTCTTTCTAGTTCTTTCACACCTTTTTCTTTTGTAGCTGCTCCAGGGCATTTCAGAACCATCCCTGTGAAGTTTCAAAGCTCTCATGGCATTTCTATTTAAAATGCAGATATCCAGGATTTCTGCAAGTGAAGCAGATTCTGAGTACTCTGCAGACAACAGAGATTAAAGCCAGCATGTTGTTTTAGTAATCTGTTTAATTTCCAATAATTTCCTTCTGGTGTAAGTAATTGTATCCACATAAAAAAGTCTGGAAAGTGATTATTTTTATTTTTTGTGAGCAAAAGAAGCAGGAATAAGCATTTCTCCCTGATAAGCTAACAAAGCTGCAGCCTTCCCGGGTGCCACCATTTTTTTTTTTTGGTACTCCAGTACCAGCCTGTGTCAAGAGAGAACCACTTTGGTAGAAAGAACAGATTTCTCTGAATCCTAGTCTTTCTTTCTTTCTTTCTGTCTCTCACATCCCTTGCTCAGTCCGTAAGAACAGATTAATCAAATTTCGCATGGGCTCCTGTATCAATGACAGTAAAAGTGCATGATCTTTGGAACAAATGAGACAAGCCCAAAGCATATAAATGTGAAAGAGATGTTAGCTGTAATCCAGTTACAGAATCCCTTCACCACCTGTGGTCCCTAGGGCCCTTGCAGGTGATTGCAGACAACACCACATTGACTTGATACATAAGCAGGGAGACACCATGTTTTACCCTCTGGGCAGTCTGGCTATGGTAGCTCAGGAGATAGCTTTGAAGCAATGTTTTTACCATCAAAGCTTCCTATATTCTGCCAGAGCAAAATTTAGCAGCAGAGAGACTGAGCAGGTCCAGGCCAGACCATCAGAAATGAAAATTAAAATTGGGGTCTTCCAGAAACTGATCCAGTTGTGGGGAACAACTCAAGTAGATGTGTTGGCCTCCTTTCAAAACAGGAAACTCAACATATTCCATTCCAGGATTCTTTGCAAGCAAGAAGTGTTCCTTTATGAATTTCCACTCTTTCCTGTGATATCTAGGGTCATTCTAAATATTCAGAAGGGCTCTTCAAAGATTGTGAGAACTTCTTCCCGTCCCAGGCAACAGTGTTTCTCCCTTTGGCTAAGGGCAGTTATCAGAAGCTTTCTCAGATTGAATCTACTTATGCAAGATTGGAGGAGTCTGACACACTCCAGACTGAAGCAACTAAATCTAACTGCATGGATGATTCAATTTTGAAAACTCTTAGGCACCTTGTTTCTAAGGATGTGCAACAGGTACAAAGGAAGCAATAAATCCTGCTGCTTGGAAATCTTATGTTAGTATCTGGAAGACATTTCCTAGTTGGTGCTGCTCTAATAAACAGTGCCCAGTCAGGGCTTAAGTAGCACTGGTGTTACTATATTTGTGCAAGTTACCGTCCTCTAACGTTTAACAAGGTGTATTTGTCAAACATTTCACCATGTCTGCCCATAGATCCTTCTCTTTCTTCTTGGACTTTGATCAAGCTGTTCTTGAAAGGGGTTTGCATTTAAGACCACTTAGAACACAGGTGGCAACTTTTTGGGATCTTATCTTTGTGCTGGAAAAGTTAAATCATTCTTCTTTTGAATCAGCTTAGGCTTTTTTTTGCTTCATTATTTGGAAAGCTGTTTTCCTTGGGTTCCTATCAGCATTTCGAATGTTGAAAACGCCGAATTTTATTTCATCGAAATGAAATGTTCGAAATCTGAGAAGTGCGAACTGACGGAACATCGATTTCTTTCCCAGGGAAAAAAAATGGTGGGCTCTCATCGGAGTTTTCTATTTCCTCCACTGTGGAGCAGTCTCGGAGTTGGTATATTTAAGTAGGGGGGGGCACAGCCCCCCACTTCTGTTAGTGTTTAAAGTATTAACATTTTTATTTTGCACAGAACACCGATTTCTTTCCCTGGGAAATAAATCAATGTTCCATCAGTTCGCTATTTTCAGATTTCGAACATTTCAGTTCGATGAAATTGCATTTGGAATTTTCAGCATTCAATATGCTGATATAGACCCATTTTCCTTCTTGCTTTTACATCTGCAAGAGAGTATATGAGTTGCAAGTTCTCATGGTGGGTTGGTCTTCCACAGAGATAGGTGTACTTTTAGAATAAGCTCCTCGTTCATTCCAATAGTATTTTCAAATTTTATTTGAAATCAAGTCATTATTTTCTCTCTCTGTATTCCTTCCTAATCCGTTAAACCAGGGAGAAAAACATTCTCCATATTCTGCATGTGCAGTAGCAGTTCTGGTATTGTCTCTGTTCTGTCAAAGTAATACTTGCATGTGTGCTAGTATTTTGGGTATTATCTTGACAGAACAAAGTCCTTTAGGAAAGCTGTATAACTGTATTTCCTAGATAGGACAAGATAAGGCAACGTGTCAAAACAGACAATTTCCAGGTGGTTATCCCTTGTTATTTCCTTCTGTTATCACTTCCAGGCAGAGTCAAGGCACGTTCTACTAGAGTTTTGTCTTCTTTGATGATGTATATTGGAAAAGATTGGAATCTATAACTATTCTACAGACACCTGCTTGGTCTTCTGTACATAATTTTAGAAAAGCAGTACTTGATGGATTCAGACTTAACTGGCAACATTCTCCGTGGAGCTCCTATATTGCAATCCTTCTTCCTCCAGGATAGGATAAGCTATGTTAATATATCCATATAGCTAAGGCTACTGCAGCAGTGATCAAAAGGTAAACATAGTTCAATTGTATAAGAAAACTTATAACAGTAGATGTTTGAATAATCATTGCTTCACTAGCAACTCCGTTCCTCCATCCCCAGTTTTGTATGTTTTTGTTGCCAGTGTGTGAGCATGCATTTTATTTTCCTAGCATTGAACTTTTCAGGGCTCTAGCTTCCCTCTCTCAGTTGGCATGAAAGCTCTAAAAATCTTAAATCCTAAACTAGTCTTTTTCTTCAGCTCAGCTCGAGCTAACTGTTTGGTTGAATGGAAGGCACCCCTGAAACTTTGGAAGCTGTCTGACTGTTGCATCTGTACAGAATATAACCCATATAGCTAAGGCTACTCCAGCAGTGATCATTTAGACATCAGCTGTTATGGTAAGTTTACTTGTCCAAAGTGCTGAAGAAAGTACAGTTGTGTAAGTGCTATTATAAATTTGTTATGCATGTTGTAACCGAGACTTAAAAGTTCACCAGCACTTTGGACAACTGCTATTAATTTGTTATACACTTAACAAGTCAGACTTGTGTTTAACTTCAAGCTTGGAGTTCTGTATTACTACTAATTTGTCAATTATGTAATCTGTTTTGTATTTTTCAGTTCGGTTGTTTTGATTGGGTCTTGTCAGTAAAGTAGTATGGCCTTGCAAATAATAATATTTTGCATATATATGCTCCAAAATAGACTAGGGCTACATTTTATGCATGAAAAGGTTGGTTATTATTCTCAAGGAAATGTCCTTTTCCCTCAAAGGCGGTGAATTTGGAGTTGATGGAGGAGGGATTCTGCAGGGCAACTCTCTGCATGAGTTCTGTGGGAGGGAAAAAAACACCACATAAAATAATATATGTGAAAATCCTTGTATTTTCTTTGCATTTTCAATTACTTTGATGTGATACACACATATTTATATAAATATATATATATATATATATATATATATATATATATATATATATATATATATATATATACACATGTGTGTATATATATATATATATATATATATATATATACACATGTGTGTATATATATATATATATATATATATATATATATATATATATATATATATACATATATATATATATATATATATATATATATATATATATACACACATAGATAGATATATATAACTGTGTGTATATCTATCTATATATATATATATATATATATATATATATATATATATATAGAGAGAGAGAGATACATTGTCATGAAAGGAGATATTGCCAGCAAAGCTATCTGGAATTTGGTAAATAATTATATGTCATCAGTGAATATTGAAATAATTTGTGTAAGATTCTTGTGTTACAACTGTATTAGAACTGTATGTTATATGTATATCGAACTTGTTTGTACAGACATGTGTTGAAAAGGGTTTGAAAAATGTTTGTGTTTAAAATGGATCCACAATGTGCCCTACTGGAAAAGAAGAGAAATGTATATGCACTATTATAACTGTGTAAATGCATATATTTTAATAGTTGAAACTGGGATACAGCAGGTTAACCTCAGCCTAGTAAATTTCAGAAAAATTGCTGAAATTAAATTACATTATGGCAGCAAGGAGACACAATGTCTATGCTGAGAAGCTATCTGAATTGTCTTACAGGTTCATAGGTTCATAGGTAGGTACTAGGCTATCGGCCCAAGGGCCTACGCAAGCCTAGCCAACAAGGTTCTCGGGCTTACACCACCCAAGAAAGTTATGGAAGTGTCTTATTACTTCCAGTCTCTGCCAAAAATCTGAGGTCTATGTATTTTCACAGGTAGATGCTAAATACTGCTAGCTTCCAGCAGTGGGGGGGGGGGGGTCACCTGGGATAGTGTCAGATGGCAAGAAATTATGTCATTCTCCAAGCTATCCAAGCAGTAATATTTGAGATATTAATTTAAGAAGTCTCTGAGAGAGACACAGCATTCTGTAGTCTGTCTTTGACCTGACATCAGCTAGAAGATCCATTCATCACATCTGCCTTGCTCTCTAAGTAAGTTAACTAGGGTATAGTAATTCTCTTAGATTTAGTCAGGAATATAGTCAAGCACAGTTTAGATGTTTTTCTTCATTTATTTAAGACAGTCCTGCAATGCTGTTTTAAATATTCCCTGTGATTTTGAACTCTGATGTCACTGTAAATATACATTTAGTATTGTCTTATTTCATTATTTATTATTAAATATATTTAAACCTTTAATTGTGGCTGATCTGTGTAGAGATATTTAAGTTCTGAGAGTACTTGCATATTTATAGGGTGACACTGTGTAAGCCACTCCTAATAACCTTGCACTTGGTCAAACAACCCTTTGTATTAGTAGTAACATTACACAGTAAGATTGGACACCCTTTGTTAAGGGCCTTAAAGTAGCTGATAAGGGATTCTGGTGGCAGTGATAATTACCTTCTAGTCTGGGCAGAAGAGGGCACAGCTCATAAACCTGTGCTAGCCTTTCCCAGATGTGCATATGTAAAACAAATATCCAAGATTGTGTGTGTCCGCTACTTGGGCAGGGACACGAAGCACTAGTTGGACAGAGAGAGTGTTGGAGGACGTGACATGGAACCCTCGCTAAGGACTCAACTCTATAGCTGTGCCAGTGGGTAGTCTTACTGGGGATCTGGATAAAGAGGGAGAAACTGATGCGGACTGTCTGTGGTCTCTGTGTGCTCTTAAGGGAAACTGCACTTGATGCAGACAGCTGCATCTGGAAATACTGTGTGTGTACTTGTCATCCTTTCAGTGTACATCCACCACAGTTGCCAGTATATATATATATATATATATATATATATATATATATATATATATATATATATACACACACACACACACACACACACACACACACACACACACACAAACAGACACACACGTGTGTGTATGTGTGTGTGTCAGCAATTTGATTTTTTTTTTGCCTCACATAGTTTGTTTTGTTTTTGTGTGGCTAATCTACATCTGACTTCCACATAAAGGGGTCAGCAACCTCTCTAAAATTGTGGGGACCAATCAAGTAGCACATGAGAGTTTCAAAATAATTCTATTGTAACAGGAAAGTGAAAATGGCAGGTTCCAGCAGAAGTAGATGTCCTTCGGAAGAACTAGACTTGATGGGTCATATTAAAGGACTTCATTTGTGGATAAAACACAAGGCTTACTTAGTCAAGAGAAGGTTTTGATAGTAAGCGATAGGTATAGCATATGAACAAAAAAAGCAGCAAGCAACTTTGAACCCATTTTTACTATTTTTGTCTGCATGGAATATAGTAAAGGGTTACTTTGGAATAGTTGTTTTTCATGGCTTTGTTATCTTCTTTTTAGTGATGGTTTGGACGTAGAACTGAAGATATTCCAATTTAATGTGTAAAGGGTCACAACTGGTAGGAAAGTTGGCAGCTGTGCAAAAAATCTTTGGGGAAGCTCATTAAAGTATTGTGTGTCATATTTTAGAGATTTTATCTTTGTGAAATATTTTGTGAGACGTTACATTTTTTACAGAATTCCAAACATTTTTGGGTTGGCTGAGATGGGAAAGTTGTTGAGATATGTAGTAATTAGCCTTAGCTGTATAAATTGTATTTGGCTAGGTCATTTGAATTACTTTTTCATTCCTCCAGATTTTGTTTCCACTTTTCACCAGTTTAGCAAGATATTTGTCAGTGTGTATGTGTGTGTGTGTGTGTGTGTGTGTGTGTGTGTGTGTGTGTGTGTGTGTGTGTGTGTGTGTGTGTGTGTGTGTGTGTGTGTGTGTGAATTCTACATCTCACTGTAGGACCCTATATTTTAAAATTTAATAGAACATATATAGCTCAGGCAATGCTGGAGTTGCCAGTAATACAGAAGATGTAACTTATCAAGTAAGACAAGACCTTCTAAATGAACATGGTCTTTGAAATAATTATATAGAGGCTAAGGTAAGGGATTATATTCTGGTTTTTGCTTTGCATTGAATACATAAAACAAGCTGTGTACATGTGTAGATTTTTTTAAATAATTTACAGTTGATTGTCTTGGCATAATCACTACATGCTCTGTTGGAGGACAGATGCCTTTATGAATCAACAAGAAAATGGCAGTGGTCAACAGCTTAGTAAAGATTATGTACAGTTTTCATTTGTTTATTTTAATTGCTCTCAGCTTGTGGCTTCTCATTCTAAAGGACAGAATAGCAAAGTAACTGCTGTCATTAGTGCTTTACATTTTCCTGCTGTCTATTATAGCTATACTTGTCATAGAGGTGCTGCTTTATTTTTGAGTACTATTTAAAGATTCAGGTCATGTCTGTTTTATGGCATATTTGACTGTGTTCTAGAATTGCTTAACTAGTCTGGTTTACTTGGCATGACTTTCATCTGGATAAGAATACACAGTAAACGCTGGCTCCCAAAGGTCCACTTCAAAAAAGAGGAAGAAAAATCCAAAGGCAGGAACACTGGAAGCAGACCACCACGATTGTAAAACATGTTTTATTAAGATCATCTGGATACTTGCATATTTTGTTATTCATTGTGAGTCGTCCAGCTACGTGACTGTGATATGCATGTATATGTTTGTGTGTGTATGTATGTATAATACTATGTGTGTGTGTGTGTGTGTGTGTGTGTGTGTGTGTGTGTGTGTGTGTGTGTGTATATATATATATATATATATATATATATATATATATATATATATATATATATATACTACTGAAAACTTCCAAACTGTTAAAAACAAAAACAGAAATCCAATGAATAGACGCTGAGCCAGAACTGTTATTTGCTGAGCACTTTCGTTCGCTTTATTGATAACAATCGAACTTCATCAGAGCAAAATGTAATGCATTTGCAGTACTGTGCGAGCTTTAAATAGTCTAACTGGTATAAAAAATACTTCACTGTGATTGGTAGATAGACTATGCCAATGCAGTAGTATTTGGACTAATGAGAGACACTGCTATAAAACAAAAGGTTTAATCTGCTAACATCCTGCCACTAGAGGGCATGCTGTAACTTTTTAGTTGTTCCACTTTAATGCACATTTAATGTTGAGATTCTCGTTGAGCCCTGGTGGGGTATCTGCTTCAAGGAGGAGTTGCCATCTTAATTCCTTCAGCTCCAGTAGTGTGTTGCAATCTCCAAAAAACTGCTGGACCTGTTCTAACACTAGAAATTTAAAACGGGCAAAGCCGTTGCAGCTCGTGGCATGTCTACTTAATGCATTGTAACTGTCATTATGCCTGATGGCTGCAAGGTGTTCCTTCACCCTGTCTGAGAGCTTTCTAATTGTTTTTCCAATATAGAAGGAAAAACATTGGTCGCAGTAGGCTGCGTAGACTTGAAAAGTTGAGTGGCAGTCATGCTGGGCTTTGAACTGTACCATGATGTTGCAGTGTTGAAAAGTGTAGGATGTGCCTGAGTATATAAAAGGGCAGACTACACAATGTTTGCAAGGGCCCATACCTTTGGGGTTTTGTGGGTTAGCAGACTCATGGGGGTCTGCGCCATTCTTGAGTATGGGAGTCTCTTTCCTTTCAAAGGTTTGTTTGAGCGTTCTGATCTTCTTGTATGAGAAGACAGGCTCATTACCCACTATCTGATGGGTGTTGTGGTCCGCTCTTATTATGTTCCAGTTTTTGCCAATGATATCCCTAATGGGTTGCATATCTCAGCTGATGGGGATGGGGAAACTACAGTTTCTGTTCTTGGGTTCAGTAGTTCTGGTGGTCACCCTGGGGGTGAAGCCTTGAGTAAGGATGGGTGGGTGTCTGTCTGATCTGCGGGAGGCCACTTCTTGAAAGACATCCTCCACTAGCTGTTTGGGGTAATGTCGGTGGATGAACATTTTTGAAAGGAATTGGCCTTCATTGAGGAAGGTATCATTGTCTGAGATGATCCTGGAGAGGCGGATGTACTGCCCTTTGAGCACATTCTTCTTCATAAAGAAGGGGTGCTGACTTTTGAAATTGAGGAAGTTGTTCCTGTAAGTGTTCTTCCGGTACACATTGGAGGTAAGGCTGCCAGTGCTGGGGTCAATGGTTAACTGAATATGAAGGAAGGAGATGTGGGTCCCTCGTCCTGAGACTACAAAGTCTAGGTATGGGATGCTGTTTGTGAGTGCCGTAAGGAAGGTGTCCAGCTCGGTGTTGTCACTTTCAAGTTCCACTTACAAGTGGCGTCCCACAAGGCTCAGTCCTGGGACCTCTCTTGTTCAGTATATATTTCTCGGAGGTACAGGCCAACACGGAAGGACTGTGGCTGACCAAGTTCGCAGATGACTGCAAACTGAGCGCCATAATCAACTCTCCAGCCGACACAAGCATCCTCCAAAAGGGCCTCATAGAAACAGACAACTAGTGCCAGAGCCATGGCCTCAAGCTAAATGCCAAAAAGTGTATAGTCATCCCCTTTGGCAAAAACAAAGTGCCCACAAATTGCCACATAGGTGATAATCCATTAAGTACAGAAGAAGTAATTAGGGACCTGGGGACCCAAGCTGATAGCAGTCTCTCATTTGACAACCACGTGGCCAAAGTGGTTAGAAAAATATTTTATATAGCCCACCTAATCATGAAGGGATTCACATCTAGATCAGGGGAGGTCATCATGCCTCTTTACTCATCCCTCATCAGGCCCATAATTGAGTACAATGCCACTTTTGGGATGTACCTTACCAGACACCTGCAGCAACTGGAAAGACCCCAAAAGTACCTCACCAAGAGGATCAAAGGGCTCAAACAGATGCCATATGCTGCCCGGTTAAAGAAACTCCAGCTGTACTCAGTGGCATACCGCCTGCTCAGAGGCGATCTGTGCCTGACATATAAAGCTATGTCCAACCCAGAATTAATGGACATGCTGCACCTCAGAAAATCCAAATCCCATCAAGCTACGTGCTCGAGAGACTTGAACCTCAGCACTGAAATAAATAGGACATGCTGGAGGGACAGATTCATAACCCAGAGGCTCCCTTCACTCTGGAATAAAATCCCAGTCCAGGTTAGGCAGAGTCCCTCATTGACTCTCTTCAAGAGGAATCTTGATGAGTGGATGGGAGATCATAGGTTTACCCTGGGTATCACTTCTGTGTCACTGTTAGACAGAGGCACAGTATACTAACCTTGAAAAAGGGCATAGCAAAATTAATTTAAAATGGGTGGCAAAAGCCAAACACACTCTGGCTAGGTTTATAAATGCCCTAGGGCAGATAGCCTAGTATGAACCTATGAACCTATGAAGAACTTGCTTGAATTAGTGACTGACTTCACCTTTCTTACAGATGGTAAAACCATTCATTCTGTCCCCCAGCAGCAATTGTGACTGTAGACTTCTCTTTCTTGGGGGGAGAAGCATTTCGTGTGGAGGATTTCTAAGGTCAGTGGAACCAGTCAAAGGCCATCATTTACATCAATATTCTGAATATGAGAGCAGTTTTCCTAGCATTGCAGGAATTTCAGGGACTGTTACCTCCAGGAGTGATAGTGGCATAATTAGGCAATATGTCAGTAGCATGGTATGTCAACAGGCAAGGGGGAAAAAAGTCTTATCCCCTTTGTGAAGATGCCATGAACGTGTGGCAATGGCCTCTGATTCATGTAACCTACTGATAGCAACACATATTCCAGGGTGTTCCAACTGGATAGCAGATATAGTCATCAAGTCCATCCTCTTACTTCACGAGTGATCCCTGAACCAGGTAGTAGCTCAAGAAATTCTCAGTCGGTGAGGTCTACCTTGCTGCACTTTGTTCACCTCTCCTTCAAACACCAAATGCAGAAGCTATGTTGTCCTAATTTCTCCTTTTCTAGGACAGTTACCTAGTGATTCTTTAGTCTGCCAGTCATTCCTCAGTGTTCTATATATCTTTCCTACTTTACTGCTCATAACCAAGTTTCTTCAGAAGGCATCTGTCTGCAAATCACAAGTGTTCCTCAATTGGTTCTCCTGCTAAGGCCTTGTATAAAGAAGCCACCATGGCTCCTAGATCCATGTCCTGTCCTCTCTCCCCTCTGTTCAGCATCATCCAGAGCTTCACAACATCAGGTTAATCACATGCCTTCTCCAGTTTCCTTAATGCCAGACACTGTTCCTTTTCTGAGAATGTAATTTATATATTTTTTGCATCTCAGAAGTTCACACAAGATCTAGAAGAGTAAATGGAAAATATTCTCTATATGAGTCTCTAGTTGACCAGTCTTCTATCTTGGAATCAAATTCCAGCTATTCTACCATTAATATTTAATTAGATGCTATCTATAATTATCATACATGCTTTCATGATAGTATGTTAGCTTCTCATAGTTGTGCCAATCCTTTCTTAAAGGAATGTTTCTTCTCCATCCCCCATTAAAGACCCTATTCCACCCTGGGATTTTTACTTTTTTCTGGAAGCTTTAACCAAACTAGTTTTTGAACCAGTTTCCTCCATGGATCTGAAGTTTTGTCTTGGAAAACATTATTTGTTTTGGTAATTACTTTGACCATATGAATATCAGAACTGCACACCTTGTCTGTTTCCCTTCCTTATTTGAGCTTCCTAAGGTAGCATCTCAAAGCAGCATGTTTTTTAATACCTTTATTGAATTATCACTTGTGACATAGGCAAACTTATATTTATATACAAGTAATCATGGCACATTAACAAGTTCACATTCACAAACATGCATTTTATATATTGTTCTGTACAATATAATAAAACCAACATCACATAAATTGTTTGGTTCCTGTCTTCACCTAAACCTCACTCCTCCTCCTCCTCCAAAACACATTTCTGCATGCATTGTTCCCACAATTTCCATCTCTCTGTACACAATTTACTCCCACCCTTTTCCAAAGTTCCCACCTCTTGTTCCTCTCTCTTCTACAAGATTCATCACCTCACGTATAGCCAGCACTGACTTTGATTTTCATTTTTCTAGTAATTTCTTTTTTGGAAGCCACCAAAATTAAACCCAAAAAGTCCTCACTGTTTCAAGGCATTTCAGAACCTGCGTCCCAGCTTAAAAAAATAGTTTACTTTGTTATGCTCATTTGCTTGCCCAGTGTTCCTGACAGAGTACTCTGTAGGGAATTTCCAGTCTGCTGTCTCACTACACTTTGAGAACACATGCCTCCAGGCGCCTCCTTCCTCCCCATTACACCTCCAACACCCAATATACACCCATGGAAAACCCCCTGGAGTCTGCTGGGGGCACAAAAGTACCATTGCAAGCACTTCCAGGCAAAAATATCAAATCTTCCAGATTCCGTTGCATACTATACAGCTATACACGTGTCCTCTTACTGTTCCTCTGTGAACCGCTCATCCATTCTGTCTTCCCAATCCTCTCTGACCTCCTCTGACTAACTCCTATAGGTATTGTGCATGCCCCACTAATTATTTCATCTTCAACAGCATCTTCTGCTCTAGATTCAACTAAAAACCCAGCCAGTGCAGGTCTTTTATTTAGGATTTCCATAGCCTTTTCTCTTTGCCTATACTCTGTCAATCCTGATAGGAAAGACAGTCCCTAGCCTGCAGTCCAAATGTCTTCTTGGCCTCAACTCATTAGATTTCCTTTCCTTCTCTAATTATTTGTTCTCAATACCTCAGTTCTTTTGCCAACTTCTTCCAGTACATTCCAGCCCCTCTTGCCTATTCTCTGTACCCCTAATTGAATTCACCCTATCGGAGGAATCTTTCTTCATTTCAGTGCTGCCTTAGTTCTTAGTATACTTTCTGCACGTTTATGACTATAATATTCTGTATGACTGTTATTATTCTCCTTAAGGATTTGTGTCCAAAATCTCACTCTTATCCTATTTCTTGAATTACTCCCTGCTTTATAATCATCCATTTCAAATTTGAATTGTAGCTTTCTGCTTGTGTTGTGGTGGGTACTTCTCCCTCATTTACTTATAGAAATAATAAGACTTTAAAAAAGATATTGTGTACAAATCCAAGAATTGACCATGCTTTAAGAATTCCCATTGTTAATAAACTGGGCACCTTTCCATGTAATCGTTGTAACTACTGTAGGTATATTTCCAGGGATCAAATTTTCATACACCCGGTGTTGGATTATTTTTTTGACCCTAGGTTTTATGCCTCCTGTGAGACCTCAGGTTTGATCTATTTGGCTACATGTCAAATGTGTTCCACTTTTTATATAGGCTTAACCAAGAGAAAATTGAAAAATAGAATTTATAATCATATATATGATATTAAATGTAGAAATGAATTGAACGCATTGGCGAAGCATGTTGCTTCGAATCATGACCATTCCTTTGTTTATAGAGTCTTACAGATTGTTGAACATAATATAAGAGGTGGTGACTATATGAACCAGCTAGAACAGAAGGAGCTTCAATGAATTTTTAAATTGAGGGGTCATTATCCATCTGGATTGAATACATATGTCTCCCTTAGATCTTATCTTAGTTCTCGTAGATAAAAGTAATAAAAAAAAAAAAAAAAATTTTTTAATTGTCCTAAAAATGGTGGTGAGACTGACAGTTCAAGATGTTTTTAAGTTTTATTCATATGTAGGTTATGTTTATGTATGTGTTTTTTAAAAAAAGTTGTATAATATATCGAGTTCCACTATATGTTCTGTATTTTATTTAGATAGACACTCCAACTCATTAGATTATTTCCAGAAGGTGATAGACTATGCCCCCATATTTAATAATATTTAACAATATTCAATATTAAGGTGTTTTAAATGTTTTAATCAATGAGAGAAATATGTGACTGTATTTCTATTTATTGCACATTATATGAATTTCATATGTTTTTCTGTACATTTCTCCCATTTTTTATGTTTTATATATTATATATATATATATATATATATATATATATATATATATATATATATATCATATATTTTGTTTTTGAGGGATGATTATATGTTTTGTATTGTTCATTTCATTTTGTTCATTTTAGGTTTGTCTTGTCATTGTTTATAACAAGTTTTGTAACTTCATTGCTGTCTAAAGAAATGCTGTGACAATTATTGAATAATGATCTGCTGATTGTCTCTTTAATTGATTAATAATGTAATTAGATGCTTGACTTGACTATATAACCTCAAGCAGTTTTATTTTATTTTATGTTATGGTCTGATGAAGCATACTCTATATACGCGAAAGCGCTTACCTAATTTTGTGAATAAAAACTTTTTTTGGATATTTTGGCTTGTTAGCCTCTCATTTCCGTGGTGAGTCCTACGTTTTACTGCATCTATATATATTTTTTTGTAACTTAAGGGCTTCTTGGTTCGAGCAGTTTATCTTTACTTCATTCTCCTTAAGGATTTGTGTCCAAAATCTCACTCTTATCCTATTTCTTGAATTACTCCCTGCTTTATGATCATCCATTTCAAATTTGAATTGTAGCTTTCTGCTTGTGTTGCATATGTGATGGTGTGAGGTATTGCCAGCTGTACCAGGAGAAGTGGGGCAGTGCATGTGTAGCTTATGCCAGCATGGCTGGCTGAAGTTTTGTAAATAATCTTATGTCATTTGACTGTCACATTGGTTTGTACAGATGCTTGTTTTAAAAATATATTTGTAAAAGTTGCTTCTCTTAAAAATGTTGCAACATAATCTTAGAGTTCTGAATGTGCATTGTGCCAGAGTCAAATGACTAGATGTGATGTCATTCTATATCCAGCTGAAGGATGGAACTCTGGCAGCAGCAGTTTGCTGTATGTTTTTGTTTTTCTTTGGAATCTGATATAAAATATCTTTGTCAGTTATCACAGTTCAGTAGTTCAGTTATTGATTCAGTTAATTTAGTGTGTAGTACCTCATCTTGTCTTGTGGAAGTGAGCATCTTAGTAATACATCTTGCCTTGTGATAGTGAGTTAACTAGGGACAATTTCTCTTTAGTTCAGTTAGGAAAAGTACAGTGAGATTAGTTTAGTACTATTTCTTTTAATGCATCTGTGAGATTCTATCCAACTGTGTTATTTTTCTGTTTCCTGTAAATGAAAATTCTGAAGTTAATTGTAACTAAATATTAAGTATTCTCCTGATTTCTTTTTTATTATCCATTATTAAATATTTTATACCTTTTCATTATGGCCGGTCTTTTAGTGAATACTTTTAACAACTTGAGAGTACTTGTACTTATTTTAATGACATTGTGGCCACTCTGATAAGCCTTACTGCTTTGGTCACACTCTACCATTTATATCAGATTTAATTTGACACAGTATAATTAGTTACCCTTTGTAAGAGCCTTAGAGTATCTGACTGGTGGCAGCAATCCACCTTGTAGTCTGGAGAGAAGGGACATAGCCGGTGAATGTGTGTGTGTGTGTGTGTGTGTGTGTGTGTGTGTGTGTGTGTGTGTGTGTGTGTGTGTGTGTGTGTGTGTGTGTGTGTGTGTCAGATACTTGGAACTAGGACACAGTGCTCCAAGGTGTTATTGTTTGGGATCTGGAGAGACAGAGAGTCCAGTCCCAGTGGAGCATGTTCCTTGTGTACTCTTGGGGGAGATTGTGTTTGATGCAGACAGCTGCATTTGAAATACTCTGTAAATCCATTCCAGTCCTGCTTTTGGTGACCACCTCTCGCAGATGTCAGTGGTGAGGATTGAGGCTTCTTGATTACTAGCCTATGGTAAACGGGGGCCATCACAGCATATACGAGCCTTAACTGTGTAGTTGTAAAATAACCCTTCAAATCAAACGAAAACTGCAAAACTATAACTTGTAATATATTAAGCCAAATTCAGCAGCAGGACTAAACTGAGCAGTTAAAACAATTTATTAAATCCACAGATATAAAATAAGTGCTTTTGTCTATAATGTAAGATTTCATCAGATGATATGCTAAAGTCATATGACCATTATATACTCTCTGATGGTCATGTGATCAAGTTTAAAATCATAAAGGAACAAAGTTACTGTTTGCATGCACTAAGACACGGCGTAACCAAGTTGACATACTACATCATACACAAAAGTTCTGTACTGGATAATAACAAGAATAAAATCAAATGACAGCTCATGCTATAAAATGTTGCTCAAATATTCTGTTATTAAATATAAAAGTCAGTCCGCCTGTGATTATATATATATATATATATATATATATATATATATATTTATATATATATATATATATATATATATATATATAAATGTACAAATATGGGTACTGATGAACAGATGATATACTGGACCAGGACTCACCATTTTCCCACTACAGTTTCTCTCTCTTTTTATTCCCATAGCTATATTATCAAAAATGTTTTTGAAACTAGTCCCCTCTTTATATACTATTTTTGGGCAGGCACCGAGTTTGTCATCGATATCTCTATCATTCATAATTAATTGCCAGTTTTTTGTTATAATATTGGAGATGTTAATACTGTCAGTGTTAAAAGTAGTGATAAAAGAATAACTATTCTTGTTTAGATTTTTCAGTGGCAGTAAATTTCATTCTGTCCTCCTGTGTATTAGATGGAACCATAAACTGTAAAGCTGATACCAGAAAGCTTTCCAGATAATGATTCATGCTCAATAATTGGACATATACAGCTGATTCTCTTTGATGTATGACCTCTCTCGATGGAGATTATCAATAAAATAGGTTAACTTCTGTTTTTGAACATATGACATAAAGTGTTGCATTCAGTAACAAAATCCTGAAAGTTAATTACCATGCGTGCTGCCCTTACCATTTGGCCTTTTATAATGGCCTGTCTCTGGTGGTAAGGGTGATTACTACTGAAATGTAGGAGGGTATTAAAATATGTTGGTTTTCTGTGTATGTGTGATGTCCAGATATCACATGAATGATCCTTAATGAAGTTGACATCTAAGTACACAGTGGTATCGTAACCAACAGTATGAGTAAATTTGAGGAAAGATGTAGTGTTGTTGATGTAATGAATGAATGTACATGTGCTATCATCTGGGCCTGACCATGCTAAAAATATAAAATAATAGTGGTGCAGTATATAGAAGTGGACTGAAACCAAGAAATAATATGTATTCTGTTGAAGTTCCAGGTTGTAGGGATGAAAGTGCTCAATCCAGTGTTTTGTGTATTCGAATAAAGGCAGATTTTAACCTTGTATGCCCTCGTTTCAGTGTGTTTTATTATTTCATGCTACAAATATGTCATCCAAGTACCGGGTATAAATTTTTATACAGATGTTAAATGGACTATGTTATAAATATTTGTCCTCCCACACTGCCATGATGACATTGGCATACAAGGGACCACAGGCTGCATCCATTGCAATGCCTGTCCTTTGTTTAAAATAGTGTCCTTCATAAAATATGAAGTTGCTATCAAGAATGAGCTCAATGAAATAGCTCAAAGTACTGATTTTATCCTGTTCAATATTCACGTTGTTAGCAAGGTAATCTGTGAACCATTCGAGACCTATACAACTAAAAAGGTCATTAACATTAATAGTAATAAGTGAAATATCATTTAATTCATTAAGTTGTTGACATTTATTGAGAAAATCAACCTTAATACTTGGCTGAACCCAGTCAAGCATCTTCATTCCACCAGGACAACAACAACAACTAAATTCTAGCATGGTTAATAATTCAGGTAATGTCTCTCTCCAATAATTTCCACACAGTCAACCTTGATACTTGGCTGAACCAAAATTCAGCATTTAGTATTGTAGAACATAATCCTGGGTCTGGCATAGAACAGTTTGATTGAGCGGATTCCCTCATGGAGGGATCAACTTATCCTACTTGAATCTTGCTCTCTTCCCCTCACAGATAAAATCCTTTAACGTTTTATTAATTACTGTCCACATCTTCTCTCGTTGATAAAAAAATATGCCTGACGTGTATAAAACTAACGGGACTAAAAACATTTTACTGCTTGTATCTTGCTATCTATACCCCTGTGCAAGAGCTTCCAGTTTCTCAGTTTTTATATTGTTGTTTGTTTATTCTCTTCCTACATAGTCTTAGCTGGCATAAGAGAAACATTTTTAATCCCTATTCTTAAGCACTTCATCTTATCATGTCCCCATAATGTGGGTATTGCTGAACCAATTCATGTGTGGGTACAGAAATTACATTTGCTTTATCTTCATTAAGTTTATATCCCAAAAAAATGCATCTGAAAGCAGCATTAATTAATCCATCAAATTGCCTATGTTGTTTCTAAACTATTCTAATAAGGGAATGTACCAGTTACATACTTTAGATGACCCCAGGAAATTCAGATTCTAGGTGCATTGAAGCAAACCTTTCAGAAAGGATGTGCAGTCATTTGTGCAATTTGCTTTAAATAAACTGAGATCAAAAATTACCAGACTCTTTCAAAATGACTATCTGATTGCATCCCAGTTGTCTATTGTGCTGAAAACAACACTTTTGACTTTAAGACCTAAAGTTCTTTCTACAAGGTCCATAGCTACTTCTACAACCTTTTTCAAAAATTCTTCCATTTATGATATTTGTACTGCAGTCACATGATCCATACTACACACCTTTACTAAATATTACAAACTAAACATTATTTCTAGGGCCAGAGTTGTCTGTGGCACTTCAGTTCTAATGGGTATTCCATCACACTTCCACCCAAGATCTAAGGTAGCTTGGGATTCTGTCCCAGCTGTCGGGTAGGATGGACTGATAAAACAGAATAAGTAAATTTTGTACTTAACGTAACATAACCCTGGATCCTCTTCATCTAAACCCAACTGATAGAACATCCCTCCCTCCAACCCCCTGTCAGATTTACACACTTTGCCATATCAGTATATTTGCAGTTCTCATGGTACATGTAGTAGCTAGGTATTAAACTCAATCTGAGGTGGAGGTTTACAAGTGATTGTGGGTTAAATCTGTAGGAGCGTGAACCACCAGAGCACAGGTGAATGGCCGTATTGGATCTGAGAAGTGGCTTGATTCTTACCTGACCCAACTGTCACATAGAATGGACTTGGATGAAAAGAATCTAGCTTTATGATAAATATCTAACTTACCAATATATATGGATACATTTGGTTGTGTTTGTCACAAGTTTGGATCATAAAATGGGAATACAGTGCAAGTTTAATGGAATTCCCATTTTGTTGCTTGATTACTTAGTGTTTTGTGGGTTTTTTATGTCCTGGATTGCTGAACAGTGGGGAAGGGATATTTCTCTTTTTTCCTACTGTTGTCAATCTCTTGTTTGGTATATTGAATGTTGTGGGGGTGTGGGGGATACAGAGGGGCTTACCTGCTGTTGCAAAAAAAAGTTTTTGTGTGTTTTTACTACTTTTTAATATATATACAATGTGAATAGATACAATTTGGCTTGATGTAATGGATGTTCGATCAAGGCAGTATCTTTGTGTGTTTGTGTGCGTGTGTGTGTGTGTGTGTGTGTGTGTGTGTGTGTGTGTGTGTGTGTATGTATATATATATATATATATATATATATATATATATATATATATATATATTTAAATATGGGTCTACCTGATAACGCCGAAAGCTTGAAACGCCGACAATGAGAAGACCGACATCAGAAGATCGACAACGAAGATGACCGACAGTTAAGAATCCCGACGCTGTGAACACCGACATGTCAAATGAGCGCTAGTGGTTAAGTATGCGGTAGTGACAGATGTCAGGGTTAGGGTGTGGGTAAGGTAAGTGTGCGATAGCGACGGTCTGTAGGGTTAGGGGTGGGTTAAGTGAGTTAGGGTTAGGGCGCGGGTCAGGTGAGTGTGCTTTAGTGTCAGACGTTAGGGTTAGGGCACAGATTAGGTGAGTGTGCGATAGTGACGGACCTTAGGGTTAGGGTTTGGGTTAAGGTTAGTGCATAGATAGTTGTGTATGTAAGGTTCAGTGTAGGTCTGTAAGGTTTTTGGTGTGCTTGTGTTGTGTGTGTGCTTTTTGGACAGGGGATTTGTTTTGTTTGTTGAGTGTTGGGATTGTGGTTTGTCGGGTATGTGACGTTTCGTGTTTCTGAACTTTCGGTTTTGTGGTGTCGGTGATTTCGTTGTCGGTGTTTTAGCATGTCGGTGTTGTCAGTTAGACCCATATATATATATATATATATATATATATATATATATATATATATATATATATATATATATATGTGTTATGTTCATTTGATTGTCAGTTCATTTACTGACAAAGAAAAAGGATGGTTCATTTAATCGAAAACTAATTTGATCAGTAATACATCTGATTGACATTCATTACATTGAAATGTGTGAAATGGTGTAGAAAGTGACTATTGGTGTGGTTTTGGAGGACAGAAACTACAAAGCATATTAGCATTGCTCAGTAGTTTTATAGGTTCATAGGTTGGTACTGGGCTATCTGCCCGAAGGCATATATTAGCCCAGGCATATATTAGCCCAGCCACGTTGTGCGGTATTCACTGCCCCTTTAGTAGTTCCCTAGACCCTTGTACTAGCAACTAGTACCCTTGGCCCCTATCTAGTAGTGCTGTTGGTGTGATCCCCAGTGTGAACTTTCTGTTACCCATCCACTCATCAAGGTTCCTCTTGAAGAGTGATAGTGAGGGGCTCTGTCTTATGTAGATCGGGACCCTGTTCCATAGTAAGGGAAGTATCTGCAAAGGGAATCTATCCCTCCAGCATGTTCTATTCATTGTTGTGTTGAGGTTTATATCCCTAGAGTGTGTAGCTCAAGTAGATTTGATTTTGCTAAGAATGAGCATGTTCATCAATTCTGGGTTGGACATGGCTCTGTACATTAGACAGAGATCGCCTCTGAGAAAGCGGTATGCAACAGAGAACAGTCTTAGCTTTTTCAATCATGCTGCATAGGGCAACTGTTTGAGGCCAGTAATCCTCTTGGTTAGGTACCTCTGTGGTCTCTCCAGCTGCTGGAGATGCCTAGCCAGGTACATTCCAATTGGTGCATTGTACTCAATAATGGGTCTGATGAGGGAAGAGTAGAGGGGCACCATTACATCCTTAGATCTTGATGCGAACCCTTTTGTGATCAGATGGGTCACATAGAAGGATTTTCTAACCACTTTGGCAACATGGTTATCAAAGGAAAGCTGACTATCTATCTATCCCTAGATCCCTTATTTCTTCTTCAGATTTCAGGGGATTACCTCCTATGTTGTAGTTTGCGGGTAGTCTATTTCTTCCAAAGGGGATTACTACGCATTTTTTTGCATTTAGCTTGAGACCATGGCTTTGACACCATGCATCAGTCTCATTTAGGCCCTTCTGGAGGCTCTCCATGTCGGCTGGAGACTCTGTTATAGTACCCAGTTTGCAGTTGTCCGCAGACTTAGTCAGCCACAGCCCTTCCGTGCTTGCCTGTACTTCTGAGAAGTATATGCCAAACAGGAGGGGCCCCTACTTGTAATTGGTCTGGATTTGGACATAGATCCCGCTACTCTTACTTTATGGGATCTGTCTAAGAGCCACTTTGTGATCCATCTTGTGACGTAAGGGTTTATGCCCAGGCTGGTGAGCTTATCAATAATACCTGAATGGGGAATGGTGTCAAATGCTTTAGCAAAGTCAAGGTAAGCCGTGTTTACCTCCTTTCCCTTATCAAGAGCCTGAGTAACTGTCTCAAAGAAATCCACCAGGTTCAGGAGGCATGATCTGCCCTTGACAAAGCCGAACTGTGTGGGGTCCAGTGAATGGAGGTTCCCAATCTCTCCATTTATGAGTACCATAATGATTCACTCCATAGATTTACAGATCAGACTGGTCAGGCTTATTGGTCAGTAGTTCCCAGGGTCAGTTGTGGCCCCACCCTTGTGTAGCGGGACCACCGTTGCCGTGCGCCATTCTATGGTTGCATATCCTGTGGAGAGGCTGAGACTGAACAGGGTATTAAGATGTGGGGTTAATTCCTTTTGGAGCTCGAGTATGACACAGCCTGGGACACCATCTGGTCCCATGGAGGCAGTGTTTTTAGCTTTAGATAGAGCCTTGTTAACCAACGTATCAGTAATAATTGGACTTACACAATCCCCTGGAATGGTAATAGGCCCTGTAGGTGGTGAGGGGGGGGGGGAATTTGCACTGAACCTGTCAGCCAAGATGTTGGCAATGTCAGAAGGGTCATTGTATTGTATTCCATTTTGTAGTAGCTCAGAACAGACCTGACATGACCATATTTAGAAGTTTAAGTATGTGCAGCAGCAGTTATTCATTGTATAAGCAGCATTCTTTTTTCTCCATTATTGTGTGACTATGGTGTTAGTTAAGGGGTGTGAGGAGCGAAGTTTTTGGAGGTATATTTAGTGTGTATAAAATTTTCATTGAAATGAGTGTTGTTCATGTGAGTTTTAGATTAAATGAAACACTTTTTCATTGTCGATTAACTGAAATTGCCAAGTAGTTAAATATAATCTTAAATATGTATGTTATGTATGCACACACACACACATATATATATATATATATATATATATATATATATATATATGTACTTAAAAACATTGAAACACCCAATGTTGATATCTTTGAGATAATAAAGTCAAAAATAAATAAATAAGTAAACATTGAGTGTACTGATGTTTTAAGTAACAATAATGTTTCTTCAAGAGCTGTGTTAATGGTATTCACTCACTCTAATACAATACGGGATTATGCATTTTCACTCATTTGCCGATCAAACAGATGACTAAATTCTGTATACTTAATGTATGGGTGACATTCATTTAATCTAAAGTCAACATATCTTAAAGCTGTTGCTGGCACAAAATATCTAAAACTCAAAATATCAAAAATTTGGAACTTGCCCTTTGTCACAGTTGTGTGATCCTGAAGTTGGTTTATATAAGTTGTAGGGGTTGTATGGGTATATGGGGAAATGCCCCAGCATAAAACAGGTTTTCTTTTTCAGTGTTTTGATATTTTTTACTCAAAAGGTGTTTTATTATTTTTCTTCAAAAATTAACAATAATTGCTTATAAATTATCTAAGTTCACAGAATAACAAACTACATACACTACTTACACTGGCCTGAAAGTAGATTAAACAAAAGCAAGAGAAGAAAAAAACAATAGAAGGAAAATCAGTCTAATTTAAATATGAATGATGATTAGACAGAAGATCTCTTTTTTTTTTCAAGAAGAGTCTGAGGTCAATTTAATGTCTCAATAAGAGTAAATATCTTATTCCATGGATTATTACTCCAATTTTTGGGAGAAATCCTCATTTCTTTAATTTTGATTTCCATCAATGCTGGTTCATTCAGGAGTCTTAAAAATCCTTTAAAAGGTTCGTTGACGGATTTCCATGTTCTAGAGACACATTTTGTAGCTATTGCTAGTATACTCCTTAATAAATACAAGTCTTTTTTATTCATTTCCATTCTTTCATTAAAATGTGAGTTTTGATATTTTGATAGATAATTCAACTTACACACACACACACACACACACACACACACACACACACACACACACACACACACACACACACACACACACACACACACACACATGTATATATACATTCATGTAAGTATATATGTATGCACACACATATACATACATACATACACACACATGCATATATGTATTTTGTTGTACTGATTTATCATTCTCTAAGTTCCAGTGATCTTGGAATAATAATAACAACAATAATAATAATAATAATAATAATAATAATAATAATAATGATAAAGTAATGGATTTTAGAGAGTGAAGCCCTCTGCATGAGGATGTGAGGGGGCTTGCTTCCCTGCAAAAAGACTTATTTCTCTCTGTGAGTGGTATATGCTTGCATAAAACTGTTTCCCTTTTGAGTACTGCTGCTTAGAAACCATGGGAATGTGAGAAAATAGTTCTGTGTATTAAGTCATGCAGATGCTGCTCTGTAGACTGGATATATTCAGCATAGTACAGTTGTGTAAGTTGCACTTATCCATAACAGTAGATGTTCAAATTACTCACTGCTGTACAAGCCAAATCCACTCTCCATCCCCATACTCTTGTATGTAGTTGTAGATGGGATATAAATTAAGGCTCTTTGTGTTTCAACTTTATATGTTTCTTTATTATTGTTTTATGGTTCAGGATTGCTCAGCTCCTCTCTCTCTCTCTCTCTCTCTCTCTCTCTCTCTCTCTGTCTCTCTGTCTCTCTGTCTCTCTTTCTCTCTCTCCCTCTGTATGGGCAAGAAAATCCTGAAGAAATCTTCACTCTGCTGATTTCCCTCCTTGTGACTAGCCAATCAGCAGTCAAATTGAAGGTGTGTCAGGAGGGGGGGGGGGGGCAGAGCTTTGTGAATTTAGCTGGTTATTGTTTCTTGGCAGGGAATCAACTCATATAGCCTAAAGGCTTCTACAGCAGTGAGGAATTTGAACATTTAATATTATGGGTAAAATTAACCTATGCAAATGCTTTATCATCTATTATTTTGTATGTCCTACCAATTGTTTCTTTTTAACTGCAGCTTGTGTCCTAACACTCAACCATAAACTCAATCACTGTTGGTTTTTCATTTAACACCCTCCCATACCTTTCTCTTTGCCTATCAATCCTTAGTAAGTAAGGCAGTTTTTGACCCACAGTCCAAACTTATTTTTAGCCTCATCTCACTCTATGCCTTTCCCTCCCTAGGTATATCCTTATTTCATGCCCGCCCCCCATTTCAACATAATTTCCTTCCACTTTCATTTGTAGTCCCCTGCATGTGTTATGTATATAAGCTTTTACTGAATGGCTCTTAAGTATTCATTCAAATATGGTAGTTCTAAACCACTTTGTTCTATGGGGAAACAAGTTATCCCACTTAACTCTGGCCCTCTTTCCTTCACAAATAAATTCCTTCAGTTCTTTATTAATATGGTCCACAGCTTCTGCTCTGGCTCATAAAAGCTTGCCTGACCTATATGCTGTATTAAACAGACTCAAAACATTTTCACTGCTTGTACCTTATTATCCATATCCATAGTCAAGAGCTTTCAACTTCTTGATTTTTGTATTTTCTTTTGTTTAATTTTTCCCATATATCTTTAAGTGCCATAATAGAATCCCTTTTAACCCATGCACCTAAGTGCTTCATCGTATCACATCCCCATAAATATGGGTATTACTGAACCAATTTATGTGTGGCTGCAGAGTTTACTGCCATAGCCCTTGTTTTAGCTTCATTTGTTTTGTAACTTCAAAAACTTGAAACTGCCTTAAAATGTTCCACAGCACTGAAATTTCCTTTTCTGGAGTTATCTAGTACAAAATAATATCATCTGCATAAAAGGATAATTTTTCTAGAGTGCCAAATTGGTTAAACCCTTGAATTCATGAGTTCCCTTTTCTTTGGCATTACCTCTGAGTATAATGCAAATAGCAATGGAGAAAGAAGATACCCATGCCTGTTACCTCTGTTCAAAAACAACTTGTCAGCGAGGAACCCTCCCACCTTGATTCTTGCTTCTGACCCTTCATATATTTTTCTAATTAATCCCATTATTCTTTCACGAACTGCAAATGCTTTTGTCCTATTCATAAAATCCCAGCTGATTCTATCAAATACTTTCTTTATCATCAAGACCCACCAAAAATAGCAGCATGTTCTTGCACTCTGCTTCCCTCTAAAGCATTATTATTCTGTTAATGTTGTAAAATGTTTGCCTCCCCTCCAAAAACACATTAATACATATATGACAGTTTTGCTAACACGTGCCATTTTCTTAGCTAGTGTAGACTTGCTTGCTTTAAAAAAATGGTCTATATGAAATTGGAATTAAAGGGTCTTTGCCTTTTTTGAGTAGTACATCCACCACAGCCTTCTTCCAATATGCTGAAATTGTCCCGACAAATTTTTATCACATTTTTCCCTCCTAATATCCAAACTTCCACCAAGAATACCATCTCTTCCTAGAAACTTCCCTCTTAATTGATTATATATCACCAGTTTTATCTCATCCTGTCTCATCTAAATTATTAATTTGTGAGCTTCATCTTCTTGCCTTGACTTATTTAATTCTTCCATAAATATATCCATTTGTGTCTTTTCTTGTTTTCGTCATTCCTCTGCTCTTCATAGATTTTCATAGAATTTCTGAAATATCTCTAGTACCTATAGAAGGTCTCTGGTTGTTTCCTAGTCACGTTTCTGTTGCCCAAGTTGTGCTAATATTTTTTGTGGTCTGGGATTGTTATCAAAAATACTTGCTTAACCAGCAACCTTTCTAAATATGTGCATATTATTCAAATACTGACTTATTTTCCTGTTAGCACTCAACAGTTGCTCCTCTTTTTGTCCATTAAGATTCCCCTTCATCTGCAATTCTTTAAACTTTGATAATCCATTTAAATAATTCCTTCTGCTTCTTTCCTATATCTGTGTTTATTCAGTTTCATAACTTGGGTAGAGCATTGATCCAAATGGACCTATTTCAGTCTCAGCCACCTGGACAAATATAAATGATGGTAGACCAGTATTATGAATACAAACCAAATGTTGTGTGAAGATAGCAATGAATCAATAACTGTAATAATAATAAAGTACATAGTACAGGAGACAATAGGAAGGGATAGTTAGATTAAGTATGGAGGAAGACTAGAGAGTGAGTGAAACAGTGAAAGGATAGAGCACAAAGTGTAAAATATAGCAAAAGCAAGGAAAGGTTACAGGGAAATTAAATATATTCTATATATGCAATGTGGAGGAGATATCACATATTAGTATTGGGAAATGCAGGGAAGATAAAGGTGCCTGATCACTAAAAGAGAAAGTGGATGATCAGATGATGTAAGAGGCTTGCATAATGGTTAAGGTGTTTACCTTATAGACACAAAGTGCAAGGTTTGAGTCTCACATGGGCTAACTAGCTAGGCTTAAAATGGTCCAAAAGGCAGTTAGCCTAGTACTAATCTATGAACCTATGTGCCCAGAGAGAAAGCATTTGCAAATTGACTTGGACTTTAGATGGTCTTTAAGCTGACCATGAAATGATGGGTATGACGTGAGGAGAGTAGGGAGGGATTCCCAGAGTTTGGGGCCTAGTATGGAAAAGTCATGATTAGTACGATGAAGTCTGGGTCTTGGACATTGAAGTTGTGGACCAAAGCGATTAAGACTTCTTTGATTGTAACCGGGGGTGGGGGTCATCTGAAGAGGTAGGAGGCAAGGGAAGCACAGGAGTGTTATTTGAGGAGCTTATAGAGATGGGATCCAAGAAGCAGGTTGCCATGTTGCTGGTCAGGTAGCCAGCTGGCTTTATTAAGAGTGATACAAAAAAGTTCATTTCTAGGGGAATGACATGGCAGACAGAGTTGCTTATAGTTTGAATGGTTGAAGAGTTTTGTCTTGGATGCTGCTGCAACCATTGAAGTCCACATTCTAGCTGTGCTTGTAGTTTGCCTTTGCCTATGGCATTCCTGGTTGGTCCAGAGAGAAAAGGGGACATTTTATATGACAAAACGGTGGGATTTATTTTCTTCCTTAGTTGTTCTAGGTGAAGTTTAATGCTTAGTAAGGGATCAAGCCACATACCAAGTTATTTGAAGGAGATGACTTGAACAATGGGGTTGTCAAGATGGTCATGGATAAGAAGGGACTGAGAGTTTTAGGAGAGGTACCAAACAACATTGCCTTAGTTTTGGAAGTGTTCAGAATTAGCTTTTTGTTATTAAGCCATTTGATAAGAGAAAGGAAATCAGCTCATAGTTGTTGTATGGCCAATGAGTTCAGGTTTGAGTGAAATAAGACCATGTCTTCAGCATAAAGTAAGAGAGTGAGAGGGAAGGGATGTCAAGTAGTAGTGTATTAATGAAAATTGAAAGAAGGCAAGGCAGAATGGAGTCCTGAGGATCTCGTTTAAGTAGAGCAGTGAAAGCAGAGAAGATATACTGAAACTGCACAGAGAAGTGCCAATTGGAAAGATAATTTTTAAAGCAGGGAGCTGTATCTTGGCTAATTCCTGTTTCATTTAGGTGATCTAACAAAATGTCATGGTCAAGCAGAGTGAAAGCAATGGTGAAGTCAATAAAGACTGCTCAAGTGAGGAAGCCTTTGTCCATAGCCAGGAGGATGTTATCAGTAAGTGGTCCAGAGTGTGTAACAGCCCAAAAGCCATGCTGTTTTGTGGATAGTAGATAATACAGGGAGATGTAATGGATGAGTTGATTGTATATTTTTCAAGAATTTTACCAAGCATGGGTAGAATGGAAATGAGACAGAAGTCAGTGGCATGTGATAGGTTAGTTTTTTTGGGGAAAAGGTTTAACAATGGCTGTTTTCTAGATATCAGGCACAGTGTTTTCAGTTAGGCAGAGATTCTAAATGTGAAGAGGGAGGGGGAACTATGAAGTCCTTACATAGGTATAAGAACCATAATAGAAGATTATCAGGACCAACAGGTGAGTCAGTTTTTGGTTCTTCATGTAGTGGTACAAGGGGTTTAGCTTTGATTGCTTTGAAATGGAGAGTGGGGATATAGGGCAGAGGAGAGAGATTAGAGGGAGAGGTAGGGTTATTAATGGAAGCAGGGAAGGGAAGTGTACAAGTGGAGACTGAAATCAGTGGCTGTCAGGTGAGATGAGGTAGGGTGAGTGTTAAATGGATTAGTATGGCCTATCAGGCAGTTGAGTTCTGCCCATAAGGTTTTAGGTGAGTTGAGAAGGAATGCCTGATGCTTTTTCATAATGTGGCTTTTATGTTGCCTGACAGCTTGTTTAGCTAGATTTCTTAGCTTAGTATAGTGTTGCCTTGAGGTTGAAGATGTTTTTTTTCCCCAAGTATGATAGGCTTGTCCCTGAAACTAAGGAGGCATTTGAGTTCATATGTGAGACATTTTTTGTAGGGGGTTATAAATCCATGTGATTTTAAGAAAGAGAGTCCTGAAGGTTAGTGAGAATTTGTATTAGGCAAATGCTGCAGTGGTTAAGTTCAGTAGAAGAGCGAATAGGACAACAGTGTAAATGGACTAGAATGGTCGTTAGTTTAAGTATTTTGGATATTTGTTACGGAATGATATGATAGAAGCAGGGAGGGTTCAATGAAGACTTGTGTGAGTTTGAAGTTATTAAGGATTTTCAAGATACAGCTCTGATTAGTGTCAAGAAGGTTAAGATTGAAGTCCCCTAGCAGGATGAAATGTTTGAGATTTTTTTGTTTTATTGAGAAAGTAATATCAAGCATAAAAATTTTGAATTTGGCTAAGGACGTGAGAGAAGGGATGTAAGCAACAGCAAGGTGAATAGGAATGTTGTTGGGGAGGGTATATGCAGACGTAGCCAGTTAGGAAGAGAGTCTAAGGTAATGTTGCTTTGAGGTAAGAGCTGAACATTTAAATTAGTTTTAAAAGGCAGAATTGTTCCACTGCCAGGTTTAGAACCAGCTCTCCCATTAAGATAATAGTTGTACTCAGGGAAGAAGTGGTGAGTAGGAGGATCAGTGGATTTGAGAAAGACTCTGTTAAGGTTATGTTGTCAGGGTGATGGAGGACAAAAAAGTTTAGTTGGTCTGTTTTGTTCTTGATATTTTGGGTGTTAATTAAGACAAGAGATGAAACAGATGGGCCAGGGTAAGGTTCAATGCTGCTGCCTAGAAGCAAGAGGAGTATTATAGGGATGAACCTCTAGAGGAATCTGGGTAGTTTAAGAGAGTGTTTTGTGAGGGATGAGATTGTATAAGCAGGTGAGAATGGGTGCAACATGCAATGAAGAGTGTGTAAGGGAGGGGATAAGGTTTGGGGGATGTGCATACCTTGGTGTATGAATAGGGAAGTTGAATGAAAATTTATTTCTATAATATTGTTAAATTTCATTTTCATTTTATTCCACTCATCTATATCTATACCTTCTGAAGAAAATTGTATATTTCATGGCAACTCTTAAATCGCTTTCACTACCCTTTTCATGAAAATCCTCTCTTTTTAATATGTAAGTAAGAAAGCGCCAGTGTCTCATTTTTACTTGATTACTCTGCATCTTTGTCTTAATATTTACAGGAGCATGGCCTGAAATAATTATTGGATGTGTTTCAAAAGGGGAAGTAGAGTCTTTAGTTTGGGAGGTGAAACAGAGGTAGAGTTCGCATCATCATATTCACTATCAAGCATGCCAGGGTTTTTCCTAAGGTGTAACCCCCCCAGCATGCTAACTGTCATTAGCCAGCTGAGTTGGGTGATAATAACTGGCCTTTGAGGCCTTGCCAGTCTTGGGCCATATGGTGACCATGCCTCCTTAGTTTTGCCAGCTTACAGGCTGGTGATCATTCCAAGTTTTTATCCCCAGCAACTTGAAGAATGAGCTCTCCACACCAGCATAGACCCTCTTCAAGGGTAAACATGCCCATCCTCCCTGCCATCTCAATCAGACATCTAAACCACTAATCAAACTCAGGTAGTATGGGCCACAGTCAGAGTTTTATACCTCTATAGCACTGGAATGGATGGGCTTTTTAACTAAAACATGCTGCTATCAGGGCATCAGAAGGGTAGGCCATGATTAACATGGTAAAGGCTTTGGTGAGATCAGTGAAAACTGTTCCCGTATGATTTTCTTTATTTCTGTTTGACAGTATTTCACCTTCCAGGGCTCAAATTTCTGCCTATTTCTCCCAGTCTAAAAAGCAATATTGCTGTATGGCTAGAAGAGATTATCTCTGAAAGAAGTTAAAAATCTGTGCATAAATAAGCTTTCTAGTATTTTGCTTACTGGAATGGATCCAAAGTCTAAGGAAGAGTATGATTTACTAATTTTTGGGTGGTTTCACTTTATGCTGTTTTCCATATTTTGGGAGATAATAATATGAAATTTATTTATTACTTGTGTTTCTACTTGCAATATTCTGTGGCTCCTGGGCTGGCCTACAAATGGTCCCTTTGGATCAGTGTTCTACCCCGGTTAACAAATTGAAATCAATGTTAAATAAATAAATACAATGAAAACAAAATAACTTCTAAAAGAATCCATTCAGATATCAATACATTGTTCAAATATATTGTTGCATAGTATAAATATACGCAAGAGCATATTAAGGAATTCTTTCTATGAATACATTTATGAGCGAATGTGTGTGTGTGTGTGTGTGTGTGTGTGTACGTGTGTTTGTGTGTGTGTGTGTATATATATATATATATATATATGTGTGTGTATATATATATATATATATATATATATATATATACATATACACACACGCAAACACACGTACACACACACACACACACACACACACACTCACAGACAAAAGCACATACAGGCACACAGTAATGTGTTGGGAGTGGTTGGGGTAGGTTTAATGGTTAAGGTATTTACTTCACAGACACAAAGTGCAGAGTTTGATTCTCACCCTTGAAAAGGAAATTGACTAGGCTGAAATTGTCCCACAAGGGCAGCTCGTCTTGTGCATACCTATGAACATAGCTCTTGTGACATCTAGTGACAGAACTCAAAATTGCATATATAAATGCACTGCATAGTACTTCAATACTCATAAATACATATAAGTTCTCAATACATATTCAGAAAGTCTTTTAAATTATTTATAGGCAAAGATAAGACTATATAATTCCATTCAGTTGTGGAGCAAAAAAGGCTATTGTATTAATGACCCATAACTTTTCTTTATAATCTAGTAAAGGGTCCACCCCAGTTTGTTAGGACCCCATTTCTCTATTTCTTTTTCAGTTACCTATAAAAATAAATAGAACAATATGATGGCTAATATAACAGATGGATGGATGGATAGGTAGGAAAACAGAAATAGAGGTAGATAATTTGTGCAATTTGCAGGGGTAGAAGGGGGGTTTGCATCCTGCAACTGGACGATGCTCCTGATGTAGTTACAGTTTACTGTAATGTCACATAATGATATATACATTTTTTGCGGAATTCTTTTTATATTCTGAACTATATAATTTGCAGCAATATATTTGAATAATGAGTGGTTATTTGGATGCGTTCTTTTGAAGATATTTTATTTCCCATGGAATGATGTTCATTTACGAGAGATTATTCATGGGCATTCAGTAAATTGGTTTATGGAGTGGGTTCTGATCTAATGACATGAGGTTTAATTAAGTGCGTAATGGATTATAGACCTGTTTTTGTTGCTCAGTGCTAAGGAAGCCTTTTGGCAAAATAGGTTAGTCAGTTGCTCTTTGTTGAAGAAATTAATTAAATATACAATATTTTTGCTTGTGCTGAATTTCTTCTTGTCCTTTCAGGAGTGGCCTTAGGTCAACTGGTGCCCTAGGCAAAGGGTCTCCACGACGCCCCCCACCACACCGCCCAGTGCCCCTATCCTGGTCTACCTACATTAAATAAACACTGAAAAGCCCTGCTAGGTTGGCCTATGCCTAAGGCCGGCTATGTGTCCATTCCCAAACCTTTGTCACAAGTAGCACAGATGCATACCTTATTTCTTTGCCAGATTGTTGGCCTTTCATCCTTACCTTTGAGCAGCAGCAAGAAAGGTTATTTGGCCAGTACCTCACAGATTTTGTCTGTTGCCATCTGTAGGATGCAATAGGAAGATTTTTGTCTTAGCCATAGGCAACATACTATTGGTACATAATGTAGTCATCAGTGGAGATACTGAAATAGGTAGACTACCAGTAAAGGACAAGTCTGAAAGTGGTGCAGAACTGACAGGTTTCAGGGTGAGTAATAGATCATTTGCACTGCACGGCCTTTATATAGTTATGCATACACTTTGTAAACAGTGTAGAATTTATTTATTTATTTGTTTGATGACCAGTGAAGTCCACTGGGCCATAAAGAGCCTGTTTTCAGTGGTGGCTCGGGGAGAAAAGCTCCAAATATTGCAAATTACATATCACGTTACAAAAGAATAACAAAGATATTTACAGAACAATTAAAACATTTACAGAAATATAATACATTATGTAATAAGCTTTTAGTGAGTTAACATTTAAACAGAAGGTTACTAGCCCTTTTGGAGGTTGGGTAAACTGAACATTTGCAGAAAAAGACATTTTTGTCAAATAAGCTCTTTGTAAGTAATCATTAAACAAGTAGCTACTAGCTTTATTATTTTGGATAAACTTATTTATATGGCATTTAATTCAGAGTCCATTATGATATTAAGTGCAATTAGAAATAAAATTCAGTGGAAAAATTTCTGCCAGTTTAATTTCTCCAAGTCTTTTGTGTTTCTAATACCATGGTGGGAATGGACCGCATTCCTAAGTCAAAATATGATGAAAGTTCATGAAATTACTGTTTTCGTCTTTGTTGGTAGCCAGAAGTGCTCTTTGCAGCACACGCAATGTGCCCAGAAGTGACTGCTTCTTCACTTCATTCAGATTTACACATATGGTAGCATATCTAAATACAACTGTAAAATCTTTTTTATGAGACCCATTACTTCTACTGTTATTGAACCTCTCTGGGTATCCTTCTTCCACATTGCCTTCATTTCTACCTGCATATCCTGGTATTTTATGACTTTGTGTCTCTCTCTATGTAATATAGTGTAATCACTGGGTGAAGCAATTTCAATGATCAATACTACTTTTGTCTTTTCATGGACTACTATATCTGGTTTTCTTGCATCTATTTTTTGAACTGTTCGTAATGGGTGATCCCATGTTATATAAACGTCATAATTTCTTATAATGCTTTGTGACTTCTGTTTCTATTGCTTCTCAGCTACCTCAGTATTGTAATGTTTGCATAATCCCCAATACAACACTCTTGCCACATTATTATGCCTTTCAGTATACAGACCCTCTGCCATTAGTGTATCGCATCCAGCAACAAGATGTGCAACTGTTTTCAATTCTGTTTTACACATCCTGAAATTGTCTCTTTCTCTGACATGTTCAATGGACTTTGTAAAGCAGTGTGTATGTAGTCCACTATCCTGGGCCACCAGTATTAACTTTTCATCTTTTGGTTTAAATTCACTTCTCCTTAACCATTTTGAGTCAAATCCAAACATAGGGTTGTTCCATGAGTTTTCTGTACTTGCAACTATATTTGTGCCTTTTCGACATTTTTTGCCATCTCATCTGATCCTTTACCTTGTATTCTTTCTTTTTTTTTTAGCTCATACAGTTGCTGCCTGATTTTTGTCTACTTCTGGTTTAATTTCCATTCCTGTTTGACACCGATATGCTTCTTCTAAACTAAGTGGGGAAATCATCTTAGACTTGTTCTCCTCATGTTTTAAAACTTTCACTATGTTTAGATATTGTGAGGTCAGCACATACGTATGCATTCCTACAACTCCAGATCTATACATGTAAACAATTTCAGGGAGGTCTATACCTCTTTCAGAATGGGGAATATATAATCTTGGTATACACTGTTTTTTATAAATCATTTGACAAGCATGAAGCATTTTTTCTTGTTTTCCTGTCCAACGCCTCCACTACCTTTTGGGGCCACTCAGTCACCCTAAAACTGCAAGTTACAACAGGAAGTGCAAATTGGTTTATAGCTTAAACTTTGTTTCTAGATGTCAGGGATGTTTTCAATATTAATTTTAGACTTCTTAAATGTTCCTCACAAAGTTTTATTTGCATTTGTTCATTTTTTATTGTCGATCTTGTATCAATTCCCAAACATTTATACACTCTGTTCTACTCAAGTTCCATTATATCACATTCCTGTCTCAGACTGATATTTAATTGGCGCCGCAGTTTTCCTGCTTTAAAGGTTGGTTTTGTACCATTATCAAGACCAAATGACATTCTTATATCATCTGAGAAAGTTTTGACCACTTACAGTTGTGATTTTAGTTCCTTATCTGATGAGCTGTACAGTTTTAAATCATCCACAAACAGAAGAAAATAAGTTTTTATAGTTTGGTATGTTCTGGGAACCAAACTGTGACCATGACCTAATCTGTTGAGCAGACAGCTTAATAGACTAAGGGCAAGACAAAAGAGCAATGGTGACAGTCACCCTGGAATATCCCTGCCCTTTGATTTTTTTTTATTCCTGGGATAATAATTTCTCCTTTATCATGGCTTAGCTGCAGAGTGGTTTGCCACTGTTTCATCATCACTGAAAAGTAAAGTGATCAATGTAGGGTGTCTCTCGTACATCTGTAAACATTCCTTTATCCACAAATGTGGGATGCTGTCAGATGCTTTTTTTGTAGTCTATCCATGCCATACTTAGATTCTTCCCCTTTTTACAATTTTCTATTATGACTTTATTTAACAACATATGGTCCTTTGCTCCAAATGACTATCTTTTATTACCCTTTTGTTCTATTGCCATGATTGAGTTTTCTTCTAAATAAGTATAAACTCTATTGGCAGTATATAGTTTATACATTGCTGGAAGGCAAGTTATTGGTGTATAGTTTTTAGGATATCTTGTAGATTCACTCTTAAGGAGGAGTATAGTTTTTCCTTTTCTTAACCAGGTTGTTGTCTGTTTGGGCTGTGTATATAAATAGTTCTTGCTCTAGGCTAAATCTTTGTGTAAAGATGTTAATACTTTTAACCAGAAGTTAGGTACTGTATCTGGGTCTGTGGTTTTCCATTTAGGAGCTTCTTTAATTTTGTTTCAATTTTTCTGGCACTTATTGTTTCCCATTTCATATCCCGGAAATTTGAACTTCTTACTGTTTCTTTTGCTTCAGTCTATTCAGCATCTTTATTATGCTCCACTGTCTTCTTAGGTATTTCTCCAAAATGTGTCTATTTCTTATTCTTTTTTTCTTCTTTCTTTCTTTCTTTTTGTATTTTTCTATTCCTTTTGCCTTGTTTCTCAATTCTCTATAAACTTTTTTTTGTGTCATTAATGACTTGCTTATTTTGTACATTTCCTTTTATATTTATCTACGTATCGTCTGAGTTTTTCTGCCTGTACTGATATCTTTAGTTTGTTTTTTTTTTTTTTTGCAATAGTGTGTGATAGATCCTGGTCTGTTCTGATACTGCACATTGTTTTTATCACATCTGTGTTTCTAAGTATTTTTGTTCATATGTTGCCTCTTCTGTATTGTAACAGTGACACTTCTTGTCTTACTTGCTTTATAGTTGTCTCTGATACTTCCATGACAGCATTTGATTTATTCCCTTCCTCTCCCTTATTCCATATGTTTTTGTGGTAAGACTTTATTTGTTATTACTTTAGCTGCACAGTAATATATCCTATTTACTTTTGTTATATCACATGAATTTCTGTGAACAGTTTTGATTAATGTGTGCATTTGTTCATCAAACATCTAACATTTTAGATCTTATTGACTTTCTGTAATCTGTTTCTTTCATTGATCTTAATATGTCTATCCATCTCTATTAAATCAAGCAATTCATCCTTTAGATCATTTTCTGCTAAACTAAGGGTACATTCTTTGTTCACTGTTTCATGTAGCATTCTACAGAAATTTTCAGAACATCTTCCTGTGACATATTCTCTTCAGCTTCATCCTGTCATCCGTTGCTCTTTCATATGGGTGCTCTCTGGCCTGTCATTCAACAATACTGACTGCATCAGAGTTGCCACTGTTTCCTGCACCTTCCCTTTCTGTGCATCTCCAAATGGACTTTTATACCGGTTTTCTTCTGAAGGCTCCAAGGTATCTTCATATGGCAAATAATCAGATGCTTCCTGCTCCACTGGTTTCTCCATAATTTTGGGAAAACTTTTTTTTCGCTCATGTTGTGATGTTACCAGAGTTGGATTTTCTACACTAAATACTTCAGTTCTGAGGTCATCTATAACTTCAGTTTGCATTTCTTTAACTTTTCCATTACCAGTTGTCTTTCCTACTTCTCCCTTTGTTTTCTTATGTTTTGTATTGTAAAATGTTCCATATCTGGATGCCTTGGCATGTATTTCTCTTCAAATATCTCTGGTGCTGCTTTTTTGTATTGATTAGTTTTGCTTTCTCCTTTACATAAATATTGCACCATATTAAATATCTTTTTTTCCCCATGTCCATATTTCTTCTTCAGATGTCTCCTTCTCCTCTTGTTTCTTCTTACTTTGGGGAATGATTGTTTTGTCATACTGTGACATAGCCTGTGTTAGACTTTCTACACTAAATCCTTCACTTTGCAGGTATTCCATACCTTCAGCTTCTATTTGTTTAAACTTCTACTTTACTAATCTTCTGTTCTATGTTCCCCATCTGTGATCTTATTTTTTATATTGTGAAATTTTACATATCTTGGTGCCTTTGTCTGCATTTCTCTTCAAATATATTTGGAGCTGCTTTTTTTGTATTGATCAGTTTAGCTTTCTCTTTTGCATAAAGATTACACCTTATCAGATCTATCTTTCTTTTCAATGTCAATGGTTCTTTTTTATACTTTTTCTTTTTTATACCTTTCAAAAATCTTTATATTTTGTTCTTTATATTTTCTCACTTCTTCAATCGCTTCTTTTTCCAAACTACCTAGGGTTCCTTGCTCGATATAATGTTTTCATAAATCTGTTCTATTAATGATGACATATTTGCATTTGAATCTTTGACAGTTTTTCTTGTGCAAGTATTTTTCTTTCCTCTAATTTCTCTCAATCTTTTTAGATATCTTCTATCTGGAAATTCTGGGCTTCTTGGATAATGGTAACAATACATCATTTCTTTCCTATGCTCAGTACTCCACTCTATCACCTTTATGTTTTTTTTTGTGAGTTTTTGTAATTTTTGTGGAGTACTACAACAGGGGAGCTATCCTCTCCCTTCGCCTGGCCTAACACCATTGTAGGAATATTTCGTATCTTGAGGATTCTACACTGTCATTTTTTTTCCAGTCCTGGCACCAGTGCATCTACCAGGATTGGGCAGTTTTTATCCTGGGACTTGTGCACCCATCTGTCTTTTTCATTTTTTAACCTTCTTTTTTCCATGATATATGCTTTATAAAATATACTTTATATATCAGTGTCATCTTGGTGAGATTTTGTATAAACAGGATCCACCTCATGAAGGTACTCACCAAGACTTGAGGATGAATTCAGTTCCAGCAATACTACTCTCCTTTGCTTGTTGATTTTATCATCTCTCCATTTGGAGCCGAGGAGGATCACTATGGAATACTATATGTTGTATATACTGAGAGGAAGCTGTGCATTATATGTGCATGTTGTTAATTTGTGCTGTTTAGCATTTTGCATAATGTGTTAGCAAAATCTTTCTCTTTTGGTAGTGTGTGCTTTTCTGATTGTTATTTGTCACAGTACATTTAGAATAAATACATGTACATCAAGCCAACTGTGTGAAAAAACAATTTACATGGCAAACACAGAACTATGTTGATAGTTCACACAGTCTCATTCTATGATAGTCCTTGTTATCTGTTAATGGAGATTTTACAAGTATATTCACACATATGTACAACCCACGGTGGTAGTGCTGCGGTAGCATTGTTGCCTCACAGTAAGACGCTGTCCGGTTCGATTCTCAGCCAAAGCATCGTCTGCGTGGAGACATGCGCAAATGGGCGTACCTTCATTGAAGGTTGTGCGTCAGGGCTGGTAACTCGGCACGTAAAAATCAACTACCAGTCATTAGCAGACCGGAGTTCCGCTGTGGCGACCCCTAACCGGGAAAAGGCGAAAGACACAACAACATTCTCACATATGTACAACACAGGGTAAAACTACAGGAAGTATTCACATAATGTTCCTGACATTTCTTTTAAGTTCCATGAAATGTATACTGCCACAGTGCTTCAGAGTAGGTGTGTAATCATTTTTATTAGGTCACAGTCCTGTATTATGCAGAAAGTTGTAGATCCTACAGATGCCATCAGGGAATGCATATACTTTGAAGTGAGGAAGCTAACTAGATTGTGGCCATACCCTGCATCCTTCATATGACCCTTGGGGGCTATGCACATATCCATTAGGATAGATACTAGATGGTATATTCACATTCTTTAGGTGGCCCTTAGGGCCTATGCACACATTGGCTGGTGAAGCTACTACTTGATTCCCACATCCCACGCCTTCTACATCCTCTTTGGAGCCACCAAGGAGCTGTTTACTTGCTAATGGTGAAGGCTGAAATGTGTATCCTACATCCTATACACAGCCTTCACAGCCAGTGTCATCACTAGTAAATGGTGCCTGCACCCTGCACAAAGCCTTCAGAGCCTGGGCACTCATTGTGAGATACTGCCAATACTCCACATGCTACACACCCCTCATAAACCTACAGAGTGTGTGCTGTTAGTGCTGGTCTGAAGCTCGCAGATGATGCTAAGTTATGACCAAATCCCACATCCTGCACACATTCACAGACAGATAATTTGTGGTCCCCACACTTCTCATCGCACACACAACCATTGGCCACTGTGTACCTACTGAATGGGGAGAGAATGGTAAGGTGGACTCAGCAACTTCATCTGAGATATTGTAAAAATGCTACTTTACTTACTAGTACTCTGTGCTCTGTACATCATAACAATGTAGCATTCTGCTGATTTCTGTTAAATTATGCACAAATCTGTGTGGCATATATAGTTCATTGTACTACTGGAATGAAATGAAGTGAAATAGTTTGATCATGGAAAATGGGACTATGTGTGGTACATGCATTTAACTGCCTTGCATTAAACAAAACTGTACCAGTTTTCTTGTGCATGTAGTTAGACCACGTCATCAGTGTGATATTGTCTTTGAGTAAATTGTATACCTGTATATTAAGGGTCATCCATACCAATTAGACATTATTATCAAGTCACAACACATGTCACTAACTCACATTACTTATCATAACTTTATACATATATTATTTCTGTTATTACGGTAAACATTTGAAATGTTGGAACACACTAAAGCAAGTCGAAAAACAAGGAGACCAAATGGCTGAAAGAACAGACTTACATATACTAAGTTTGAGATGGACATTTCCCAGAATATTCCCTTTTTTTCCGAGGTATGGTGATCTTGGAGTTAGTGTATATATATATATATATATATATATATATATATATATATATATATAGATAGATAGATAGATAGTTTGGGGATATGAATAGAGCAGGCTTTTCTCCTGCAAAAAAGTTTGAAGGAGAAGAGCAATCTTACAGATTGACTCTTCATGATTTTTGGTCTTTTTTTTCCAGCTTGTTGGCACTTGGCATTTCGATTGCCAACTTTTCAGTAGAAAGCCATTGTATATTGTTTGTTATGCGAAGATGTGCATGTAAGTTCATGCTGATGTGGATATGGTATATCTGTGTAGATATCCCTCTAACACAGTTTTTCTAGTTTGATACCTGCCTTTAAGTTCTTGTCTTTCTGTCATAGGTGGTCCTTCTGACGACCTCACAGCTCTAATGATACCTACTTCACTGCAGAGAAAAATGCAAATCCAAATTTATTGCAAACAGCTAAAGAGGGTTTTTTTCAGCATTTATTACAGCTGTCTACATTGAACTGCAATAAAGAAATTAATCAAGTTTATGGCCACTATAAGATTTCTGGATTCATTGCTTTGAAGTCTTTTTAGAGCATTAAAAATACTAAGCTCCAATGCAGTGATTAAAATAATAAATCAGCATCTGCAGTGCATAATGCAGTACCCTAGTACTTGACTGGACCCATGATGCTTTGAATCATTTCATTCCCACCGTGGTTTGTTTGCAGCATTGGCTCTTGTGTCAGTAGTTTGGTTTAGAGTTTAAGCTATTTTTCATTGTCTTTAAATGTCACAGTAGAATAAAAATTATCCTAAAAATAGCTTTAATTTTCATCATGCCAGTGCTGAAATGTGTTGACGTCACTAGATATGCTCAAACAGTGAAAAAAAAAAAAAAAACTACAATGAAACTGATTTCAGAAGCCAAATGTTATGATCTTTAACATTTGGTTAGGGGCCATGCACCAACCTGTGACTGTAGTAGTTATCAGATCTACTTTGCCTCTGTTTGGTTGTGTCACTATTCCATAGGAATTTAGTACATACAGAAATTTACATTAAGTGGCTGGAACATGAATAATTCAGTCATATTTTTCATTTAGATCCTGATCCCCGACATAATAAGTCTACATTTAAACCCATAGTACTTTCAGAAGCAACTTTCTGACTGTACTTCTCTGCAGATTTTATAAAAATAAACCATACCTCTTAGTACAAGTGAAGTACACATGAAATGCCCAAATACTCTTCTAGATGGTGCACTAATTGTTTTCCAGTTCCTTGTCTGATGAACTTCTGAATAAGTTAACACTTACTGCCTCTCTTATTTCTATGGCTAGTGAGATCCATCCACTTAGTACACTTCAGTTAAACCACTGTCATACTTGTCTGGTTTGCATTATGTCATTTGCTATCTTGTGCAAAATTTTTTGAGATTTTCAGAAACTGTTAATTCTAGTTGTTTGAACAGATCTTTGTCTCTGTATGCATGATGTGCCAGAATCATATTACCCTTTTGTAGAAGAGACTATACTGTTTTGGCCTTTGCATTTTCACATATAAGATTAGTCAGTCATGGAATCCTCTTTTCTTGACAGTCTGAATTTTTTCTGTCCTTTTTATTTTTTTGATATGGATTTTATAACTGGTATACCTATTTAGGTGGTCTGTGCACTACAGAATTAAAAGCTGCTATTAGTGGCTTTACTTTACATGATTTACAAATGTTAGCATGTTTTTAGCCGTCTAGCTACTGACTTGAATATAATATCTATGTGCATTTCAAAGGTACTTTTCTTGCCCTGTCAGATCAATAGCCACAACATTTTCAGTCTTGAAGTTTATCTGAGGACTCTTATATGCCAGCCAATGTATCATATCAAGCAGGCTTTATGAAAAAAATACTTAAAGTAAGGTAAAACAATGTGGCTTTGACATTCCTCAAAGCTGTTTAATCACATTTTATAACCTGTTGCATTCTCATATTACTTTCAGAAGTAATATCTGTAATTCTTTTTTTGCCTTTTACTATTTGAGTGGTATGGTATCCACGTTATTACTGCCTGTAACAGTGAAGTATAGAGTTAACCAAGGGGCTAAACCATAGCTCATACGTAAGAGGAAGTACTAAAGATCATAACACTTTGGGTATATCTTACTTTACTCCCCTTTGATGATGGAAACTTCTTTCCAGCAGTATCCAGTTTCACGCCTCATAATTAAATCAGTGTTGTGACCACAACATGTGTATGTCAGTTTCACATCATTGTCATTTCATATTGATATTAATGCATTTGAATTAAGTTCTTATTACCCATGGTGGTTGGATGCCACTTCTACACCTTAGATAAGAAGCATCACTTCATTGTGTTTGCAGCCATCTTTATCTGTATACATTATTATTTTATTTAATTATTATTGTACTTTATTGACCAGGTTAGTCTCACTAGGTTAGTAGCCTCTTTTAGGGGAGACCCAAGATGGTATTTACACTACCAGGTGAAAATTGGCCAGAGAATCTGGAAATGTCCCCTACTTGTGGCTTGTACACTGAGCAAGTACATCTGCACATGTCATTTGTAGTGCACTGACAGCTGGGGGGATGGTGTGCAGCATTGAGAGAGTTATGCAAGTAGCAGAAGCAAATGCCAGCTCGCTGGAAGATGTGTGGACAAACAGAGGATTCAAAGGCCATTTTTCAAAAAAATCTTTTTGCTGAAGCAGAGGAGATGGCGGAAGAATGTGTTGTTACACCCCTCCGTTCGGGAGGGTTGGGGGATGATATATTTCATAAGATGATCAATCAGAGTGTTCTGGAAAATGAAGGAGATGTTTCCTTGGGGAGAGAGAATGGAGTAAATACAGTAGGAAGATTTGGAGGTGATCCTAAAAGGGGATATTGTTCAAAAGAAAAAAACATATGCAAAGACACTTGGAAGCAATTATGGAGAACAGAAAGAATAGAAAAAAGATGACAGCATGAAAAGAAAAAAAAATAAGGTGAGAATATAGTGTAAAAAGAATAGGGAATTGAATAGATATGAGGTATGGGACACTATAATACTTCCTTTAGGAGTGAAAGTACAAGAGGTAAGAGCTTTTATTTTGATAAACAAAGAGACATTTTGTGACATTTTTGAGATTATTCATGTATGGAAAAATATCTATGCAAGTATGAAAAGAGACATAATGATAATCTATGGAGCAATTATGTAGTAAAAGCTTTTTTGTGAAACAAAGAAGAAAATACATATACAGCTTCAGACAGAACTAGAAAAAGAAACTTTGAAAGGGCATTTAAAAAACATTTGTAAAGAACTAGTGGACATTTCAAAAGTTTATGATAACAGAGGTTTATGGACAGGGGATGGGACTGCAATGCTGTTTTGAAAATGGAAAAGGAAAAGAATTGTGCATATTCCAAGCGTTATAAATGCTGAAGCAATAGATGTGTGGTAAAATATTGGGGGCAACCAAAAACATGCTATTTTTGTGGGAAAGAAGGACGGTTTATAAATAATTATGATAAAAAGAAATGATGCAAAGAGATGTAAACTGGAATGTTATAAATGTAAACAAACTGGGCATTTATGGATGAAATGTAAAGAACAGTTAAAAGGAAAAAAACAGTGAAAAAGGGAGAGGATATAGAACAAAATGGAAAAGAGCTGGAAATTGAAATAGAGGATAATAAGAATAATAAAGGAGAAAAGGCTGGAGAGGAGATAGAAAATGATTTGGAAATCAGTGATGAAGAAGCTGTAATTTGGAAAGTGGTTAAAGGAAAAACAATTCTATTGGGAGAAGAGTAAAAGGTAGGAAAAGGAAGTTTAAAAGAATACATTTAAAAGAAAAGAAGAAAGAAAATGGGTGATAGGTAATGAGAATCAAAGGGGAAATGAAAAATTAGTATTAAAAGAAAATGATTTCCTTTAAATTAAGGAAAAGAGAAAGTAATACTTTAGGAATTATTTTGGTAAATAGAAACAGTAGTAATAATATGGTAAGAAGGGTAGGAATTTTAGAATGGTGTAATAAATGTGATGTACGGCGCAGTGGTGTAGCGGTAGCATTGTCGCCTCACAGCAAGAGGTTCTCTGGTTCAATTCTCGGCTGGGGTGCCTTCTGTGTGGAGTCTGCATGTCCTCCCTGTGTTCATGTGGGTTTCCTCTGCGTGCTCCAGTTTCCTCCCACATTACAAAGACATACATCTGGAGCCTTTCTCCCCGGGCCTCCGCTGAAAATTGGCTTTGTTCCAAGTTGGACTTTCCCAGTTAACAAATGATAAATAAAAAATAAATAAAATAAATAAATAAATGTAGATATAATTGTTTTGGACAGCATAAGATTCTTAATTGAAGAAAGATTGCAAACAGAAAGAAATATAATAGGGAATTTAAGAAATGAACATTGTTCAGGAATAGCAGTATTATGTAGTACAGCAGTGAAGATATTAAATGTACACCTTGCAAGAATGGGAAGATTAACTATTACTGATATAAGGTGGCAAGAGAAAGTATATAGAATTACAGCTTTATATGCATATGTTATCTGGGGTCTATATCACATACTTGAAGTTTAATAACTTCAAACATGGAATGTTCGAACCATCTTGTTTGAAGTTAAAAAGCTTTGACTGTGGATAAAAAACAAAAAAAAAAAGAAAATAAAACACAATAAAGTGTTATAAGCAGGGGGCAAGCCCACCTTGCACACCCCACACCCCCCACTACTTAAATATACCAACTCCAAAATCGCACCACATTGAACAAGATTTCTATTAAAACGCTCAAACTTCTGCAAATTCGAACTTATGGTCTCGACCATATGAGGTTCGAACTTGCAGAAGTTCGACTATCTGATAGGAACCCATTATCTGTCAAAAAGGAGAGTCTGTTTCAACAAATGTTAGATTATGTGGTAGAGAATACAAGTATTATAATAACAGGCAATTTTAACTGTGATTTAAGGAGCAAAAGAAAAAAGAAAGGGAGGGATATAAGAAAAATGGTAGGAGTTATGAAATACGGTAACATGGCTATATGGAATATAAAACTGTGGGCATATAGAAGAGGTATCCTTAAATCCAAACCTGATTACTTTATAATATCTGAAGGAATAAGCATAGTAGAAGAAGCAGTTGTATCAAGATTTACAGAGCACTTGGTAATATGGATGGGGATAAATGAAAATCAAGAATGTTTTAAAATAGGAAAGGAATAAAATGAATAAATAAAAAAATGAAAAGAAAAAGGAAAAGGAAAAAATTATACAGTTTTGGAGGTATCATGCAACTATGAGGGCATTTTATGTTAATTGGTCAAAATGGAGGATTATATTTACGCTATATTTAAAAGAAAATATAACATTTTTACAGTGGCAGACAAAAACAAGAAGAAAAGAAAAAGAAAGATATGCAAAGATATAAGAAAATGTTTTTTGAAAATTTAGAAAACAATGACAGTATTATGGTAAAGAAAAAGAATTATTCAAAAAAATATGTAATGATTAAGGATTTATTATATAAACAAAAATATTTATTACAAGGAAAAAAGAAGAAATGTCAGCATGCTTAAGTGAAATTTTGAAAGAAGATAGTAATATAATGAGAGAAATGAGAAATAAGAAAGGGGAAGTAGGAAAAAAAACAAATGCAGCTTATGGAAATTGTAGTTCATTACATGGAATAAATGTTTAAAGAAAAAAGAAAAAAATATAATAAAATATGGGAAGTAAAGCAATTTTCAATTCAAGTAAATAAGGAAATTGAAAAGAGATCACTTTGTATGAACTGGATAAAGTGCTTCAGCAGGTAAATACAGATTTGGTAGCAGGCTCAGATGGCATAGGAAATGAAATGTATAAAAAGATAATGGAATGGCAAAAAGAATATTTGTTAAATGATCTGAATGAATGGTTAAATTAAGGTTTTCACTATAAGGGATTGTGCAGTGGAATATTAAAATTTATATGGAAAAGTTGAAAAAGAAGACATAAAAATGCAGACCAGTAGTATTAAATAACGCAGATTATATTATATTTATGATGATAATTTTAAAAAGATGGTAAATAAAATTGAAAAATAATGAAATGAAGTTTATATGATAGGAAAGGAAAGAGATGTCAAGAATTGCTAATAATACTAAGAGAAATTGTGGATGCCATTTTAAATAAAAGAGAGGATGCAAGACTTAGGGTAGGTGATATTAACAAAGCGTTTGATTCATAGAGCATGAGCTATTATGAGAATTAATGAAGGCATATAATTTTACTAATAAAATTAAGAAAGTTTGTATAGCAGTATATAGTAATAATAAAATAAGAATTTTAGTAAATGGCTGCTTAACTAAGGAAATATAGACGAGTAATGGGGTAAGACAAAGATGTCCTATGAGCTACATTTTATTTGCTTTAGTTATGACTATGGTAATAAGTGAGCTGAACTGTAAATTGAAAAATGCAAAGTATGTAATGCAAACAGGTATAGACATTCCAGTTTTGATGACATATGCAGATGATGATATTATAATAACTAAAAACAGTTTGAGGATGAAAGAAACTACATATAATTCATGATGAAAGAAATCTCCGTGTTAAGAATACATTTTGGTTATTAAGGCATAAGTAGAACACAGTGGGGAAAAACTTTTAAAGGAATTAATAGAACAATAGAGTTTTTTATGGAAAACATACAAATTATATAAGAAAAAATCTAGTTTGATAAATTCAGCATTAAGGGGAAAGACAGCATATCTATCAAGTGTGCTTATGATTCTGAGAATACATGAGAAACTGTTGTTAGAAGTGATCTTTACACGTATATGGTGTTCTAGATTAAATGCAGTAATGAGAAGAGTATTGTATATGAATAAAGATGAAATCTAGTGGTGTTTGGAGCTTCTCTAAATTTATGTAAAGTATGGATTAATAAGAAAAAATGAGAAACTAGTAAAAATAGTATTTAAATATAAGTATGAAAAATGTTGGGAAACAATAAAAAGAAATAAAAAAGAATGTTTTATTGAAAAAATAGAAGATTATCAAGAAAAAATAAAAAGTGGAAGATAAAGACTGATGAGACAGAAAAAGATTGAACAATGTGGTATAAAATATAATTGTACAATATTATTGTGTTACTCCACAAGAAAATTTACCAGAAGAAAAGATTAATGCTATAAAATAAAGGATTAAATTGTGTAGTAATAAAAAGGAATGTCAAGATTTTTATGGAGACTGGGAATAAATAAATTACCAGTCAAAGCAAATATAGGGTTTATAGGTTCATGGGTGTGTACTAGGCTAATGGCTCTGGTGCTTTTACAAGCTTAGCCCATAGAAGTGCTTTGGCATCATGCTGCCCACTTTGGTTCCCAGTGCCTCTATCAAGTAGAACCACTGGAGTGATCACTGTGGTGAACTTTCTATTGAAGAGGGACAGCTAGGTGCTGTGCTTGACATACATGGGAAGTCTGTTCCAGAGCATGGGCAGTCTCTGGATGAGGAACCTGTCCCTCCAGCATGTTCTGTTGATTGTGGTAATGAGGTTGAGGTCTCTGGAGCGTGTAGTGTGGAGGGATTGGGATTTCTTTAGATGTAGCATTTCTAACAGAGCTGGGTCAGACATGGCTTTGTAAGTCAAGCAGAGATTACCTCTAAGTAGGCAATATGAGACGGACAATAGCTGAAGTCTTTTGAGTCTGTCTGTGTAGGACATGTGTTTAAGGCCTAGGATTCACTTCTTGAGGTACTTCTGTGGCCTCTCCAGCTGTTGCTAGTGTCTAGTGAGGTACATGCCAAATGGGGCATTATACTCAATGATTGGTCTAGTGAGGGAAGAGTAGAGAGAGACAATGACCTCTTTCTTCCTGGATGCAAAACCCTTGGTAATGAGATGTGCCACTCAGAAGGACATTCTCACCAAAGTGGCAATGTGGTGGCCGAAGCAGAGGCTGCTGCATCCCCAGATCTCTTATAACGCCTTCAGTATTCAGTGGGCTCCCATCAATGTGGTAATTAGTGGGAACTGAGTTTTTCCCAAAGGGGATGACAACGCATTTTTTGGCATTAAGCTTAAGGCCATGGTTTCAACACCAGTCATTTGTCTCAGTGAGGCCTTTCTGTAGGATGTCTGCATCACTTGGGGAGTTAATAATGACTCCCAGTTTGCAGTCATCTGCGAACTTGGTCAGCCAGAGTCCCTTTGTGTTGGCCTGGACTTCTGAGAAGTAGATGCCGAACAGGAGAGGACCCAGGACCGATCCCTGTGGGACTCCACTCGTGACTGGTCGCAATCTGACTTGGAGTCCACTACTTTCAAACTGTGTGTTCTATCTGTGAGTCAATTTGCAACCCACCTAGTGAAATAGGTGTTGATACCTAGTTTGGTGAGTTTATCAATAATTCCTGAGTGAGGAATGGTATCAGAGGCCTTGGCCAGATTGAGGTAGGCTGTATGCACTGCCTTACCTTCATCCACAGCCCTGGTGACTGACTCAAAGAAGTCAACCAGGTTGAGCAGGCATGATCTCCCTTTCACAAAACCAAATTGAGCGGGGTCTAGAGTTTGGAGATTTCCTATATCTTTGTTAATTAGGTCCATGATGATGCGCTCCATAGCTTTACATATCAGACTCATCAGGCTAATGGGGTGATAATTCCCAGGGTCTGTAGTCACTCCCCATTTATGGAGAGGGATGAATGTAGCAGTGCACCATTTGGTAGGGACAAAGCCTGAGGTGAGGTTGTGACTGAACAGGGCTCACAGATGTGGTGCCAGTTCACTTTGTAGTTCATGTACACAGCCAGGGATATTATCGGGTCCCATGAAAGCTGTATTCTTGGCCTTGGACAATGCAGCTTTAACCTGCACTATAGTAATGGTGAGTGCTTGGCATTCTTCTGGTATTGTGATTGACCCTTGGGGGGGTGGGGAGTGGAGTAATGTTGGCTCTGAATCAGTCAGCCAGTATGTTGGCAATATGTGTTGGCTCAGTATAGGAGGTACCTTTATGCAGTAACTCAGAGCAAATCTGGGTATTGCCGTGGAGGTTCTTGATATAGCTATACAAGGCTTTGTGATTATTTTTAGTGTCTGCGGCAATTCTGCCTTCATAGCTGGCTTTAGAGGATTTGATGAGGGATCTCAACTTTTTGTTGAGGCTAATAAGGGAGTTTTTCCAGTCTTGGGACTTCACCTTTTTCTGCAACAGTTTCTTCCTTCTGTTGTAGAGTTTATTAATGGCAGGGGACCACCAGATTGGCTTCATTTTTTTGGAGGAGAGCGTCTTGATTCTGTTGGGTATGGCTAGTTCCATGCATTTATGTACATGTTTGTACAGTTCACTGGTGTATGATTCTGCAGTCATGCAGCTATTTTCCATTGGCATGGGTGCCGTGAAGTTAGCCACCTCTGTTTTTAGGAGTCCAAAGTCAGCTTTGGAGAAGTTTTTCAAGGTGGTTACCTTTGCGGGGAGTGTGGGTGAGATGTGGATTTCCATGGTGATTAGTTTAGTTTATGGTTGGAACTGACCAGGGAGGGATTGACTATTGGTGTAGACCAACGGTCGCCCATGTCAGTAATAACCAGGTCAAGGATGTTGCTTCCTCTAGTGGGGGTCAGAATGAGCTGGTCCAGGGCATTGGAATTGATGAATTCCAGGAAGCGTTGGGCCAGTATATTGGTACTTGACAAGTTTTCCCATTTGATGGAGGGGTAGTTGAAGTTTCCTGGTAAGACAGTGTTGGACCTTGATAGATTCCAGGGTGCTTAGGAATGTGGAGTGAGTCTAGGGACATGGTTGGGTCCTATATATGTCTTATAAAATGAAAAGTGAGATAATATTTCTATATTGTGATAAAGAAAAAAAACAGAGAACGTGTTTTTGAAATGTAAAAGAGTAGAGAAATTATGGAAAAATTATGTAAAGACTTTTTTGGAGATTTAAGAGAGTAGTAATATAAATATGGATATGATTGAAAATGGATATTATAAGAATAGAAACAAAGAGTATAAAATAAGAATGGACAAAAAGTTGTTTCATGTAGTGTGAGTGATTTGGAATAAGAGATTAAATACAATTTTGTTTAATAGGAAGTGGATACTGTAAGTAATATCAAGAAAAATCAGATGATGATTATGGAAAATAGAGTGGGGGTCTAGCATGAAGAAAAATGTATAAAGGTAATAAGTAAAAAATTGATTTTTTTCCATATAGAATGTATAAGGAAGCAATTATGTAAGCAACTGTGTAATTTTGTAAATATGCACAGTTACAAATATATAAAATTTGTATATTTGTTATGTAAATAAGATGTAAATAAAGGACCCCTACTCTTTTCAATAGGTACCATAGGATCTTTTACATTGACCAGAGCTACCACCAACTCAGGCATATGGTGTCTCGGTTTAACATCTCATCCAAAAGATGACAAACTCAGGAGTGCAGCAACCCCTTATGCTACACTGCAATGTCAGCAATCCAACTTCCTTGTATGGGAATAGAGCCTTCTTGTCGTATCACTGACACTACATTTTATAATTTTATATATATATATATATATATATATATATATATATATATATATATGTGTGTGTGTGTGTGTGTGTGTGTGTGTGTGTGTGTGTGTAAATATATAATACACACACACACGCACACATACATATGGTAAACATTAGTATATAATATGTATTTTTTCACTTACCGCTTTTCACACAGCAAGTGTGTCATTTGTCTTGATGTTGAACTCACCCTGACTGACTGTGAGCTGTAACAGGAGATCTGATGTCAATCTTCATCTATTCCTGACTTGTGGGTTACAGTTCCAATCCTTGGAACCAATCCAGCTCGCATAAGCCAAATAAATCTCTCTGGCTGCAAGTATACCCATAATGCCCCTCTCCAAATTACCTCAGATTTCATTTGCAGCTCTTATGATAAGAAGCTTCAGCTGATTCCTCTCTCGCAGCTAAGTAAACTTTTTATATTTACTTCTTTCTATAACTGATTCTGAAATCTTTACTTTCCTTTAAAAAGAAAAAGAATCTTTGGTCCACCCTTTGCGAGTGTGTTGTTTCCCTTACCACTGGTAACTCTTCCCTTCAACCATTGTTGGTAGTTTTCCCTCTCCTCTCTGCCTCACTTTCTCTTCTACTGTTGGTAATCTGTCTACCATTGTTGGTAGATATTTTTCCCTTTTTTAAAGTGTGACTGAGTTTTTTTGTCTTTGATCTTTCCTTTTTGCTTTCTTCTCTGTCTTTCAGTCCCCTTTTTCTCAGGACTGTGGCAGAAAAATCTAAAGGCTCTACTACGAGCTTTAAACAATGTACAGAGTGTCGGAGAAAAATGCCGAACTCTGATAATCATGAAAAATGTGCTTACTGTTTGAGTGTGCCCTGTTTGAGTGTAGACTGTTCCATCTGTCAGGGTTTCAGTAATGGAACTCTGGCAGAGAGGAAAAATAAACTCACTGTCAAAGAGCTCCTTAAACCCCCTTTCGAGGAAGCCTTGTCCAAGGTCGACCAGTCTCCTCCGGCCTCTGGATCAAAAGTCTCCCATTTGGTGCTGACCTCTCCATTAGCACCAATTACTAAAAAACACAAACATGCCTCTGAAGGTCTATGGAGCCAAAACCCAAAGTTCCAAAGCTTTCAGAACAGTCCGAATCTTCAACACCAAAAAATCTTAATGGTGCCTTCAACACCAACCACAACACCCATTCAATCTGCAATTACCACTGCTCCTACTGTAACTATGACTCCAACACCAGTGCCCACTTCCACTACAGCCATGCTGGTGCCGATTTTCCCCCTGGGACAGCAGATGCTGCTGAAGTCAGATATAACTACCCAACCCAGGACTATTTATTCTCCCTCCTTGGACCCATTCCTTGGACAGCTTTATAGTCCTTTAATAGAGAGACCTGACTCTCCTTCTGGGTTGTCCATTTGCTCCACCAAAAGTCTCTCTGAAGCTGATATTGTTAGGTTGGTGGATCAGATCCTAACCGTTCGGGGTCTTCCCTCATCTTCTCAAAACCCTCTCCCTTCCAGTGCAGGGGGTTACTCACCTTTGACCCCTACTTATTCTCCTTCTCTGATCTCTGAGCTGGCTTTAGAGCTCTCAGCTCCAACTTCTCAGGTTCCAGTCGCTTTGGCATTGACAACCTTTTTGTTTTCAGTGCCAAGTCAGGCTCGGCTCTCTTTGTGCCTTTGGCACCATCAGGTCCCCAGGACTGTGTCTTTGATATCGGGCCCAAGGGGTTCGAGCTGGCCCCGAGTTTTTCTATGGAGGCAGCCATATCTCTTTGGGCTGCACTGGCTGAGGACCCATCCTCGGTTCTGGTCTGTTAGGTGAGTCTTTCGGGGAAGGGTGTGACCCCGGTTCCATGTTTGTCTGCCTTTCAGGCCATGGAAACAACTTTGTCCACTGCCTCATCTCAGGTGGCTCCTGGGTTACCAGGGTCTTCCCTGTGACCCCAGGTCTTTCGGTTCTGCTGCCAATCTTTACCCCTGGACAGCAAGCCCCAAGGTCACAAGATTTTCCTTCTGAAGGTGTAACCTCTTCCAAGTCCTCCTTAGATGTTCCCACTGAGGAGCCTGCTTGGAAGAGTTTGTGTAAGAGGAAACACATTGATTCTCCTGAAGCATCTGTCACAGAGGACACTGATTTCGATGAGGGGGAGGGTTCCCCATGGTCACCTCTGGGAAGACATCTCCTTCAGAGACATTTTAGAGATCCTGAAACAGAGGGGTGATTGGAAGTCCCAAGACCCTTCTTCTGAGGAATCTGTGTACGTGCAGTCCTTTGGTGCTCACTCGTCTACCTGCTGGGTGACGCCGCCCGCTGATGAACTAATTCAGCTAATTGCTCAGCAGGCTTAGAAGGCTCCTGACTCTGTAAGACCAGCCCCCTAGAGACCTGACAAGGTTCTTTCAGCTCCTGAAGACCATCCACATTGGGCAAAAGGCTTAGTAGTAGATGCCATGGTGGTAGCAGCCACCACCAAGAAAGAACTGGCTGAGGAAAGTTCTACTGCACATCCCCCTAACCAAGAGTCTAGGGCAATGGACAGATTCGGGAAGCAGGTCTATGTGTCATCAACCTTCTCCATCAGGTCCTTGAACGTCTTGGCACACTTTACTAGACTTCAAAGGGATCTGGTAAAGGAGCTTTCAGATACCTTAGTGGGAGCAGTCACTGAGGCAGTCCAAGAAAAATTGGCCTCCCAGTTAGCTACCCTGGAGTCTATTTCAAACTTGTCCATGAGGCTTATAGCACATGCAGCTGAAGGAGCGACCAGGTCAGCAGGTTCAGGTGTTGCTATAAGACAACATGCTTGGATGTGCCTGTGTGAGTTTGTGGAACCATTCAAATCTTCCTTTGTCAATGCTCCCTTTGATGGAGCCTCTTTGTTTGGACCCATGGTAAAGGAAACTCTATCCAGGTGTGAAAAAGATGGAAATACTTTGTCTGCTGTGGGCGTGCATTTTCCACTCATCAATGATCCTACTCCACGAATTAAAGGAGTGGTAAAATGTGGTTCAAGAAATCACAGAAGCCTTTCCAGGACACACGTGATTCAGACTCCCCTCTGGGCAGAGGGGGGAGTTATAATGGAAGACACCATCCCAGAGGCAGGGGTAGTCTGCATAATCAAGGTTCCAAGGAGTCCTTCTCTGGTCAACCCTACCAGAGCTCCTGAAAGTGAGCCCGATTGCTTAACTCTGGAGGCAGTCGGGGGAAGATTTTCTTTGCACCTAAATGCCTGGTGACACATTACCACCGATCCCTGGGTGCTAAGGATCATTTCCAGAGGTTATTTAATTCCCTTTACTCTTTACCTGAGAAGCCTAGCAATACTCCCCAACTTTCCACCCAATCAAATACAGCAAGCAGCATTAGAAATACAAAAGTTACTATGAAAAAGAGTCATCCATGAAGTCCCACCAGACCAATTAGGATCCGGATTTTACTCAAGATTCTTTTTAATGCCAAAGAAAACAGGGGACTGGAGACCAATTTTGGATCTCAGTATTCTGAACAAATTTGCCCAACAGTCAAAATTCTGGATGGTCATGATTCATTCAATTCTTCCCTTCTTAGAAGAAGACAACTGGATGTGCTCTATCGACTTTCAAGGCACGTATTACCACATAAAAGTGGACAAATGCTCGAGAAAGTTTCTCTGCTTCTGGCTAGGAGCCAGTCATTTCCATTTCAAAGTAATGACCTTTGGTCTCACCACAGCTCCCAGGGTGTTCACCAAATGCATGGCAGCAGTCACAGCACACTTGAGGCTGCATGGATTCCAAGTGTTGCCTTACCTAGATGACTGGGTTCTCACCACTTCCACCAGCCATCTGCTACTACAAACTATGGACTTGATTCTGGAACTATCCCAACAATTGAGCATCACAGTCAGTCATGAGAAATCTCAACTAACCCCAAGATATGGAATTCATCGGAGCTCGTCTCAACAGTGTATCTGGTGTGGCATTGCTTCCCCTACACAGGTTGCAGAAAATAGTCACAGGTTCTTCCTCTCCTTCGCTCAAACAAAATACCAGCTCAGCTCAGCAGATACTGCAGGCATTGGGCTCCATGGCAGCAGCTATTACAATAGTTCCAATGGCAAGATTTCACATGAGGCTTCTTCAGTGGCTGTTTGCAAACCAATGGTCTATTCTAACCCACCCCATGACTCATTTAGTTTTCATTTCCAGCAGATGCAAAAATGACCTATCCTGGTGGATGCAGTCCAAGGAGATTCTTCTGGGCCATCCCTTTGCTCCCCCACAGCCCAAGGCTATGGTGACCATGGGATGCTTCCCAGATGGGGTGCGCATTATCTCGGGGAGACAGTCCAAGGCAATTGGTCCCCCTCTGAGGCCAATCTCCATATCAATGTCCTACAGCTGACGGCAGTGCTTTTGACACTACAAGCATTTCACTCTGTCTTACATCAAGGGATGATAGCTATTCAGTCAGACAACATGTCAATAGTCTGGTACATCGACAAATGGGGGAACCAAGTCCTACCCACTGTGTCGAGAAGCTCCCCATATGTGACAATGGCCCATAACTTCCAACCGCTTTCTGATAGCAATGCACATCCGGGGGAGTTCAAACTTGATAGCAGACAAACTGAGCAGATGCATCCTCATGCCTCACGAGTGGTCTCTGAACTTCAGAGTAACGAAGAAGATCTTTCTTCACTGGGGCTAGCCTTGCTGCGACCTGTTTGCTTCACCCCTGAACAACAAGTGCAGAAGCTACTTTACCCTAATTCCCCCTCGGGAAAGTTCCCCAGAGATGCTTTTCTCCATGATTGGCCCCCGGGTCTCCTTTATGCCTGCTCTCCCTTGCATCTGATCCTTCTTTTTCTCAAGACAGCAGCTCATTTGAAAAGCAAAGTGATCCTCATTGCTCCTTACTGGCCTCAACAGATATGGTTTCCCTTCCTCTTACCTCACCTACTTCACTGCCCATGGATTCCGGACCCAGTTCCGGACCTTCTGTCCCATTCCCAGTGACTAGTCCACCCCAACCTTCAGAATCTCAAGTCGACTCCTTGGTTTCTCCAATTCTGTTAGTCCCAGGCATAATAATATTTTTTCTCCCATGTGACACATTTTGTTGGCATCCCATAAATCATCCACCAGGAGTCTCTACCATGGTAAATGGAAGAGATACTCTATTTGGGGATTCTAATAATGGTGTAGAACCCTTTTTAGTGCCAGTAGAAAAGGTTCTGGGGTTTCTAGTTGCCATCTTTTGTAAAGGAACTTCTGCTTCTACAATCAAGGTTATCCTAGCAGCTATTTCAAATTTCCATAACTGTATCGGGAACCAGCCTTTGATCTCTCACAGGCTCTGTAAGGTTTTTCTTAAAGGCACCATCTGTTTGAAGCCTCCTTTCAAAGAGCCACTACTGCCACGGGACATGACTGTTGTATTACAATCACTTACTTCACCTCCGTTTGAACCTACAGCTACCTGTGACTTAAAATTCCTTTCTTGGAAGACATTACTTCTCATAGCCATCACTTCAGCAAGACATGTCTCCGAATTACAGGCTCCATGCTCTAAAGCACCTTATTTAGTTTTCCATAAAGACAGAATATCACTCAGAACAAATCTGACCTTTCTTCCTAAAGTGATTTCAGAGACTAGTATCAACCAGTCCATAGACCTGCCTGTATTTTTTATGAATTTTTCTAATAAAGGCGAGTACTGCCTGCACTTTTTGGATGTGCATAGGCAATTACGTTTCTAGCTGGATACAACTAAGCAATTCAGACAATCAGAACAGTTATTTCTACCCTTTACAAGTACAGCTTTAGGCATACCTGTGTCTGTTACTCTGTCCAGATGGTTAAGAGACTGCATATCTTTCATTTACACGAAACAAAAGCTAAGACTTCCTATGCCAGTGAAGGCACATTCTACCAGATCTATGGCGACTTCAGCTGTTTATCATTCTAAAGCTTTCATGTCAGAAATTTGTGCAGCTGCAACTTGGGCTATGCCACATACTTTTATTACTCATTACAAGTTGGATATGGTCTCCAGGGTGAGAGCCTCTTTTAGTTCTATGGTTCTCAAGAATATTCTTCCATAGGGCCAAACAGGATCTAAGGTAGCTGGGGACTCTGTCCCAGAAGTCAAGAATAGATGAAGATTGACAACATCAGAAAAAGAAGTTATGTCTTACCATAACGTTCCATTTGTGTCGATCTTCATCTATTCTTGCATCCCTCCTGCCTGCCCCCTCCTTCAGACTTTTTCCGGAGCAACATTCTCTCCTGGGTTCCTATTGTTAGGGATACCTTGGACAAGGTTTCTAACATATATTAGAGTCTCTTCTTTATCTGACTGCAAACTCGATCTGAGGTAATGTAGAGAGGGGCATTATGGGTAGTCTTGCAGCTGGAGAGATATTTTTTGGTTCACGCGAGCTATATATTGGCCAGATCAATTCCGTGGATCGGAACCATAACCCAAAAGTCAAGAATAGATGAAGATCGACAACACAGATGGAACATTACGGTAAGAAATAACTTCTTTTTTATAACTAACACTAGAATCAGATAGCCTATTGCTGTTGAAAGTTTCCTTATGCAGGACAGTTTGAAATCCATATTGTGTAAAAAGCTTGAGGTAGAAGGAGTGGTTAAGAAAGTTCAGGACAGTAATTCATAGTCCAAATCCACTGGAAAAGTTCCTGAGAGCTGTTGGGGGAGAATAATCCCCCTAAAAGAGCCAGAAACTGAACTGGAAATTGAGAATGTGGATAAATAAAAGACTGCTGCATTGGCACTGGAAAAAATATTCCTAATAATGAGAAATTATAACTCTTGGGGGTAGGAGGGGATGAAGTGAACATTTAATGGAGTGGAATGTTTCCCCAAGTAGCTCGGGGGGGGGGGGGGTTAGGACACTTTCATCTTAAAATGTGTACCTTCGACCACCAAATGAGTTAATTTTGTGGCAGTGTTAATTGCTGAGTCCCTTCCATTGCTTAAGTTTTCCAAGTGAAGTTGCAGCTATTTATTTGCATCAAAAACTTATAAGCTAAATATTTTGGTGGTTAAAATTGTTGAGAACACATCTGTTATCAGGACTGAATCTTTCTTGCATTAACAGCAGCTGGAGACATTTGTGGCCTGTATTACTTACTTGGAATTGGCACACAACATACAAGACAGATGAATGCAGGAATGCACAGGCAAAATAATGGAACATAGCTACTGTATTAAAGCATTAAAATTCCAACTTGAAGACTCTGAAAACAGGACCTATGTCCAAATGGGTCTCCATGAGCATTTAGAGGCTGAAGACTTGTGCTCCTTCCTGAAGGAAAATTTGGTTAAAGCTCTGCAGCTAAATAATGCAAAACTTTTAAGGCTTGAATGGGCCCATAGGTTTTGTGCCCTCCAAGTCCTGTTGACTTTCCACCAGAGACAGGGATCAAATTATACTGGCAGCTAAGGAGAGAAGACTAGACATTTTTGCTATGCATTCTCTGGGCAGGTTCAACAACGTTCCACTTGGGAAAGATCCAAGTACATTTGAAGACCTGGTAAAATTGCCATGATGCCTTCCTTGGATCCTAACCCAGATGAGAGTGGCCCTAACAATGGCCAAAAAGTTGGAAGCACATGGAACAAAGAGTGAACCGAAACTGAGGAAAGCTAACCCAAAGGTAGCTATTTCCAAATGAGGTTGAAAGCCCAAATAATTTTGTGGTGTCAAAGTAGAGAAAGTTGTGAGCATGAAATTAAGTAATCAGAGAACTTAACTTAGGACTGTTAAAAGAAAGAGAAAAACAGTTCATTTCCATCTGTAGGATTGAAAAATATATGGACTCAGCAAGGGAATGGACAGAAAGATTTGAGGGTATTTTTTTGGTGTGTGTGTTTTATCATAAAGGACTTTTACATTGGGGATAATGTTGAGGTTGATTCCTCCTTGCTTTTGGTTGAGGTGCTGACACCATCCCATAGAGCTAAGAGGCTCAGAGGCTTTTAGTAGTTGCTAGGCAATCTACACTCAAAGCCTCGCGAATGTTGGAAATTTCCTTTAAATCAATGGTCAGTTGTTCTTTAAGATTAATTGTCACATTGAGTGTTTGGAGTTTCAGTTCAGCAAACAAGCACACAGCTCTAAAACACTGGTTCAAGGTATAATGTGCCTGCAGGAATGTGAGGTTATTACAGAGGGGTCTACATCACAATGCTGAACTAACATAAGTTTGAACATTGTAATATTGAACCCTAAAGTCCAAAACCCAAGAATAACGAAAACACAGAACAGCGATTTTTTTTTCCCAGGGAAAAAAAAAAAAACGCTGTTCCATCACACACACACACACACACACACACACACACACACACACACACACACACACACACAAAATTAAACCTTAAACTTAAACTAAAGTGGGGAGCATTACCCCCCCCACAAACCCCAATGTGGGGGGGCTGTGCCCTCCACCCCCTACTTAAATATACCAACTCCGAGATCGCAGCACAGTGGAGGAAATAGCAAAGCCCCAAAAACGGCCCACCGATTTTTTTCCCTGGGAAAAAAATCGATGTGCTGTGGCTTTGCTATTTTTGGATTTCGGACTTTAGGGTTCGATATTACAATGTTCAAACTTATACAAGTTCGACGTTGTAATATAGACCCATTACAGAGCATATATGAATTTTAAGTAATATTTGGGATGGATGATGCATAAAAATGAAGGCAGTAGTTGTAATATATGTGAGTGCCAAATTAGGGTGGAAGTTAATAGACAGGTTTGGCAATGCCTAAGGAAGGCCATTTGGGCCAGTTTATCCACCCCATAGAGATCAAGGTATGAAGTTTCCATGGCTACATTACAGTCTTCTCAGAACATGTAACAAACACCTTTTTGGGCAGCCTTGAGGAGGGAGGGTCACTGCACCCCTTTGCACTGATTGGTAGTAAACTCACTGTCCTAGTAAATTCACTTGGGGATAAAATAGGCCCAGCAAGGAACATAATCTTCAGTCACAGAAGGTGTTCCTCCAAGTTATAGCCCACTTGGACTTAAAGGACATAGGGGTAATGCTTCAGCTAAAGCCAAAGCCTTCACATTTATAACCCCTTTTCCTTACTCTTCTACCAGGTTGGATTTTTTTGTTGTTTTCTACTGGTCCATTAAAAGATGTGGATGATGGACATAATCCCAGCCCCCTTGATAGACCATGCAGCAGTCACACTCTCCCTCAGTCCTACCCATATATAGAAGCCTTAGGTGAAACTGGAGGAAGGATAATTTGGTTCCAAAGAGCAAAGAGGTCATGGAAAGTATATGGAAGGAATTGCCGTTATCCAAAACAACACTTAAGGAAGTGTCCCCATTATGTCATGGTGAGAATCCTTTAAATAAGAACTGTGAAGTTTGTACACTTGGAGCAAAACTTTATTACCTGCAGAGTATTGACAAGGAGAGCTCAACTCTGCACTTGGAATTCATAAATTCCAGTGCCCTGGATAAACTAATCCAATTCCCAGGATCAACTAATCCAGTGTCCCACCAGGGGCTCCAGTATCCTAGACCTGGTCATTACCAACATGGGAGATAGATGCTCCACACCAGTGTTCACCCTCTCATTGGTCAGGTCTGACCATAAGCAAATCACCCTTGACATCCACATCCCACCCACACCACCCAGTAAGGAAACCTCCTTAAAAAACTTCTCCAAAGCCAACTTCATGCTACTGAAGTCAGAAGTGACAAACTTCACAACACCCATGCAGACGGGATCTGGAAGTTTGATTGCAGAATCCTACACTAAGGCACTGTATGAGCACATCCACTCGTGCATGAATTGTGCCATCCCAAATAGAACCAAGATGCTCTTCTCCAAAAAAAGGAAGCCAATCTGGTGGTCCCCTGCTATAAACAAACTATATAACAGAAGGAAGAAACTGTTGCAGAAAAGAGGAAAATCCCAGGATGCAAAAAACTCTCTCACCAGCCTCAGTAAGAAGCTGAGATCCCTCATAAAATCCTCAAAAGCTAGTTTCGAAAATAAAATTGCCACAAGATTCCAAAGACAACACAAGGCATTCTACAGTTATGTCAAGAATCTAAATGGCAATGCTCAGATCTGCTCTGAGCTACAACAGAATGGCATTAAATATACTGATCCTAAGGATATTGCCAATATCCTGGCAGATTAATTTAGTGCCAACTTCACCCCCCCCCCTCTCACCCCCTAAAGGGCCCATCTCAATACCAAAAGATTGCCAGATTCCGGTAATCACGGCCACACAGGTAGAAACCGCACTCTCCAAAGCTAAAAATACAGCATCCATGGGACCAGATGACATCCCAGGCTGTGTACTACATGAACTACAAAATAAACTGGCACCTCACCTAAGTGTCATATTTAATCATAGCCTCATCTCAGCCTTCGTGCCCACTGAGTGGCACACAGCTACGGTTATCCCGCTCCACAAGGGAGGATCGGGCTTGGATCCCAGGAACTATCAGTCTGACAAGCATGATCTGCAAGGGCATGGAATGCATTATCATGGAACTTATAAACAAAGACATTGGCAACCTTCAAACACTGGACCCCACCCAGTTTGGGTTTGTGAAGGGCCGATCGTGTCCCCTGAATCTGATTGACTTCTTCGAATCAGTCTCCAGAGCTGTGGACGAGGGTAAGGCAGTCCCCACAGCCTATCTGGACCTTGCCAAGGCCTTCAACACCATCCCCCACTCTGGAATCATAGATAAACTTACTAAGCTGGGCATAAATCCCTATGTCACTCGATGGGTTGTCAACTGGCTTACTGACAGAACCCAGACTGTAAAAGTAGCCAATTCCAAATCCAGCTCCAGACAAGTGACAAGTGGAGTACCTCAGGGTTCAGTCCTGGGACCACTCTTGTTTGGCATCTATTTCTCTGAAGTACAGGCCAACACTAAGGGACTCTGGCTAACAAAGTTCGCAGATGATTGCAAACTGGGAGCCATTATTGAATCCCCAAATTATGTGGATAGTCTACAAAAGGGCCTTACAGAAACAGATGCCTGGTGCCAGAGCCATGGGCTCAAGCTTAATGCCAAGAAATGTATAGTTATCCCCTTTGGAAAAAAACATGTACCCATGAATTACCACATAGGTGGCAGGACACTAAACATCGAAAGTAGGATGAGAGACTTAGGGACACGGGTGGACAGTGGTCTCACTTTCGATAACTACATCATCACAACAGTCAGGAAATCCTTCTATGTGGCACACCTCATCACTAAGGGCTTTTCATCCAGAAAAAATGAGGTCATTGTCCCACTATACTCATCCCTCATTAGACCCATTATAGAGTATAATGCCCCGTTTGGTATGTACCTCACAAGACATCTGCAACAGCTGGAAAGGCCACAGAAATACCTCACTAAAAGAATCACAGGCCTAAAGCAGATGCCATATGCTGACCGTCTAAAAAAACATCAGCTATACTCTGTGGCATATCGTCTACTCAAAGGCGATCTCTGCTTAACATACAAGGCCATGTCAAACCCTGAGCTGTTGGACATGCTCCACTTAAAGAAATCCCAATCCCTCAGAGCCACATGCTCCAGGGATCTAAACCTTGTCATCACAATAAACAAAACATGCTGGAGGGATAGGTTCCTTACCCAAAGACTTTCCATACTCTGGAATGGACTGCCCATACATGTCAAGCAGAGTGTCTCATTGGCCCTCTTCAAAAGGAAACTTGATGATTGGATGGGAGATAGGAAAATCACCCCGGGGATCATGTCAGTCGCCCTGCTAGACAGGGGTCCAGAGAAGTAAATATTGTGGGAAGAAATATCCAGGGAATTGTTATGGCTAGGCTTGCATAGGCCCTAGGGCCAATAGCTTAGTACCAACCTATGAACCTATGGAGGTTTAGAAAGCATTTGAGGACTGTTAGTGTTCTGAGTTCAAGGATGCAAAAAGTTTAAGACTATAAGGTGCTGCACAAAAATCTGGGGGTTTTGTTGAGGCAAATGTCAGGGTTATATTGGAGTAGGCGGGCACTAGGTCTTGGGCTTAAGAAAACTTGACAGTGAATCTATTGATGTTTAGGCTGAGGAAAGGCAGGGAATGCCCTCTGGGTCTACTGTAACAAAACAAGGAAGACTATTACTTCAAGAAAAGATATAAATGCTGAGTTTTCACAGTTCTATCATGATCTGTATTCAGAGTTGCTTAATGAAGGAGGGGACTGGAAGAAAATAATGGAGATGTTTCTGCAAAAAAATGGCTCATCTGCTGTCAGTTAAGCACTGAGGTAGGAGTTGGCAGCCTCTGTCATTAAAGAGGAAGTGTACAAGACAAAATTTAGAATTGTGAAAGCTAAGACTTCAAGGCCAGATGAGCACAATGCTGAAAGTTATCACTTCTGACCCCAAAAAAGTTTTGAATCCACTGCATGCGCCCTATACCACTTTTCAGGCAAATAGATGGGGAGAGCTTCATTTGTTCAAATGGAAATTCCTGTTAATATAGTATCGGAGGCAGATTCCTCAAAACATGATACCCTGTAATGCTTTAATATTGTTTTTGACTGTCTGTGAGACCGCAGTTGTGTGAGCCACGTCTTGCACTTAATTAGTGATTCATTGTTGTCTTTTCCATCCATCTCAGCCTGTAGTTTATTGAATCCAACTCATATCCAAAGCTGGCCAGAATCTTCAGACTCAGAGCTCTTCCTCCTCTACCTTTACAGTTGCACCCTTTCCTCAGATCTCATTTGTTGCCATCGTGTTGGGATCATAGACGACGAGCTCTATCATTTAACATCGTTTGGATAGCGTTTTTTTGGTTAGCCTTTTGAACAGTTTTTAAAATCTTTCCTTTGCCTTTATTTTTTTTTTAAAGCAAGAAACATCTTTATTAAATTATCATGTATGACATAGGCCATGTTACATTTATATAAATGACAATAAACCATAGCGACACAATTTCACTTGCAAACATTATACATTCCAAACCGTGCCGACACAAATGTAGCTGCAAACATTATATATCACTTTTAACATATCCAGTCATTGTTAATCAACCATTCTGTAGCTCATTCAAATCCTGCCATCTTATAAACCTCATTCCTCCTCTGCATATATTGATTCCCACAGTTCCCATTTTTCCTATGTAATTTGTTCCTACTCTTTTCTAAAGATCCCAGTTTCAGTTGTTTTAACTCTGTTACTATTTTCACTACTTTTGGTAAAGTTGGTTTAGACTTTGATTTCCATTTTTTAGTAATTGTTTTTTTGGCAGCCATTATAATCAGACTTGACAAGGCCTTACTATGTCTAGGCAATTCCAAGTTTATATCATAGCTCAAAAAATAATTTCCCTAATCACTACAAATTACTCACCCAGCATCTCTGGCACTGCAGTCTGTGAGAAATCTTTAAAGTCTACCAACTCATTACACTCCCAGAAAATATGTTCCCAGATACCTGTTTCTGCCCCATTACACCTCCAACATTTGCTGTCTACCTGAGGAAAAATTCTTTGAAGTCTGCTTAGTGTATAAAAATACCTGTGTAAGCACTTCCAGGCAAAGGTCTGAAATCTTCTAGACTATGTTGCATATTTGGGAGACATACATACATCTCCCCATTGTTTCTTTGTGAACTTCTTATCTAAACTCTCTTCCTAGTCTTTCCTAACCTCCTCTGATTGTTTCTTATAGTTATCATGCAATATTTTATATGCTGTACAAATTATTCCTTTCTTGATGGCAACTTCTGTTCTAGATTCTGCTAAAAACTCTACCAGTGCTGGTCTTTCATTTAGGACGCCCATATTTCTTTCTGTTTGCCTATACTCTGACATCAATCCTTGATCTTCTTTTGGCTGCTCCCGTTAGGGGTCGCCACAGTGGATCATCTTTTCCATTTCTTCCTGTCCTCTGCATCTTGCTCTGTCACACCAACCACCTGCATGTCCTCTCTCACCACATCCATAAACCTTATCTTAGGCCTTCCTCTTTTCCTCTTACCTGGCAGCTTCATCCTTAGCATCTTTTTCCCAATATACTCTGCATCCCTCCTCAGCACATGTCCAAACCAATGTAATCTTGCCTCTCTGGCTTTGTCTCCAAACCTTCCAACCTGGGCTGACCCTCTAATATACTTATTCCTAATTTTGTCCACCCTCGTCACACCCAGAGCAAATCTTAACATCTTTAACTCTGCCATGTCCAGCTCTGACTCCTGCCTTTTTGTCATTGCCACTGTCTCCAACCCATATAACATAGCTGGTCTCACTACCCTCTTGTAGACCTTCCCTTTCACTCTTACTAGTACTCGTCTGTCACAAATCACTCCTGACACTCTTCTCCACCCACTCCACCCTGCCTGTACTCACTTCTTCATCTCTCTTCCACACTCACCATTACTCTGAACTGTTGATCCCAAGTATTTAAACTCATCCACCTCTGCCACCTCTACTCCTTGCATCCTCACCATTCCTCTATCTATCCTCCCTCTCATTCACACACATATATTCTGTCTTAGTCTTGCTGACCTTCATTCCTCTTCTCTCTAGAGCATATCTCCATCTCTCCAGGATCTCCTCCACCTGTTCCCTACTCTCACTACAGATCACAATGTCATCTGCAAACATCATAGCCCACAGGGACTCCCGTCTGATCTCATCTATCAAACTGTCCATCACCACTGCAAATAAGAAAGGGCTCCGAGCTGAACCTTGATGTAATCCCACCTCCACCTTAAATGCATCTGTCACTCCCACCGCAGACCTCACTGCTGTCGCACTACCCTTGTACATATCCTGAACCACTCTTACATACTTCTCGGACACTCCCGACTTCCTCATACAATACCACAACTCCTCTCTAGGCACCCTGTCATATGCTTTCTGTAAGTCCACAATGCAACTCCTTCTGACTTTCTCTGTACTTCTCCATCAACACTCTTTAGTCTGCAGTACAAATAAGTTTTTGGCATCTCCCCATTCTATTACCCTTCCCTTTCTAGTTATTTGCTCCCAGTGCCTTGGTTCTTTTGCCAGTTTTCTCCAATATATTCCCATCTCCTCTTGCCTGTTCCCTGTATTCTTGATTGCAGTCATCGCTATTGGCAGAATCTCCTTTCTCCATTCCCATGTTGACTTAGTTCTTAGAAGACCTTCTGCTACTTTATAAATATAATATTCTGTATGATTATTGTTGTTCTCCTTAAAGGTCTGCATCCAAAATCCCAGTCTCTCCCTGTTACTTGAGCTCCCTCCCCCCATTTCATCATCATCTCTTTCCACTTTGAATTATAGTTTTTTGCTCGTGATATGTATAGAAGCCATAACTCTGTTGCTCTGAAATACCCCTTCAACTCAGGTAATCCCAATCCACCCTGTTCTATTAGAAGAATAAACTTATCCCACTTGACTCTTGCCATATTCCCCTTCCAGATAAAATCCTTCAGCTCCTTATTAATTGCTATCCACAACTTCTCTGGTTGATAAAAATATGCCTGACCAGTATATAAGACTAAAGGCACTAAAAACATTTTAACTGCTTGTATCTTACTATCAATAACCATATAATAGAGCTTCAGTTTTCTCAGTTTTTGTATTATCTTTTGTTTAGTCTCTTCCCACATATCCATAGCTGCCACACCAGCATCATTTTAATCCATACTCCTAAAAGCTTAATTTTGTCATGTCCCCATAAATATGAATATTGCTGAACTAATTTGTATTTGGGTACATAATTTACCGCAATTGCTTTTGTTTTTAATTCATTAATTTTGTATCCTGAAAAGGTTTGAAACTGTCTCAATATGTTCCACAGCACTGTAATGTCCCTTTCTGGTTTTGTCAGGAATAAAAATAATGTCATCTGCAAATAGAGCCTTCGTTTTTTTGACTACCATACCAATTATATCCTTGAATTTCTGAGTTCCTTATTTTCTTTACCAGTGGTTCTAAATATAATGCAAATCACAAAGGGGAGAAAGGACACCCCTGCCTGGTTCTTCTGCTCAAGAAGAGATTATCAGAGAGTACCCCACCCAGTTTAATTTTTGCATCTGATCCTTCATATATCCTCCTAATCAACCTTATAATGTTATCAGGGAATGCAAATGCTTCCCTTGCTCTGCTCATAAAATCCCAGCTTACTCTGTCAGATGCTTTCTCTGCATCAAGACCCACCAACAACAATGGTAATTTCTTGCATTCTGCTTCCCTCTGGATCATTGCTGTTCTGTTTATGTTGTCAAATGTTTGCCTACCCTCCACAAAACCACATTGATCCAGGTCTATCAATTTTGGCATTCCTTTTGCTATTCTTTTAGCCAGTATAGACATAAACACTTTACAATCATGATTTACCATTGAAATTGGACTGTATGAAGCTGGGTCTAAAGGATCTTTACCCTCTTTAGATAGTGCATCTACTACTGCTTTCTTCCAGGATGTTGATACTTCTCCTCCTCTTAAAATATGATTAAACAAAACCTTCCAGGTCTTCATTGTTTTTTCACTCCTAGCTTCCAAACTTCCACAGGAATGCCATCTAATCCTGGGGACTTTCCTGTAGATTGGTTATACATCACCATTTTTATCTCATCTCCTCCTATCCTAGCTGTTAGTAACTGAGCCTACTTCCTCTACCATTATTTAGATAGTTCTTTTTTAGGTTTGTTAGGTGCTTACCTTTGTTGTGTTAGTTGATAAGTGAGTGACATGTTTTGATTTACCCATCTTTGTTCCTTTTCTCTTCAGACAACTCTGTTGGTAATTATTTAGATTTTGTGTCCTTTTTCTTACTAGTTGTTACCTACTGCAAATTTACAAAAACTGTTAAGATTTTTGTTGTGTTCTGCTTTCTTAGGGAGGTAGATAGGTTAGTCTGGTTACTGTATCTTTTTTTCTGTATGATATTGTCCCTTTGTTAACCTTAAGATGGATTGTAATAAGGCTTCAGGGTTTAAGAAATGTATGTTGTGTGGACATAAACTGCCTCTGCAGGATGCCCACAACAAATGTGAGTACTTTTTGGGCGCTGTCCATTTGGAGATGGACTAGGAGGCATGTATTGAGTTTTGCACATGAGCTATTAATGAAAGGCAAGCCAAGTTAATAGTAAAGGCCCTCTTAAATCATCCACTGTCTCTGCCTCCTCTCCCCCCTTGTAAGAAATCTGACAAGTGGGGGAAGGATTAGTCCAGAGCAAGAGACTAAGGCCTGCGAGAAAGTTCTTGGACATAATAGTGAATCATGAGAAATCCAGCCTGGAACCAGCTCAAGTGTTAGAATTTATTGGGTGCCATTTGATTAGAGACATTCAGATAGCCAGGATGCCATTATCAAGAAAAATTCACTTTATCTACAAGCTTCCCTCATTCTGCAGGTTCCCAGACCATCCACCACTTCAGTACTTCATCTCCTTGGGCACATGGCAACAGCTATTTGTCTTGTACCTCTTTGTGAGATTCCACAGGAGGGTTTAACAATGGACTCTGGCAGTTCAGTGGTCCTCTTTGATTTATTCCATGGACTTTTCAGTATTTCCAATGTGCATTTGTCCCTTCCACATTTGATGGGGGTTAGAGTCCCCACTGGTAATGACTGACTGACCCTTTTTTCTTCCCTATACCCATGTCACAGTATTTACAGATGCTTCTCTATTGGGGTGAGGGTCAGAAGACATTTCAAGGGTAAGACTGTCCAAGATGCCTGGTCAAGGTACGAGGCTAGATCTTCACATCAATGTCTTGGAAATGAGGATGTTCGTCCTAGCACTGCAGGCATTTCAGGACCTTCTCCTCAAGGGTGTTAATGCCATACAGACTGTCAACACATTGGTGATATGGTATCTGAATAAGTATGGAGGAACTTGATCCTATCCGCTGTGTCTAAAGGCCATAAGGTGTTGACACTGGGTGATGTCCTCTCAACAGTTTCTGATCACAACGCCTATCTCAGGGAGATCCAACATCCTGTGGACAGTTTGGGCAGGAGTATTCTTCTACCTCATGAGTGGCCCCTGAATCCCAATGTAGTGGAGCGGATTTTTAGCTGCTGGGGAACTCCTCTGCTGTGAACTTATTTGCTATACCATCCAACACAAAGTGCAGCACCTTGTACCCCCTGATCCTTCCAGAGGGACAGTCACCAAAGGATGCTCTTTTGCATGCTTGGTCCCAGGTCTCCTTTATGTCTATCCCCTGACACCCTTGATAATCAAGTTTCTTCATAAGGCAGCCCATTGCAGAGCAACAGTCATCCTCATTGCCCTGTTTTGGGCCCAACAGATTTGTTTCCCCTTTCTGTGGCCTCAACTTCTTAAGCCAAACTGGGTGCTAGATACAGTTCTGGCTCTGATTTCTTATCTTTCGGGATTACCGCTCTCCAGCCATTGCTCCCTTCAATTCTGATAATAGCCAGGAGTCCCAATTTCTCTGAGAGAGTTATTTACATACTTTGTTTATCCCAAAACCCTCCACCATGAAGGTTTATGGTAGTAAATGGAAGTTTTTCTCTATTTGAACTTCTTCCAATGGCTTGGATAATTTTTTAGTACCTTTAGATACCATTCTGGACTTTATGGCTGATCTTTTTTACTTTGGTCTTAGTTATTCAACTACAAAGGTATAACTAGCTGCCATACAGGCTGCACCATGAATCTTAACATGTTTAAACTTTCTTTTAGGTTAACTTAAGTCTGTGAGTGTGGCTGTCAGTTTGGGACTTTTGTTCCTATTAGGAGGGTAAAACTTCAGTATTTGAAGATATACATATTTTTGTGCATTAGTATTAAGTTAATAAGTTTTAGGGGAGCATCAGAGGTGTGTTTGTTTTTTTGTTTGAGAGTTTTCAATAAAACAAAAAGTTTTGTAAGATGTGGCATAGGCTCAAATGGATATGATAAGAAACAACTGTATAAAAGATCAACCTGTCAGATGGTGCATGCATGTAACACAAAAGCTGGAACTCAAATCTAATAGAAAAGGTGTTATACATAAAAGGTGGGAATAATAACTTTTTAATGCAATGATGCCTTCTGTAATGTCTTTAAATGTCAACAGTCTCACAGATAAATACACAAAAGAAAGAGTAGTGAACTATTTTAAAAAGTGTAGAGTGCAAATAGCTGTGTTGCAGGAGACACACTTAGAAAGAACTGAACATGTGAATTTGATAAAGAAAGGTTTTCAGGATGGTTATGGTTGCGTGGGTTTTCTCCGGGTGCTCCGGTTTTCTCTCACATCCCAAAGACATGCTGTAGGTGGATTGGACACTCTAAATTGGCCCTATGCATGATTGTGTGTGTGCGTGTGCCTTCTGTGAAAGGTTGGGCATCGGGCTGGCAACTCGACACTGTAAAACTCCACTGCCAATCATGAGCGGACAGGTGATCCGCTGTGGCATTCCCTAACCGGAAAAAGCCAAAAGAAGATTCAGTGGAATACCTGTAACAAAGGAAAAGAGGAGTAATTTTATTAATTGCAAGTGGACCTCCAGTAGTGATAGAAGGGGATAATGAAGATAATAATGGCAGATTTCTAGTGCTAAGGGGATACTGGCAAGGGAGGAGGATTACACTGGCATGTATTTATATGCCACCTAAAACTACTATAATAGAGCTTAAGAAAATTCTGGATAAGTAATCAGTTTTCATCAAGGAATATTACTTCTAGTTGGGGACTGGAATATGACTTCTAGGGTGTGGTCTATGCTGCTCTCTGTCAGGTATGTCTGTCATTTTATATAAGAAAGACTGAATGTGCCTTAAAAGAAAGGATGTATGAACATCATTATGATATACGAAAAGGCAAAATTACGAATGCCCTGGCTAAACATGTAACAGAATTTCACAACCATTACTTTTATTTTGTAGTTGTCAAGCAGATCCACCAAGAGGCTGGAGGAGGCCCGTGGCATTTATTTCTAGAAAGAAGAGAAGTATTTTGGCAGCGGCTGTTTCAAGCTGTTGTTTGGCCAGGTATTAATGAATGTATCTCCATTTCCAGTCTGTTAAAATTAAAGGCTTTAAAAAGATAAGGCAAGTTTCCCTTTAAGGGGGCACTGGCTCAATTTTTACACTTTGATTGGCTGCTGAGGAGTGAACTCTTACATAAACTGTTAGCCCTACTTCTTTGGATTTATCTGGTGAAGTTTTGTGGTGAAACAAAATGAAAGTGCTTCTCTTATTTTAAATAATTTTTATTAAAGAGGTTTTTTAATAGTCCTACCTATTACACAGCATTTTCTGTTGATTTGCATCTTGTTGTTTTGAAAAGACTGGGGTTTGTAAGCTGTTGAACTTTTGTGACTTTTACTTCAGTTTGTAGTTTTGTTGCTTTTGCAGCTCGTGAAGATATTACATGAAAGTTCTTCAACAGAACCTGTCAGTTCAGTGGTCCCTAATATCACACCCACTAAGTGCTTAAATTCATCTAACACTCATTTGCAGGACACGTATCAGTTGGTGGTTGACCTCCCCAGTGGTGTTAGACAGTTGACCATTCTCTGCACTACCTCCAATGGCTGCAGGTAACCATGGATGCTTTCCTCCTTTGGTAAGGGGAGCATTTCAAAGGTAAGACAGTCCAAGGTTCTTGGTAACTCATGTAGGCCAGTCTTCACATCAGTATCTTGGAGATGAGAGGCAGTCCTTGCACTGCAGGCTTTTCAGGACTCCCTTCCCAAGTGTGTGATTTCTATCTAGGTAGACAACATGGTAGTAGTCTGGTACATCAAAAAGCAAGGGGGAATCTGATTGTTTCCACTTTGCCAGGAAGCCATAAGATTGTGGCAAATGGCAATGTCTTCCTATCGCTTTCTCAAAGCAACACATATCCTTGGGACTTCCAGTGTTCTAGGGGACAAGATGAGCAGGTCCATTCTCCTGCCTCACAAGTGGCCACTCAGTCAGGCAGTGGTGATGAAAATATTCAGTCACTGAGGCCAATCTTGCTGCAGTCTTTTTGCTTTGCACCTAAAGATCAAGTGCAGCAGTTACTTTGCCCTGATTCCTCCACAGGATTAATCACCAAGGGATGCTGTAGTCCACACTTGACTCCCAGGGTTTCTACATGCCTTTTGCTCCATACTCTTGATAACAAAATTTATACAGAAAGATAGAAGGTGCAAGGCCAGAGTAAACTTCATTGTCTCCTTTTGGACCTGACAAGTTTGATTTCCCTTCTTCTGGCCTCATCTAGTTCATCCACATTGGACTACCACCCATTTCTCTTCAGTCACTCATCTGGGCACCTTCACGTTGCTCTAAAGACTTTGAAGATGACTGCATGGTTCCTCAAATTCTAATGGGGGCCAGAGATGCTAGGCTGTCTACTTCTGTGGTTGACATCCTATCAGTTTCACAAAAGCCAAATACTAGAAAAAGTTTATCTTAGCAAATGGAAAAGGTTTTCTATTTAGGCACATTCTAAGAGAATGCATCCCTTTTCAGCACATCTTCTGTCTATCCTGGACTTCTTGTCAGATCTTTTCCAAAATTTTTCAAAAAATGCTTCAGTTTCTCAATAACCAAGGTTCAGTTAGTAGCCATTTCCAGTTTCCACACTGGACTCAAGGTTCAATAAACAGCCATTTCCACACTGGACACAATCAAACTACCATTGCTTAATTAAAGATTGTAAGGGCTTTTCTGAAGGGAACTCTCCCACTGAGACCCCCCCTATAAGGGACCCAGTATCTACATGGGATATTACTATCATGCTTTTCAAACCTGCGTCCACCTTGAATTTAAAATATCTTTTTTGGAAAAACCTTCTTTCTGGTGGCTTTTACTTTTTCAAGGAGGATTCCAGAATTGCAACACTGAAATGAGTGAAAAACAAATGTTGAAGTCACAGCAGCGAATGCACACTAGCATTCACTGTTGTGGATTCAACATTTTGAATGCAGATCACACTATAGTGGGGATCGGGAAATGTACCCTTTCCCTGACTGTAGTGCAATCTCAGAGTTTGTGTATATAAGTAGCAGGAGAGGGCTTTACAAAAATATGATAGTAAACCTCTTTTACTCTACCATTCTCCAGAATATCTTTCCTTGAAACCACCTAGGTGTTTTTGGTAGCTTGGGAATCTTTCCCAAAGGTTGAATTGGACGAAAACTGACAACGTTTGATACAAAAGTTATGTACTTACCACAATGCTAGATCCATACTGTCCTGTTATTGTCAAGTTCAACATCATTCTCTTTGTCCCCCTTACCAAAATTGTCACCTGGTTCTCCTTTTGAATGGCTGTACCTTACCAGGGGCCTTATCAGTGAACAGCCTTTGATTGCTCTTTCTCCCTTTATGGCCACTTCTTAGTCCATCTTATAGGCTAGCCTGTTTATGTTGATTGTTAAATAATGTTTTCTGATTATTAACAGGCAAATTTGAGCTGAGGTATTTTGGGGGAACAGGGGGAATTATGGGTAGGGGAGGAGTCAGAGCCTGGCTCCACAGCTTTTAAAAAATACCAAACTTGGATAGTGTTATGGTGAGATCCATGCTGTCTTTATCCTTCCATTTCAACCATCCATCCCTCCATGCCCCCTCCAAATTGTCATTTTCTCCAATGAGTGTCTACTTCTGCAGCCCCCTCTTTGTCCATCCTGATTATGATTTCTGGTGTTTCAGGGATTTCTCCATGGGGCAAATGCAATCTGAAGACAGGGTGCTTATGGGCAGAGGAGGTACAGCACTAAGTATGAAACTTCTGAGTATGGCTGGCTTCATATCCAAGTTGGACGTACGGATAAAGACAAAACAGATCTGCCATTTTGGATGTGATGCCTACCACTGCTACCAATATGAGATGCCCACCAATATGTAACATCCCCATGCTAGGTCAGTAACCAAGGAGCCTGAATCCTCACCACTGACACCAGAGAGGAACATGCAGTTAGAATACAAATGCATATGCTCAGTATTTCCAGATGCATACTTCTCTGCATCAAGCACAGTTTCCCTTAAGAGCACACAGGGAGCACACTCAGCCTGGGGTCTGGATTTCTCTATATCTGTCTTTCTTCAGGTCCCCAGTAAGACTCCCTCCTGGTACAGCTGTAGGTTTAGGTCCTCAGCCGAGTGTCCAAGCCTAGTCCTCTGGAACCCTCTCTGTAAACCCATTGCTTCATGTCCCTGCCCCAAGTAGCCCACACACACGCACACACACACACACACACTGAGAGATTTGATTTTTCACACACATCTGGGAAAGGCTGGCACAGATTTACCTGCTGTGCCCCCTTCTGCCCAGAGTAGAAGGTAGTTATCACTGCCACCAGACACTCCACAATCAGCTACTCTAAGTCCCTTAACAAAGAGTGTCCAATTATACTGTGCAATATTAATAGTAATACAAGTAATAGTAGTTGACTAAGGCAGTTAGACCTTCTGGAGTGGTCCACACAATGTCACCAAATCAATACGAGTACTCTCAAAGGTTAGATACTTTCTACAAGGACCAGCCATAGCAAAAGTTTTAAATATATTTCATAATAAATAATAAAAGAACATGAAAAATATTGACTATATAGTTACAGCAAACCACAGAGTTCATATCACAGAAAATATTGATATTAACATTGGTGGACAGTCTCATACATATAAAGAAAAACATTCTCTAAACTACACTTCACTATATTCCTGACTAAATCTAAGAAAATTTACTATTCCATAATAAATTATTTTGGCAAGGCAAGATGAAATATGTGAGCAGTCTTTCTAGTTACACTGGCAAACAGAATACTTAATACTCTGAGATTTCTCTTTGTAATATCTAAAATATAACTTCCAAGAGGGCTGGCAGCATGACCTCATCTGGTCACCTGAATCTAATTCTCACAGTATTCCCCTTTGAAGCTGAGACAGGAATTTAGCATAGATGGCTACAATACACATCTAAATTTTTATGGCAGTGGCCGGGGCTTCCCCTTTTTTACTGCGCTACTGAATAAAGGCTTTTTTTCAGACTAAGCATCTCTGGTCCTATTCAGCACTGTGATGTGCCATTTTAATGGTTTAACAGCTCATTTACATTTCCCTTATTTTTCTTAAAGTACTAGCTGGTACATTTAATTATGTTGTAATAATGTATGTACATTTATTTTCATTCCAGCAGGGTGCACCATTGATACATTTTAACACAAGCAAAGTTCGCAAATACATTTTCAGCACAAGCATCTGTACAAATCAGTTTGATATCCAAATGGCATACAATTCTAATACATTTGTAACACAAGCATCTTGTATAAATCAGTTTGATATTCAAAGGACATATCATTTTTTACAAAACTCCAGCTGGCTATGCTGGCACTTGCCCATATCATCACAATGGAAAATACAAAACTTTTGTTTTTCTCATTTCCTTGATGTTGTGCAACAGTGCAGTTAGTGTATATATAAGGAAAGATGTGTGAGGGGGGGGTCAAAGTCCTCTACATGTGGAGTAGGAGAAGCGTGCCTTTTGAAAAAAAAAAAAATGCTTTAGTGATTTTTACCAAATGATCCTTGAGTATAGCTGCTCCAGTGGTATAGAGGGATAAAGTCCTCACTACAGCCCTGCTGACTGCAGTTCGATTAGCAGCTACATTGACTGAGGAATTGGCTGGCTTGGCAGGGAGGGATGAGCATGCCCATTGGAGGGGGGTGCACTGGCATTCCCGTCAGCAATCTCTGGTCGAGTCTGGAGATGCTGATATGGGGGCCATAGCCCAAAGAGGAAACATAGGGTGGGGATATGGCTGAGCAGCTGCCGAGGTGGGTAGAAATGCTGTAAGTCCCCACTGCATGCTCACTCCTCAGGTGCAACCATGCAGACTAAAAGAGGGAGTGGGGGAAATGGATAGATCAAATATCGAATCTCTCAATGGCAGAATTAATGGCAAGGCCACCCTGGATGAACTTAGATACCTTGACTGGTTGCAGCTTAATCAGGTACACCAGCTGAGGTAAGGAAAAACTGATATACCCAGTGATGGATGGGGCATAGAGGTAGAAGGTCATAGGATGATGCAAAGGAGTGAAAAAAAGAGCTCCAAAGAAATTATCCTTAGGTATGCCTCAAGGAGTTTGCCTTGGGATGTGTATTTACTTGCATTCTTTGAGTTTTCATATGGATTCCAAACAAATGTGTCACTCCATCTTCACTGACATTCACCATCTTGGTGTTACCAAACCCTGGTAAAGACTAAGCCTAAATATCAAACATTCACACTATTGTCATTGTTAATGTTGAGCTTAAAATGTATTTATGCCAGAGTATTTTTATTTTTTTCCAACAACTCAAGTTTATTGAAAACTACTCTTGAAACAACGTGAAGAGTTAAAAAACACCAGATTTTCATACTCATGACCAACATATCATCCTACACTATTGTAAACTAACAAAAAACAGGAATTGCTAGAATGGAATTAATCTGTACCTTTCAACTGAAAAGTTACTGTATTAATTTATGTGCAAGTTGGATACAACTCAAAAAAAATAATTGTAACTATTTACAAAGTGAAAATAAGACATATGCTACAGATAAAGCTAAAAGCATTGGATGGCAGGTCATTTAAGAGGAAGTAAAAAGCTGGTAAGTAGAGCAGGGAAGAAAAGGGTTTAAGTCTGTATTCAGTTTAACCATTAATAGATACTGAAAGGTTAGGCCCCTATTAACTGTGGCTAAACATTCAACCAGGTTTTGAGTATCCTCCACTTTTTTGGGAGGGGACTGGATCCCCACTGGGCCAAAGATCCTAGTTCCAAGTCCTATAGATTTAATAACAAGCTTTTGAGGTCTTTTATTGAGGGGGTGGTCCTCTGTTTCCATCTTCTGGTCATACATTCATTGGCCAGTGGTTAAGAGTAAGTTACAGGCAATTGGCTGGTATTGCGGCATATCCGTAAAATGAGCCACCCCTAATATGTAATTGATTTGGGTAAATAGCTCAAGATTTAGGCCTATCCCTGCCATAACTTCTTGTAGTCCTCCCTTAAAATTCTTCAAAAAAGGACAACCACTGAATATGTGCTGCCAGTCTGCTCCCTTCCTTCCCTTAGCATCTCCAACATAGCGCTGAGGTATTAGGGAACAAATGAGAAAGTTAGACAGGAATATAGAAATATTTGAATAAGCATTTCTAACCAAAATATGGTATTTTCTAGAGTGAAGGACATAGCTGCATATTTGCAAGATCTTACTGCACATCCCCTGGAATTTTTCTGTTGAAACTTTCTTTGTTCCCAACAAAGTTCTGTAGGCCTTATGTTTAGAGCCTTTACCTATATAATTATCATGAGAGTTAATTATCCAAGAAACTAGCAGGGAATAATCTGAGATGAGGTTCCTGTAAAGTTTGAGGTTTTGTGTATCCATTAATAACTGATCACAGTGAACATTTTATGAAATATCCACACTGTGCCTTTCTGAGAACAGGGGCCAGGAGATGGGGTTTTAACACTGAATAATTGTTAAAGTCTTAATTTAGGACAGGTTTTCACTAGTCTGAATGTTTGAGATAAAATCTTCTGCCAAGAACAAGATGTGGCAATGGTAGAAATTTCCTTCCACCAGAGTCTGGTACCAGGTGCTGAAAATGCCTGGTCCAAGGTATGTAGAAGGTCCTGACAGAATATCATCTGTTTACAGGTCTTCCAAAATTTTTAAACTTTTAGTAAACCAAAAAACTGATCTGGACCTCCAATTACATTGGATAATGTTTTTTTACCAAGGTGAATTATAGGTATCCATCATCAACTGTATGCATGTTTTGGTTTTGACAGCTTTTGCTTAAAGAGCAAAGTCAGGTAGACCAAGACTGCCCAATTTCAGAGAGAAGACCACAATATTCCACCTAATTCTGTGTTGTTACCCTCCCATAAAAGATTAAACTTCCTTTTAAATTTAGTAAAAAATGTATCGTTAGGAAGGGGTATCCCTTACAGGTTCATAGGTGTGTACTAGGCTAATGGCCCTGGAGCCTTTACAAGCCTAGCTCATAGAAGTGCCCTGGCATCGTGCCAACCGACGTTCATTCCCATTGCCTCTATCAAGTAGAGCCATTGGTGTGATCCCCGAGGTAAACTTTCTATATCCCATCCACTCATCAAGATTTCTCTTGAAGAGGACCAGTGAGGTGCTCTGCTTGACATGTATGGGAAGCCAATTCCAGAGCATGGACAGTCTCTGGGTTATGAACCTGTTCCTCCAGCATGTTCTGTTGATTGTGGTAATGAGGTTAAGGTCTGTGGAGCATGTGGTACGGAGGGATTGGGATTTCTTTAGATGTAGCATTTCTAACAGAGCTGGGTCAGACATGGCTTTGTAAGTCAAGCAGAAATTGCCTCTTAGTAGACGATATGAGACAGAGAATAGCTGGAGTTTTTTGAGTCTGTCCAATTTTGACACGTGTTTAAGGCCTAGGATCCTCTTCGTGAGGTACTTCTGTGGCCTTTACAGCTGTTGAATGTGTCTAGTGAGGTACATGACAAATGGGGCATTATACTCGATGATTGGCCTAATGAGGGAAGAGTAGAGAGAGATGATGACCTCTTTCTTCCTAGATGCAAAGCCCTTGGTAATGAGATGTGCCACACAGAAGGACTTTCTGACCACAGTGGCAATGTGGTGGTCAAAGGAGAGGTTGCTGTCACCCTGTGTCCCCAGATCTCTTATAACGTCTTCGTTGTTCAGTGGGCTCCCATCAATGTGGTAGTTAGTGGGAACTGAGTTTTTCCCAAAGGGGATGACAACGCATTTTTTGGCATTAAGCTTAATGCCATGGTTTCAACACCAGTCATTGGTCTCAGTGAGGCCTTTCTGTAGGATTTCTACATCACTTGGGGAGTTAATAATGGCTCCCAGCTTGCAGTTGTCTGCGAACTTGGTCAGCCAGAGTCCCTCCATGTTGGCCTGGGCTTCTGAGAAGTAGATGCCAAACAGAAGAGGACCGATCCCTGTGGGACTCCACTTGTGACTGGTCAGCAGTCTGACTTGGAGTCTGCTACTTTCACACTGTGGGTTCTATCTGTGAGCCAATTTGCAACCCACCTAGTGATATAGGGGTTGATGCCTAGTTTGGTGAGTTTATCAATAATTCTTGAGTGGGGAATGGTATCAAAGGCCTTGGTCAGATCGAGGTAGGCTGTATGAACTGCCTTGCCCTCATCCACAGCTCTGGTGACTGACTCAAAGAAGTCAACCAGGTTGGGCAGGCATGAGCTACCTTTCACAAAACTAAATTGCATGGGCTCTAGAGTTTGGAGATTCCCTGTATCCTTGTTATTTAGGTCCACGATGATGCACTCCATAGCCTTATATATCAGACTCGTCAGGCTAATGGGGCGATAATTCCCAGGGTCTGTAGTCGCTCCCCCTTTATGGAGAGGGATGACTGTAGCAGTGCACCATTTGGTAGGGACAAAAGCTGAGGTGAGGCTGTAATTGAACAAGGCACACAAATGTGGTGCCACTTCACTTTGTAGTTTATGTAGAACACATCCAGGGATATTGCCGGGTCCCATGGAAGCTGTATTCTTGGCCTTAGATAATGCAGCTTTAACCTGTGCTGCAGTAATGCTGGGTGCCTGGCATTCCTCCGGTATTGGGATTGGTCCTTTAGGGAGGGAGAGAGGGGTAAAGTTGGCACTGAATCTGTATGTTGGCAATATCTGTTGGCTCAGTATAGGAGGTACCATTGTGCAGTAACTCAGAGCAAACATGGGTATTGCCGTGGAGATTTTTGATATAATTATAGAAGGCTTTGTGGTTGTTTTAGTGTCTGCTGCAATTCTGCCTTCATAGCTGGCTTTAGAGGTTTTGATGAGGGATCTCAACTTTTTGTTGAGGCTAATATGGGAGTTTTTTCAGTCTTGGGACTTCACCGTTTTCTGCAACAGTTTCTTCCTTCAGTTGTAGAGTTTATTAATGGCAGGGGGCCACCAGATTGGCTTTGTTTCTTTTGAGGAGAGCGTCTTGGTTCTGTTGGGTATGGCTAGTTCCATGCATTTATGTACATGTTTGTACAGTGCATTGGTGTATCATTTGGCAGTCGTGCATCTATTTTTCATTGACATGGGTGCCGTGAAGTTAGCCACCTCTGTTTTTAGGAGCCCAAAGTTAGCTTTGGAGAACTTTTCACAGTGGTTAGCTTTGCGGGGGGCGTGGGTGGGACGTGGAGTTCCATGGTGATTAGTTTGTGGTCGGATCTAAAAAGGGAGGAATTGACTGTTGGTATAGAGCAACGATTGCCCATGTTAGTAATAACCAAGTCAAGGATGTTGCTCCCTCTAGTGGGGGTAAGAATTAGCTGGTCCAGGGCATTGGAATTGATGAATTCCAGGAAGCGTTGGGCCACTGTATTGGTGCATGAGTAGTTTTCCCAGTTGATGGAGGGTTAGTTGAAGTCACCTAGTATGAGAGTGTTGGGTTGGACCCTAATAGTTTCAGGGTGCTTAGGAACATGGAGTGAGAGTCTTGGGACATGGTTGGGGACCTATAGCAGGCTACGACCTGAATCACCATCTTACCCAATGTTAGTTGTACCTGAAGTATCTCAGATGCATTATGCTGGGCTACTAGTCTGGAGGTGTGCATATCCTTTATGAATATGGAGACACCACCACCTTTGGAGCCTCGGTCCATGTTCTGGGGCCGAAAGGTGTGGAATGAGTTATAGCCTGGTAGCGCAGGGGTGCTTTCTGCTGCTCTAAACCAGGTCTCCGTCACAGCACAAATGTCGATGTTCTCCATTTTGAGGAGTGCTTTGAGCAAGTGCATCTTGAGATTTAGACTTCTAGCATTAAGCAACATGACTCTCAGATTGCATTTATTTATAGCTGTTATGATGGTAATTTGGTCTTTGGAACTATAGGGTGGCAACAGCCTTAGCCAGTATTCGAAAACCCAGGGGTGACAGATGCAGGCCATCTCTGGCAAAGCATTGAGGTCTGTCAAATCATGTCATCCCAAGCAGACAGATACTGGATTCCCTTAGAATGACACCAGAAACTTAGCCAGTTGTTGAGGTCAGTCATTTTCTGCTTGTATTGCGGTATCATCTGGGTGATGGTAGGATGCTGCTCAAGGCTGGGGTCATACCTGCCTGAGCCACATAGTCCTCCATGTCTCTTTTCATGTAGCCCAGGAAGGTGCATCTCAGGTCATTCACACCCACATGGACAGTGACAGAGTCATACTTGTACTTGTTGTGGAGTGACCTGAGTGCGTGTGTTATGTGTCAGATTCTGGCATCTGATAGACAGCTGACTGTTACCTTCTCCTTATTCAACCTAGTGAGTGGGACATCAATGTACCTCACTATCGAGTCACTTATGATTAGTGTATTGGGCAAGCTGTTTTGCCTTAGGGGCTTAAGTTGAGGGGCACACTGTGTAGGTGAGCTATGTGTTGTATGGTTTGTGCTGTGTTGTGGTGGTCAAGTGCATTTCTGCCTTGTAGGTATCTGCTGTTTGGGTAGATTTCTATTGAGAGACTCCACTAAGGTGGGTGTGTAGTTTGTGTTTTTATGTGAGAGCTGTGATAGTGGACGTTCTGGAGGGCTATGTGTTGCATGTGGTGTGGTGCAGGTGTTGACCTTCTCCTCTTGACCAGTTATTCTGGTCTTGGCTTGGGAGTGCATAGCTTCCAATTTGGATATATATAAGTGCATCTCTCACAAGTCTAAGTGTTGGGAGGTAAGAGGAGAGAGTTGTCTGTGTACACGAGGCAGTTGCTACACTGCCTAAAATGCCCAAATTCACCAGGTTTATAGGAGAAAGCACAGGGAACTGATCATTAGACATGCCAGGAGGGATGGTCATTATTACTAAGTACTGGAGCTATTTCCTTATATATTCCTTTTACAGGAAAAATGTCATTCAAGGTGTCTGAGTCTGTACAGATCACTGCCAAACACTTGAGGAGAAACTAATACATAGACCCTGAAAATTTAAGGATGAAGTATTTAGAGAGATATTCTGAAGTTAGAAAGAAATCAAACAGTACTTACTGAAAAATAAAGAATTAGCTTGTTAAGAATGATGAAAAGAAGGGAGTCACATGAATGGCTACTGACTGGCTACGTCTAATGCTGGTCTCAGCACAGCTTCACTCTTTTGGGATACAGTACTCCTTTGCCTCTTCTCTCACCAGAAGCAAAATGTCAGCACCAATCCAATGAAGAGGAGCAGGCCATGGCCTGTTTGGTGATCAACAGTCTTGTCTGAGATGATGCAAGGGTCTGCAGGCTTTTTGCCTTTTTCTGGCAGATGCCTCAAATAGCAACCAGACCAATCAGGTATGTGATTGTGAAGCATAGAGTTTTAAGAGTGGGGACAAACCATGCAATTACCCGAAATTTCTGAGACATGGGCATGTGCAACCCTCATCAACAATCCAGAAAGGAATGGGATCTAGTAAACATTTGGGAATAAGTAGATTCCACAAAGTCTATGTATTGAACTCCCAGGTAGGTCATGTAGTTATGTTTGTCAAGAAAGGGATAAATTTGTACAATTTGAGGAGAGGGAGCATAAGAAATTAGGACTGTTTCTGACTTTGAAACATTGATTTTATAGCCAGAGTATCTTCCCAATGCATGTAGTATTTCTACAGATATGCTTCAGGGCTGGTCAAATATAGAAGTTAATCATCTGCATATTGCACTAGTTTAAAGGTTTGAACCTTCTTACTTGTATCCTCTGAAATTAGAGCTGCTCAACCTTTTATGCAAAGTGGAGATAGGAAGGAGAAAGCGGGCAGTTCTGTCTAGTACCTCTTAAGATGGGAAAACTGGGGGAAATCTTAGAGTATATTTTCTATTTTTGTACAGAAACCCTGGTAAAGTTTCTTCAAGAAATTTATCATTTCACATGTGAGCCCAAATTGCCCCAAAACCAAAAAAAAAAAAGAAATTAGTTGAAGGCTTTGTCAGCATCAAAGGGGGTAAGGTGGGTGGTGTTTTAGAGCAAGAGCATCTTTAGTCACCAAAGAGTTTTTTATTAGCTTGTCTGCTGTAGTTCTGCATACAATAAACCCTGTCTGATTCAGGTGAACCAAGAAGAGGCGAAGATCAGCTAGCCTATTGACTATGATAACCATGACTGATTTGTAATTGTGATAAAGAACTGAGATAGGATAGGACGGCAGCACTGAGTCCTTTCCAGGTTTCAGAATCAAAGTAATGATGGACTGTCTACAAGTGGGTGGGGGTCCCAGTAGACATAACATAGTTTTTAAGACTTACAAATTTATCAAAAGTCATCAGTGCCTTCCCTATACATTTCCAGTAGTAGCCTATCTGAACCTGTTTTTTTTCCCTTTTTGTAGCTTTTTATGGGTGAGCTGTACCTCTGGTGGGGTAATCTGTTTCCAAAGTTCCTGAGCTTGTTCTGGACTTAATCTGGGTAGGCTGAGGTCTGCTAAGTATTATTGAGCCTCCTCAAATAAAAATGGAAAGTCTTCCCTGAACCAATAAAGTGTTTGAAAATATATGACAAAAACTTCACATACCCCTGGAAATGAGCTAACCGTTTTGCCTGAGGAAGGGTCTGTGAGCTCTGGAATCCCTCTGGAAACTTTAACATTTCACAACCAAAGGGCTAGGTACCTAAGTGAAGGTGGGGATGAATCAAAGGTTTTCAGTCTTGGAATACACTACCCCTGTTTTTTTTTCTATAATCTGATTCCTTGATTAAGTTTTCTTGCAGTTTGGAGACCCCACCTAGTAAAATGTTGAAAAAAGTAGCCCTTGTTACTAAACTGATGCATTGGATCAGTAGATTGAGTGAAAAGCCATCTAAAGAAAACCAAAAGTAATAAAATACATTTAAGTCCCAAGCCTCTGATCTCTTAGAAAATAGAAAACAGAAACACTCAAAAAACTATATACATGCTCAATTAAATAAATTCCAAGGTGAGAGTTTTAAAGCCCTTAGTGGAGCTGTGACTAAGCACTGAACTCTCTTGTTCCCAAGGGGAACTGCAAGTTAGGTTAATTTCTCTCACTTCCAGTACTCAACGGCTTTCTTTAGTACCCCTATAAGGGAATTAATGGGTAAAAATCTGTCCCACCATGTAAAAGGCTACCTAAACACTGCTTAATTCCCTTATAGTGTATTCCCCATCCTGTGCTCTTGAAATGGAAAAAAAAAGCTTGTACAGCCTCTTAAGCTTTTGTTCATTTAGTAAAAGCCAATCATAGGATCATAGGATCATAGGAGGTTACTAGGTTAATGGCCCTGGGACCCTTCCAAGCCTAGCCAAGAGTTTATCCCCTAAAAGAAACCTCAGTCAGCACCTGTTGCCTCTGTTAATGAGGGACACAGGGGCAAGCCCTGGGACAAATTTGTTGTTTTCCATCCACCCATCAAGGTTGTGCTTGAAGAGGGTCAGCGAGGTGCTCTGTTTGACATGTATGGGAAGTCTGTTCCAGAGATGGGGCAGCCTCTGGGAGACAAAACTCTCTCTCCAGTAGGTTTTGTTGATGTTGCATATTAGATTCAGACCTTCTGAGCAGGTAGTGTGTGAGGAGTTAGACTTATGGATATGTAGCATCTCTAGTAGGGCAGGGTCTGAGATTGCCTTGTAGGCAGACACAGATCACCCCTGAGCAATCTATATGATATCGAGTAGAGTGATAATGATTTGAGCCTGTCTGCATAGGACAAGTGTTGGAGACCATGGATTCTTTTTGTGAGGTATTTCAGTGCCCTTTCCAGTTGGTGCAGATGTTTGGAGAGGTAAATCCCAAACGGGGTGTTATATTCAATTATTGGTCTAAAGAGGGAGGAGTATAGAGAGGTAATAACCTCCTTTTTTCTGGATGCAATCCCTTCACTTATGAGATGAACCAGGTAAAAGGCTTTTCTGACCATTGCCACTACATGATGGTCGAATGTGAAGTTGTTATCAACCTGCGTGCCCAGGTCTGTCACCACAGGTTGTGTGGTTAGGGGGTTGTCATTGATGTGGTAATCAATAGGGGTTGTGTTTTTGCGAGTGGTATGATGATACATTATTCTGCATTTAGCTTGAGGCCATGACTTTGGCACCAGTCATTAGTTACTGTGAGACCCTCTTGCAGTATGTTAACATCATTTGGGGAATCAATGACAGCACCCAACTTACAGTTGTCCATAAACTTAGTTAGCCACAATCCTTTTGTCTTTGTCTGGACCTCTGAGAACTATATGCCAGACAGTAGGGGTCTTGGACAGATCCCTGGGGAACTCCACTAGTGGCAGGTCTACTACCGGAGGTGGAGGTGCCTATTTTGACTTTGAGGGTCCTGTTGGTGAGCCAATTGGCCACCCACCTGATGAGACAGATGTTTATGCCAAGTTGTGTTAGCTTTTCAATGATGCCCGAGTGGGGGATTATGTCAAAGGCCTTGGCCAAGTCAAAGTAAGCTGTATGTACTGACTTTCCCTCATCCAGGGCCATGGTGACAGTCTCAAAGAAGTCCACCAGGTTCAACAGACAAGATCTGCCCTTGACAAATCTGAACTTGGTGGGGTCAAGTGGAAAGGTATGTCTAATATACCCTTTCAGTATGAATTTTGGAGGGAGAAAAACCTGTTCATTCCACCAGAAACCTACATGAAACCTTTGCAGTCTGCTTGCATGACTCTTTCTTGAAATCCCGTAAATCATAGGATCGGTCTCCTGCTATGATCCTCTCTGTTAATGAGTTTTGCTTTAGCATACTGCAGTCTAATTTCCAGCTGTATCACTTTTTGTTTTAGACTGGCTTATTCATCTGTAAGCATGATTAGTTGGTCAGAGTGATCTGAAAGGATACCTTCCATATCTTTAAGATTAGAATCAGGGTAAGAAATATATTCCACAAGAGACTGACTGATTTTTTTTTGTATCCCCAGCATGAACATATCTATTTTTGTCCACAACTTCCATTATTGAGGAAGTAAGTGTCTTGTCTTTCTGAAGTGTGGTATCCGACCACCTGGGCATATGTGGAGTCCTCATGTCATTGGAACAAATAACCCTTCTCTGTCATTTGTGAGTTATTCAGCTTTCCAGTTAAAACATTTTGATTAAAATCTTGCTTTAATTCAATACATAGGCAGCCAATTACCAGAATTTATATTTCAATGAAATTTAACAGTGGCTGGAGGGAGCTAGCCTGGAAATATGTCCTACACCATCCCTGCCCAAACTGGAAGCCCTCAAGTGGGATTTTTAATGGTAGGTGCAATGGTGACTATCTTAGAACACTTAATGGGTACAAACAGGATCCATGTAGGGTACCCGAGTCAGTGGTAGCCATTGTGCTGAACTTCATCAAAGCTTTTGATTTGATTAAGTGCAGATGTGTATATAAAGTTATATGACATATGGGATTTACAGATGTCTTTTTGAGACCTGTGGAAACTTTGTATTTATAAACCACTGAGTGGATCCTCACAAATGTTTTTTTTTCTTTTCCCCTTCAACTGTAGAAAGATATCAGACAGGGCTGTCTATTGTCTGCCACCCTGTTCCTCTTGGCCATGGAGTCTTTAAGTCAAGAGCTAAACAGGTTGGACAGCATATCAGGTTAATAGTTGCATGGCGTAGTCACTAAGGCCACCTGTTTTGCAGATGAATGTATGATTCCTTCACATGATCCTTCATAGGATGCCAGTACAGTGTCAAACTTGCTATTTCATTTTGAGTCTGTCTCTGGTCTTACAATAAACACATCAAAAACAGAAGTGTTTCCCATTAATTATTTAGAAACAGCAAAGGAAGACAGCAACACAGGCAATGGGGCTTTGTACTCCAAAGTGGAGCAGATATGTTCCAGCTTTCATTCTCAGTCAGGCTCCCTTCTGGCTCATCTAAAAAATGTGGCACAATATTTGCGGTGTTTGCAAAGTGCTTATTAGGTGCCTATATAAAGTAGTGTTTAAAGACCAGATGTGGAATTCAGCCATATCTCTCTGCGGGTGTCCACTGATTAAGGTAGATAGAATCCCCATTACTAAAACCAGAGTGGGCAAAGAAGGGTATTTTTGTGGGTGGGAAATTATGACTGACAGTTACTGGAGCTCCTTCTCTTTTCAAATATAATTTTTATTAGCTTTGCAAGATTTTATAACAGAAAGCAAAGAACAAACCAGGAACATACTAAGAAAAAAAAAACATGATACATTATATACAGTTAATAGTCTTGCTGTACAAAAGGATTATAACCATGTAAACAAGCAGACATATTCTATCATAGCAAGGCAAATAAAGAGAAAAATAAAAAAATAAAAATAAAAGGTGATAAAGGAATAACATCTATCCTAAACACCCAGGGTAGCTATATCCAAAACATGAACCTTAGGGATAGAAAGTAGTAAAGATATCCACTTATAAGAACTAATGTGATATAGGAAAAGATGTAGTTTATCTATATTTAACCGGAGGATGAGCGATGGTTAGAGGAAAGTATGTAAGTTTGATTTATGAGTAGAATAAAGAAGGAAAAGGAGGTATAATGTTAGAGAACACTATTCACATTATTACAACTATTTACAACTTGGATGCCTTAACAAATGTGTAAAGGGACATCATACTAGTGTGATTAACAATAGAGTATCATCAGCATATATTTGTTATAGGACTGAAAACTCCAAACACAAAGGTCTTCACAAATTTTGTTAATAGTAGTGAATGTTGTATGACAATTACTTTGTTTGAATTAAGTCAAAGAGACTGCACCAGTATTTCTGGAAATAGTCTTTTTTCTTTTTACTGCTAAAGCAAAATTTATGACCAGATATATACTTAATTGCCATAGTTTTAAAATTCTCCCAAGAGATTACTGAGGGATTTACCCAGTTCTTAGCTATAAAGTATTTGAGAAGACCACCCACAGTTATTAAGATGTATCTCCAAACTCCTGTTATAGGTCTAGGAATAATATTCAGGATTGTGGTTTGCCAGGAAAAGGTAGTCTTTTCGTATCCCATTTTTTTCAAGTTGAGCTCTAAGAAAGCACCATAATTTATATATATTTTTGCAACTCCAAAAGATGTGGAGTAAATCTGCATGCTGGAGGGAACAAAACGACATGCTAGGTTTTTGTTGTACCCAAATTTTAATAGAACCGCAGGAGTATAGTAGGAGTTATTATTGATCATAAGTTGGGTATAAATCAAATTCTTGGAAGGGGTTAGATTGAGGGTATTCCGAACAGCTTCAGATTTGGACTCAGTAGAAATTTCACCTTGAATGTCATCCCAGTATTTGGAGTATAAAAGCGATTGTTGATATTTTATGTTTATTAAGAGCTTGTAGGTATGAGATATCATTTTGTTCCTAAGGGAAAGGGTTTTGATAATTGATTGTGTTACAGTTACATTTTGATCACTCACTTTGGTGTTAGCGAATTTTTGTTTTATTAATAAATGAAGTTGTCTTAACATGGGGTCATACCTACTTGGGGCCTCAAAATGTTCTTTAACAGTAGCAAAGTTCTTAGAGTGGTAAAATTGCCATACCATGCCATTTTTAATTATGGGGAGGCTAGATAGGTCTATCATTTTATTATTAATTTTTATATTTGGGTTTAGGTGAATCAGTTGGAGAACAAGGAGATTATCCTGTAGATTGATAGAATGTAGCAATGCCTGAAATATATTAATTTTATATTTTAATGCATGTAGAATTTTAGATTTGTATTCACTGTCAAACATTAAATATGGGATAGAGTGAGGGTATAATTTGAGTGATTGAATATACTTAGGCCAGATTTTGACCCAGATTGGAGTCCATGTATCAACAAATGGTTCATAGTTCACAATTTGGATTAAATGGCTTGCATTTATTATATTATAGTAAAGACTAAAATCGAGGAGGCTCAATCCCCCTTTTTCTTTTGGAAGTATTAGTTTTTTTATAAGAGATTCTGGTTGATTTAGGGAACCAGAGGAATTCTGAGATGGCGGTTTACTGGAGCTCCTTCTCTTGCTTTTTTCCCCCCAAATTTTAAGGAGAAGTTTGGTTGAGAAGTTCTTATTATTGGAAATACATGCAACTGTGGTATTTGCTCAGGAGTTAGGATTCAAAAATAATGTCTACCCTTCCTTTTTATAAGTTGAGGCATCCATGATAGAGTCCCCTTGTATTCCTACACTGCATTCTTCTGTAAGGCCTCTCTCGTATAAGATGCTTCTAAATGAGGAAATGGCAAAAAACAAGTGTTATGGAGGAAGAGTTATTCACCCAGCTTGCCCCAGATTATAGCAAACTAGATAGACAGAATTTCTTGAGACAGGTTACCAAGCTAAAAAGATTAGTATATGCCTATGAGAAATTGATATTGATTTTGAAAAAAAAATATTGCCCTCCAGTTTACAGTGTACTGAAGGGATTTAAAGAGAATATCGCATGCTGTGTGTATGAGAGAGACTCTTGGGCTTGTGCATGAATTCTGCTCTAGCAAGGCATGTGTATTAGTTGGTTTGGGAGTTTCTTTTTGAATTGCTATAAAAGTTATTTAATGTGGTAGTACCTTGCAATATTATGCTATTCTTCTAACCTTATGTTCTCTTCAGTTACCTTGGTCAAAGTCTTTTTTTTTTTTTTTTTACGGCTATCCATAGCCATTCCAGCAGCTGTTGCAAAGAGCTAAATGGACATATGCTTGGCATCTTTTCCTAGGCATCTAGAGCCAGGCTGTATGACTATATTGTGCATTATGTTTCTACTATAACTCCTGTGGCACAGTTAATCTGGTTGTTTTTGTTGCATTTTTTCAGCTTTCTGGTATGTGTGATGCTGGGGTGGTGAGCGTGTCTAAATATTGATAATATTTATTTATTTGGGCAAACTTTCTGTTTGCTAAAGAATTTGCAGGATTGTTGAGGCCAACAATAATCCATGTGTTGAACTTCATACACAAGGTAAGTTAGATTGGGTACTAATGCAGAAATTTTCATTTATAATGAAAGCTCTGTAGTTGAATGTGTGTACATGTAGGTTTGCAGGATAGGGTTACAGTAAAGGCTAAGGAAAGGGAAGGGTGTGTGTGTGTGTGTGTGTGTGTGTGTGTGTGTGTGTGTGTGTGTGTGTGTGTGTGTGTGTGTGTGTGTGTGTGTCTGTCTCTTGTTAGTGGTACTGTTAAAGAAAGGGTGTTTGCTGCCCTAGTGTATAGATTTGGAGTTAAGGATAAGGTGGGCAGGGAGGAGAGCCCTAACTGTTTCCGTGCCCCTAACCCCAATCCTACATACTAGGGTGCAAGACACCCTTTCCATGATAGTACCACTGTACAGACAAATTACATTTGCATTAGTGGTCTTTTTTTTTTAGCCAACTGGAAAAAGAAGAAACTCTTTTCGTTTTTGATACAGTGGTTTAGCAAAAGGTAAGTTTACTGTTTATTTTCAAAAAATGTGCTTTGTTTTAAAACTTTATAATTTTGTAGAATATACTCACACATATGCTCATATATTATATATGTATGTATACATATATATGTGTGGGTATGTGTATATATATATATATATATATATATATATATATATATATATATATATATGTGTGTGTGTGTGTGTGTATATATATATATATATATATATATATATATATATATATATGTATATGTATATATATATATATATATATATATATATTTATATATATATATATATATATATATATATATGGGTCTGCTTCATATTTCCAAAATCCCACAAGCACAAAGACGAAAATCACAAGACTACAATCATGAACAGGGAAATACCAAATCGCATATGTTTACGCAGGGCAAATAAACGCTTACCCAACACGGGGACTTACAGTATGCTCTTTCTCCACTGTATTATGATCCTGGGGTTAGTATATAAAGTTAGAGGTGTGTGGGGGGGAAAGCCCCCCACCTAGGTGGGTTTTAGATAGTGCGATGTATCTTAGTGTTGTGTTGGGTTGTATTGCTGTATTGCAAGACCAACACCTGTGAAGAATTACCTGGGCTTTTGAAATAGTTTTTATTCTTATCCACCATGGATTCAGGTTGTTGCATAATACAGTCATATCTAGAACTTCTGTCTTCTACCACAAACGTGGGTAGCCCCTGTTTTTAAACATTTCACAAAGTTTAATAACATCATTTATTAAGTTTGTGTCATCAGCTCACCTCTCACCAAGTTCTTTTTCTGCCATACATAATTTCAAGAATATATTCACACACACACACACACACACACACACACACACACACACACACACACACACATATATATTATTCATATATCACATATAGATATATCTATATCTAAATATGGATTCTTGTCAGAAGCTCGAGTTTTCAGAAACTTGAAATTCATATTGTTGAGATGATATAATCGAGTTACCGAAAACTTGAAGCTTTTGAATGAAAATTGCCATGCAGTGCGGATTGGGTTATTTAACATTTCCCCCACTATAGTGCGATTTTGGAGTTGGTATATATAATATGTAGGGGGTTTGTGGGGTGCAGGGCTTGTCCCCCTGTGGTAGATTTTTGTTGTTTTTTGAAGTTCAGGTGTTCAGAAACTCGATCATATTGTCTCAACGTTTCTGAAAACTCTAGCTTCATATATATATATATATATATATATATATATATATATATATATATATATATATAGGGTACCTGTCAAATCTTCGAACGCTCAAAATTTCGAACGTTACATGGTCAACACCAAACATTCAAAATTTTGATTGCTCGAAGATAGACTTTCAATGGCACCGTACGGTGCAGATAGGGAGAATTTCCCTTTTCTACACTGAAGTGCGGTCTCATAGTTGGCATATTTAAGTAGGGGGATGTGGGGGTGCAGGGGGGGCTTGCCTAGACTGTTAAAGTGTTTTTTTTCTGTGTTTGCTTTTTTTTTTTTTTATGTTCGAATATCCAAATGTCGAACATTTGGTCTCGACTATGTATTGTTTGACATTTTGGATGTTCGAACATTTAACATAGACCAAATACACACAAACACACACACACACACACACACACACACACACACACACACACACACACACACACACACATATACATACTATACAAATTATACATACATACATACATATACCTATTTGGTCAAAGTGTACTTTAGATTGTCATGCATATTAAACTAATGCAACAGAACTCTATTTTTTGTTTGAGATCACTTAATACTGGAGAAAGGAGAATTTTCCCTTTTCCCTGGTAATGTGTGATCTTGGAGTTGGTATACATATTTAAGTTAGTAGGAAAGTGGGAAAGCAAAAATATAGCAAAATATGTTTTTTATTCTGAAGAACACTCAATTCAATATTTTGTTCTTTGATGTATTTTGCATTGATGAATGCCTTTCTAATAAAGTGCTCTTTGATTATGTGTCATAAACGTATGTGTGTGCAAATATATATGTACATGCATACGTGTTTTCTGCTACCTTCTAGATTATGAATAGACAATCAAATATTTAAGTCATTTATTATGAGGTAGTTATTGACATACTAGATTCATAACAAATGTATTACTTTTTGTAGCATAGTTGCATTGACATATTTAAGTTATATTCAGTAATTGCAAAGTTGTTATGCATTGCTGCTAATAAACCCATTAAAAAATTAAATACAACAAGAAATATAAATAATAACTCTTAAGAGTAGTGTGAAATATTGAGTTCATGAGGCACCTGTGTTACTGTCTGTTGATAATTAACAGTTAATGATTAGAAAAGGGAACCAGTACAAGTCCAGCCAACCAAGGCTCCAGCTAAGAATGTTCCACAGACTTTGGTCCCAGCCTTATAGATGCTTGTCTGCATGCCTCATACCGATTATAAGTGAGTGACTAAGGAATGATAGGAATGTATTCTGTCAGGGTCAGAGCAGTAATTTGCTCTTTTGGCTACAGTGATACCATCCTCCCCAGAATTATGAGTCTGATGAAATTTGCCCTGGCTTTTTGAATTGAAAAAGGGCAGAAAGCAGCTTCAGCAGAAGAAGCAGTAGTACAAGGATGTCGTTGACTGTCTTTTTCTTTAATTTACTTATGAAGAATACATCTCTTCATAATCAGGTTCGCCATCAGAAGATATTTCATTCTTTTGAAATTTAAACCTGATGAAGGAATGCTGTATCTGGGTTAAGGAGGGCAGGTTTAATCACCTAAAAGGAGGTATTGTGAATGTATTGGAGCACAGCAACCAAAACCTTTGGTGAATCCATCTATTCAACTAAAGCACTGTTGACGTATTCAAAAGCCACTGCTGTTAGATCTTATTCACAGTCACCTGAGTAATATGAGTCAAAATTAAACCTTGAGATGTTATGTCTAATGGCAGCTCCAGTAAAGAAAGATTTCTATTTGCTGACTCTTCCATTAGATGCAGAGTAGAAATTTGAAAAGCTTTAGGAAAAAGTTTTATACTCCTCTATACTGGCAGGACTTGCATCAGTGCTTCTCGGAGGGTAATATTATAACATAATACAGGAAACTGGTTCACTAACTGGGGAAGGCACTAATATTAAGATGACTAAGGCAAACTATACTGCAAAAAAATTGAGGGGTAGTTGCAGATGGTGAAGTTCAATTACAGTGCTTCTGATGTTTACACACGATGTATCTAGGATTGTGTCGGTGTGGTTTGTTTTCATTTAAATAAATGTATGATTGTTTATGTCATAAGTGATGGTTTAATACATATATTTCTTGTTTAAAAAAAGGGCAATACGAGCTGCACAGACAAGGGCTAAATGTGGAGGTGTCTCCAGAGACATCAGTAATAAGCATATCTGTGGTGTGGTCAAATAGGATAACGTGCTGGAGTTCCTGCACATGCAGATCACCATAGACAGAATCCCATACCATATCCTAGCCAGCTATAGGTCCCCTCCATGTCCCAAAAAGCTCACAATGTATACCTAGTCCTACTGGAGACACTTACCATCCAACCTAGCACCCTACTCAAGGAAGACTTTAATTACCTGTCTATAGACTAGGAATCCAGCATTGCCTTAAATCCACTGGCACAGGCATTCCTGGACTTAAATACAAACACCCTTGACCAAGCAGTGAATAAGCCCACTAGAGGGTCCAACATACTGGACCTCATGCTCCCAAATATAGGAGAACTCTGCAACCCCCAATGTCTCATGTTCCCTGGTAAGGTCCAACCATAAAGCTGTCTTCTTCGAAATTAAAATCAATTCAGTAATCCCATTAAAACCAGTAACAGTTAGGAACTATTGCAAGGCAAATTATCTGTTATTAAGTGATGGCTTGTCAAAATTCAGTGCCTCTCCAAACCCTTTTAGAGCTTCTTTTCTTCATTGTTACCAGGTTTTTCTAAAGCTTTGAAGAAATTTTTAGCACAAAATTTTTAAAATCCCCCCCAGACGCTTACCCAAGCCTGCATGTTTTTTCTTTGTATGGATGTTGTCTAGAGTACTTTTACATATGGATAAGGCTTTAGGTTTCATGAAGTGTCTCAAGTGTGGGCCCAAAATTCCTTCTTAGGACACACACTCCTCAAGGGCAGCACAGTCCTGATAACCTTGACTCTTCCTTTCTTCAAGGGACCAGAGATCCTGACCATTTATACTTACCTTGTGACATCTGATCATGCTTCAACCAGCGGGCTTTTTTTGGAAAGAAAAACAAATTGATACCTAAAAACCATCTCCCTAGTTCAGTGAGCAATTCAACTGGCTCTTCAAGTGAAGATTTACCCTCTCAGCTTCCCAAAGGTACTGAGAAACAGGTAGCAAAGTCTTCAGATAAAGGCAAAAGAAAAGAAATGGAAAAGGACAGTGATAAGCCTAAAGATAAAGACAGAGAAAAATGGCAGAGGCAGGGGTTGGTGAATAGAGAAAGAAAAGAGAAAAAGACCCTGAGACTGCCCATATCTTTCTGTTCGGGCACCAAAGATTGCAAAGTCCCTGGGCATTACCCATCTGCAGTTCTGACTATTCTGGATCCTTCACATTTCCATCCTCCAGTTCCTTAATCTAGTGACTCTGACACCATCATTGTCTGTGGTAATTTACTGAAAATACTTTCTTTTCCAGTATCTCAAGCTTCAGAGATGGATCTAGGTTTGTGACTTTAAGACCACCTTCAGCAGGATCTGTTAGGTCCATCAAATTCTTCAAAAGTGTTACTGACATAGATTGCAACAAGATAATGAGAGCCTTTTTGAAGATTCATATAGATATGGGAGACATTCCCTCCCCCAAAACTCTGAGTATGGAGTGAGCTGGCTCATCTACTCCCCTTAATGTTGCTCCTTCTCTGGTCTCACATTTTGGACCCGGTGGTTTCTGGAACAATATTCCCTCCAGTCATTTCCCTGTTGGCATCAACAGCTTTGAGGTCTTTAGAGTTTATAGTTTCTCTGATCTATTCAATTCTGAAACCTTCTGAACTGTTGGGTTCCTGACTCCAAGAGGTCAACCTCGTTCATCCATGGTCAGGGTCGAATCTGACAGTATTGGGTCTATCCTTGTCCTTGGATGCTTCATCTCTTGACAACTTGTCCTTAGTCTCAAGCTCTGATCCATCTGTGTCATCATCTCTGGTGGTGTGATATTCTGATCCCTCAGCCTTGGATTTGGGGCCAGATTGGAGACGGACTCCCTTGGTGCCATTGACTCTGTTGTTGGCATTCAAGGCATTTGAGAAGATCTTAGCCTGTCAGTCGACTCAGGAAGGGAACATGTTTCTTACATCAGCTTCTCACAGACTTCCCAATTTATCTGTAGTCATCAGTACTCATCATGTTTCTAATGGCAGCCCAGTCATGATAACCTTGCCCCTTCCCTTCTTCAAGGGACTAGTGACACATCTGACTTTTCAACTCCATCCCCACTGGAAGAGCATAGAATGTGTAAGTGCAAGTGTAAGTGCAAAAAGAGGCACTTGGATCCCCTCAGGAGTCACTCCATGAACATACTAATCTCTACAAAGGGAATGGGTCCCCTAGATTATCACTTGAGGACATCACATTTAGTAAGTTAATGGAGGTATTGAGACAAGGGGAAATTGGCCCCTTGACATCTCTTCTCTGGTCAAGGATGTGTTTTTTGAGGCTTTTGAAGTGGGCCTTTCTGCCTCCTTGGTGGTCCCCCCTACTGATCACTTTATTGATGTCCTTTTGCAGAGGGCTTGGTTTGATCCTGATGTGGTAAACTGATCCCACACAAACCAAACAATGTAGCTGTTCTCTCCAAGTATCAACCACATTGAAGTAAATACCCACTTGGCGATTCTGTTGTTACTGCAGCAGCCACTAAGACGGAGCTATAAGAGCAGAGCTCCATGGCCCACCCACCTAACAGGGAGTCTAGAGTGGTGGATCATTTTGGTAAGTATTTTTTTGCTTTGGAGACTTTTTCCTTTAGAGAACTGAATTACATTTCACATGTCACTAGGTTCCAGAGGGAGCTAGCTTAAGCAGTACTAAATTCCCCTAGAAGACCTCAAAGTACCAAGACTAGGAAGGCCATGGAATCACAAATGACTGCTATATTGTCCATCACCAATGTTACAATGAGGCTCAATGCAACAGATGGTGCATCAAGAGTAGCAGGTACTGGCATTGCTACATGCAGCCATGCAATTTCACAGACAGCTTTAAGGCATTTTTTCTCAATCCTCTCTTTGATGGGTCATCTCTCTTTTGCCCCAGAGTTAAAGATATATTGTCTATGACTGAGCAAGAAGGCAAAACACCTTCTGCCATTGGTGTTAGTTTTTTCTAACCTGCAATGACCCTACTCCAAGAATCAAAGGGGAGGATAATGTCTCTGTATCAAAAAGTCCCAGCAATTTGTCTATAACTCATTTTTTGACAGAGCCCCACAAGTTGAGGGGTGGGGACTTGGATAGATGCCACCATAGGGTTAGAGGAGGTCCACAGAATCAAGGATTTAGAAGTACCTTTCCTGGCAAACCCATTTAATGCTCGTGAAGAATTGCCCACCTACTCCTTTCTGGAGGCAGTTGTTAGACTCTTATTTCTTCATCTACAAAAGTAGATGACCCTTACACAGGATTCTTGGTTGACAAGATTCATAACAAGACTCTGCATAATTCCATTTCTGTCCAAACCAACCCCATCTTACAAGACCATTCCAGATGTACCACCCCATCAATGAAAGACCTCGGCCTACGAAATCTAATGGCTACTAGAAAAGTGTCATCCAGGAGGTCTCACCAGACCACAAAGGATCAAGAGCCTACTCTAGATTCTTTTTAGTCCCAAAAAAGGACAAGGACGTAAGGCCCATTTTGGACCTCAGCAAGCTAAACGCATTTGTAAAGAAGATAAAATTCTGGATGGTTACAGTGCAGTGCATTCTCCCTCTCCTGAGGAAAGAGATTTGATGTGCTTTGTAAACTTTCAGGATGCCTATTCTCACATGAAGATTGCATGTCATTCCAAAATGTACATCGGTTTGTGGCTGGGAGCCAATCTTTATAGTTCCAGGCTCTGCCTTTCATATTCACGACAGCCTCTCTGGGTGTTTATCAAATGCATTGTAGTAATGGTCGCAAATCTCAGGCTGCAGGAGTTCTGAGTATTCCCATACTTAGATGACTGGCTCCTTACTGCAAGTAGAAAAGAATCTTTAATCCTAGCAAGATACTATTTGCTCCAGTTGTACCAATCATTGTGAATCACTGTAAACCATGAAAAGTCAAGGTTGCTATCCACTCAATCTCTGGATTTCAGAGGCTGCCTTCTAGATGCCATGTCTCAAACTGTGAGGTTGCCATAGTCAAGGCTGACTTTTTTTCTCGTGCAAGCACAAGACATCCTCAGTTCTGTCAGTCCACCAGTCTGATCCTCGGTTTACTAGGGTCCGTGGCAGCTTCAGTAACTTTGTTTTTTCATTCAGGATTCTTTATGAGTATTCTACAATGAACCCTGACAGTCCATTGATCTCTGCTAACACGTCCTCTTCACCATCAAGTCATGTTTTCTTTTGTATGTCAGCATCACATTTCTGATTTTGCAAGGACACCCTTTGGTATTTTCTCTTTCCACTACCACAGTTGGGGTGGGGTCATTTCAAAGGTAGGATGGTTCAAGGAACATGAACAAGTCAGAAGGTTCATCTTCATATTAACATTCTGGAGAAGAGGGTAGTCCTCCTAGTGATGCAGACATTTCAGGACTTCCTTCCCCAGGCTATGGTGTGATTTCCATCCATTAATACAAACAAACATTCAGAGCACACTTCTGTGGTCTGGTATATAAGCAAGCATGGGGGCATATTCTTACACACCATATTGAGAGGCCGTAAGAATATGACAATGGCAATATCTTCAAAATTATTTCATATAGCAATGTACAGACTAGGTCAAACCAGTATTCTTGTGGACAAACTAAGTTGCTACATTTTCATGCTTTACAAATGGTCCCTCAAAAACACAGCTGAAGTGGAATTTTTCAACTACCACCAGTTCGGACTGGAGCAGTTACTTTGCCCTTATCCTTCAGTGGGGTCAGTCACTGAGGGATGCTTTAGTCCATACTTGGCCACATGGTCTCCTATATGCCTTCCCACCTGTTCTTTTTTATAATATAGTTCTTACAGAAGGCCTCCATGTGCAAAGCAACTGTATCTCCCATTGCTCCTTTCTGGCCCTGACAAGTTTGGTTCTCCTTACCTGTGGACTTATCTTTGTGAACTCCATGGGTCCTGGGAGTTATTCCATATCTCTGATCTCATCTGCCTCATGAGCTTTTTCTGGACATCAAATCCCCCAAACTAACTGCATGGTTTCCCTGGTCCGAATTATGGCCGATGATTCCTTGCTGCCATTTAGAGTGGTCCAAATTTTAATAGCATTACAGAAATTATCCACTCAAAAAATCGGCAATATCAACTGGTAAAAATTCGCCATATTTACATTAGATAAGGGATATGATCCTTTTTCTGCCCCTTTATCATCTGTGTTGGATTTTTTGGCAATTCTTTTCCATTCTGGCACAAGTTATTCTACTATCAAGTTTCAACTAGCAGCTATCTGTAATTTTTAAGTTGGATTAAATGCATCATCCATATTATCCCTAAAGATTTCTAAAGCTTTTCTTAAGGGCACTTGTTTGTTGAGGCTTCTTATCGAAGATCCACCTCCTCTTTGGGACATAACCTTGATTTTGCAAGCTCTCATTAAGCATACTTTCTGCCTGCCTGTTATGCCAAATTGAAGTTCCTTTCTTGGAAAGTGTTTTTGGTGGCTGTAATGTTTGCCAGATGATTTTCTGAACTACAGACCTTGTCCTGCAAGCATCCTTATTTCACAAAGACAGAGTTAGTATGAAACCTAACCCTTCCTTGGTACCTAAAGTAGCCACAGAGTCAGTTTTAAATCACACTATATATTTGCCTGTCTTTCCCTAATTTTTCTAACCAGGAAAGTGCACTTTGCATACTTTAGATGTTCATTGTCAACTGAGATTTTACTTGTATCACACAAAATCGTTGCATAAAGATGATCCTGTATTTTTTGTCTTTTTCTTGCATCAAACTGAGGTCTAAGATTTCTAAAGTCACCCTGTCTAAGTGGCTGATAGACTGCATTACTTTTGTCTACAACTCAGAGTTTACCCCTTTCAGCCAATCCAGAAACACACTCCACTATATTTGTGTGTACTTTTACTGCCTTTCTCAAACATTCATCTGTGGATGATATTTGTGCAGCAGCAATTTGGACTGTTATGCATACCTTTGTCAAGCATTACATACTGGATCATGTTTCTAGTTCTAGAACAGACCACTGTCCTACCATACTCAAAAGTATCCTGTCATAATGCCACCCAGAAATCAAGGTGGCTGGGGACTCTATCCCTACTGTCAAGATCGATGGAGGAGACAATGTAGGATACAAAGTTATGTACTTGCCACAACACTAGGTCCTTGTTACTCTCTGTCCATCTCAGTATTTCACTCTCCTGGTCCACTACCAGACTGTCTCAATTTCATTTGCTGCATCGGAAGATCATGATAGCCCTACCTGAAGGCTTCCAATTGCCTTACTTTTAATTTTATCCTTAGGGTTTCCCTAACTACGAGGTCTTTCCATCTGTATTAGGGGCACCCTCATTCTTAGGAGTACTGTTAATATATTGCATTATGGGAGAAAGAGAGCTAGAGCACTGGAGAAGCTTTGAAAGTAGTCCTGGCATGGATCCTCCTCAAGGTGGGTAACCCATTTGTCAAGATTGATGGAGAGAGACAGCAATGATCTAGCATTATGGTAAGTACGTTAACTTTCAATCTGATGTTATCAATTTTCATTCCTTCCTCAACAGTTGGATTTGGACCAACTCAGCCATTATTTTAGCTAACGTCCACCAAAAAACTCTCAAGCTCCTCCCTTACCTATAATGGACCAACTAGTAACAGACCTCATATCTCATTTCCTGCTTTCGTGTTTGGACGTGGTTGTCTTAAGCTCTTGAGCATTTAAGATTTGAGATAAGTTTATTTCTCCTTTTTTGCTCTCTTTTAACTGTTAACAGTTTTCCATTTACAAATCCTCCCTTTTTACACATTTTTGTATAGTCTAGTTTACCACAGCTGGTATTCCCTTGTCTCCCTTACACCTTTCTTAGTGTAGTTTTGATTACCATTGTTGGTAATTTTTCTACTTTTCTATTGTATATTTCTATTTATAATAGTAAAAAAAAAAAAAAAAACTTTCTTCTACATTTATTCTCTTTAGTATCTTTACAATGTCTGAAAAAGGCCCTGCTGACATTAAGAAGTGCCAGAAATGCAGGAGAGGAAGAATAAGTTAATACTAAAAGGATTAGTTCCCTCTTCCTTTTCAGAACCCTTTTCTGGGGCTCAGTCCCCCAAACCTAAGACAAAGGAGCCTTCATCTAAGTCTTCGACCCCTTCGGGGTCTTCAACTCCATTGCTGATTCCTACTATGGAGCCACCAAAGAAGAAGCATGAGTCAGATCTGAAAATTGCTCTTGCCCAGCTGGTGTCAGAGTTAACAAAGGCTTCCTTGGATCACAGCTCTTTGGATCCAAGGCCTTTGCCTAGGACAAGGTATTTCCCATCTTTAGACTTTGTACCCTCTAGAGTACCTTCCCCTTAAATCAAACCATGCCTGCACTCTAGGTCTCCATCAATGGCTTCCTCTCGCTCTTCCAGACGTCTGACCAAGGCTGATGTGGAAAGAATGATGAGGACATTTCTCTCTGAGCAGATACAGATGGGAGTTCTTCCAGCTCCTACCCCTTTGCTTCAGGAAGTCTGTGTTTCTACTACTCCAGCAATATTAGCTCCTTCTCCAATTCAACGTTTTGATTTAGAGCCCATGGATCTGGGCTTTCTAGGTCCGTCTGGTTTGGATCTGAAGATGTTGGTATCTTCAGCTCCAAAGCTGTCTCTGAGTACACCAGCTCTGACTTTTTCATAGCTGGATGATTCTCAGAGCCAAAGCGTCCCTGTTGGATCTGAGGCATTAGAGTCAACTCTAAAGTTTTCGGAGCCATCTCTTCCCCTTGGAGCCTCGGCATTTGACAGCTCAGCTCCAGCCTTCATCTCAGGTGGACTGCTTTTGGGGTAGAGAGAACTGATGGAGCAAAAGAGTGGCTTCTTGACTCTGTTGGCTTCCTTCTCCCTGGACTGTTCTGCCACTGAGGTGGTGAAAAGAGTGTTCTCTGTTTCAGCAGGACAGACAGATCCTGCCTCCTCGGATCTTCCCCCTGGATCCTGTGTGTCTTTGAGCCTTGAGCCCTGTCATTCTGTGCAACAGGAACAGCCAGCCCAAAGTCTCCAAGTTAGGTTATACTCCCCTCAGGACTCAATCACAGAAGATACTGATTTTGATGAAGGAGAAGGGTTCCCAAGATCACCACCTGAAGATGTAGCTTCTGGAGACATTCTTGAAATCCTTAAGCAGGGGGGTGGTTGGTCCACCAATTAATCCTTCTCCAGAGGAACTGGTAGTCCTGGAGGCCTTTGGAACTGGCTTGGCTACCACATACTGATGAGCTTATTGACTTGATCTCTAGGTGATTGTGGAAGGAGCCTGACACAGTTAAGCCAATCCCCAAAAGACTGGATCGGATTCTGGCACCACCTGTAGGAAGGGAGCCTTGGAGCAAGGGAGTGCCCGTAGATGTTATGGTCAGAGATGGGGTACTCGAAGATGCCACCCACGCAGCAGAGGAGGCCTGCAGAACCAGGGGTCTAAAGATTCCTTCTCTGACAGACATTACCAACACTCCTGAAAGGTGCCCTGATTTTCCTCCTCTGCAGGCAACTAGGGGTCATTTATCCCTGCACCAGAGAGTTTGGCTAGATATCACAAAAGATACATGGGTGCAGGGAATCATTTCCAGAGGTTATATAATTTTACCTTCCACTTCCATATGCATGCAACTTTCTTGATGTTTTACCCAGTCAGAGGAAAGCAGCAGCACTAGAAATACAAAAGCTGCAAGAAGAAAAGTCATCCAAGCGGTTCCACCAGACCAGATAGAATCTGGACCTTACTTAAGATTCTTTTTAGTGCCAAAGAAAACAGGGGACTGGAGACCAATTTTGGATCTCAGCAACGTGAAGAAATCAGTTTGACACATGAAGATCTGGATGGTCACAGTTCAGTCTATAATGCCCTTTTTGACAAGGATGACTGGATGTGCTTGACAGACATTCAGGATGCGTACTATCACATAAAAATGAACAGACAATCCAGAAAGTATCTACACTTCTGGCTGGGAGCCAGTCATTATCAGTTCAGAGCACTGCTCTTTGGCCCTCAGGATGTTCAACAAATGCATAGCAGCAGTAGTATCAGTTCACTTCAGACTGCAGACTGCAGGCATTCTGAGTGTTTCCATACCTGGATGACTGGCTCATTACTGCCCCGACCAGGCATCTACTAATAACAGCATGAGATCAGGTACTCCAGACTTTCTCCCATCTGGGGATAACCATAAATTACAACAAATCTCAGTTAGAAACATCTCAAACATTGGAATTCAAAGGAGCCAATTTCAACATGGTTTCAGTGACAGCTTCTCTTCCCATCTCAAGAGTACAATAAATCAGATTTCAAGTCAGAAAAATAATTCACAGTACTACAATTTCAGCCCAAATAATTCTACAAACCTTGGGATCAATATCAGTGTCTATAGTCCTAGTTAATCTAGCAAGATTTTATATGAGAATTCTTCAGTGCATGTTAGTAACACAATGGTCTATGCTTTACCAACATGTCAGCCCAAATAAGAATCACTCCCTTGTGCAGGAGATACCTTTGATGGTGGATTCAATTACGTCACATTTTACAAGGCCGTCTTTTCATTCTCCCTCAGCCCAAGGCCATGGTGACCATGGATGTTTCCCAGATTGGGGGGAGGGGCACTTCTTGGGGAAAACAGTCCAAGGCATTTGGTTCCCCGAAGAGGCCAACACGCATATCAGTGTCCTAGAAATGACAGTAGTGCTTTTAGCAATGCAGGCATTCCAAGACTCTCTCCCTTTCAGGACCATTGCAATTCAGACAGACGATATGTCAGTAGTTTGGTAAATCAGCAAACAAGAAGGAAACAGGTCCTGCTCCGTGTGTTGAGAAGCCCGCAGAGTGTGGCGGTGGGCAAACTCATCAAGTTATTTTCTGATAGCAACACACATTCTGGGGAAGTCCACAGTGATAGCAGACAAATTGAACAGGTCTATTCTACTACCTCACGAATAGTCTCCCAACTTGAAGTGGCAGAAATGAGTTTTCAACAATGGGGCCAGCCTTGCTGCGATCTCTTTGCATCTCCCCTAAACAACAAGTGCAGCAGCTTCTTTGCTCTAATCCCTCCACTGGGGAAATCACCAAGAGAAGCACTACTACACAGTTGGCCCCCTGGTCTCCTCTATGTGCATCCGCCATCTCCATTGATCCCCAAATTTCTGCAGAAAGGTTTCTGGTTGAAGAGTAAGGTCATCCTCCTTGCTCCTTTCTGGCTTCAATAGATTTGGTTCCCCTCTCTTTGACCTAATCTAATTTTCTCACCTTGGATTCTAGATCCAATTCCAGACCTCCTATCTCACCTGACAGGCATGGTTCACCCAGATATCTCAAACTAAAGCTGACAGCGTGGTTTCTCCACTTCTGTTAATAGCCAGACAACCTATGCTGTCATCACATTTGTCATATATGTCTATCTTCCCTTAAAGATTCTACAAGAAAAGAAGTAAATGGAAGAGGTTTGTGTTTTGGGCGCATCAGAAATATATTGACCCTTTTCAACACCTGTACAAAATGTCCTTGAATATTTGGCAACAGTTTTTAATGAAGGAGCTTGTGATGATAGGGGGTAATGGCAGCCATGCCAGGAGAAGGACGGCAGTGGATGTGTAACATATGCCAGCACAGCTAGCTGAAATTTTGTAAATAATTATATGTCATTTGTAAATCAAACTGATTTATACAGATACTTGTACTGAAAATACATTTGTGAGGTTTGCTTGTATTCAATACGAAAAACTAAATAAAAACAACTCACAAAACTATGAAAAGAAACAAAAAATGAAAAGGCTTGGAAATAATATGGTTAGCGCTTTTGTTTATTTTAATAAATAAACTTCTTCAGACAAAGAAATTTCAGGAAGTTACACAATAAATAGTGTAAAAAGAATGACATCGCTTCCTATAACAAACTGCATCAGTAAAAACAATTAAAATATATTAATCCAGGCAATACATATAAATTGTATACATATTGCTAATAATGATAAATATTCATCTTTCTAGAGACTTCAATTTTAAAAGACATCTTAAAGAACATTGTTCGTTCAAACCAGGGAACATATTGGCATTTAATTGTAGTTGCCATCGTAGTTCCCTTTCTAAGATGCAACTACAATTAAGTGCCTATATGCTATTTTTGTTTTAAGGGCATATATTTGATTCATTGGCATTATTTGGACAAGTGAATTTTGCTTGGTACTGTGACTCCATGTGCTGACATCCACGGTGGTGCAGCGGTAGCTTTGTTGCCTCACAGCAAGAGGTTCTCACATTTGATTCTCGGCTGGAGTGTGGAGAGTGCCTTCTGTTTGGAGTCTGCATGTCCTCCCCGCGGTTGGGTGGCGTTCGAATGACATGCATAAATGGGCGTGCCTTCGTTGAAGGTTGGACGTCGAGCTGGCACCTCGGTGTTCGTGAAAATCTACTGCCAATCGTTAGTGGACCGGAGTTCCGCTGTGGTGACCCCTAACCGGGAAAAGCCAAAAGACAAATAACTGTGACTCCATGTACTGTTGTTTACTTCACTGTGTAGGTTGTAGGAAAAGACATGGAACATCTTAAACTGTTTCTGCTATATGTTATGCAGTTTAGCTCTATTTGCTGTCTGAGGCCATAGTTTATACTTTCTATTATTGTTGCCCTTAGTCAGATCTTAATAGTGTCAGTATATTATTTGGCTGGAGTTTTTTCCTGGACTTGATGGATCTTGATACAGTTTCCCCCCAACCAATCAAATTCAGCTGCACCTAAAAAGAAAAAACAAAACATGCCTCAGCCCACGGTTTGTGAATTTGTTGTTGCCTTAAGCTGGCCTGCAGACCAGTTACCTTCTTCCTTGTCATCCTCTGGTGTGAGACCATAGCCCTCTGTGGTATGGGAGTCAGACACATTCTCCTGCATTCACTCCTGATCAACATAAGGTTGTTCTAAGAGTTTTGTATACATCCAACAATCTTTATACATTTACCAAATTTCTTACCTTCTCATCTGATCTGTCACCTTATATTCCTTCTTTTGTTTTTTGGCACATTCATTTGCTGCCTGATTTTTACATAACTCTGGTTTGATTTCCATTCCTGCTTGATGCCGATATGCTTCTGCTAAAGTAAGCAGGGAAGTCATCTTAGACTTATACTCCTCATATTTCAAAACTTTCACTATGTTTGGGTCTTGTGAGGTCAGCAGATATGTATTCAGTCCCACGACTGGAGATCTATACATGTAATAATTTTGAGGAGAACGATACCTCCTTCAGAACGGGGAATATATAGTCTTGGTATACACTGATTTTTATAAATTATATGATGAACATGAAGCATCCTTCTTGTTTTCCTGTCCAACCTATCCATCGCCTTTTGGGGCCAGTCAGTCATTCCAAAACTGTAAGTTAGGACAGGAAGACCAAACTGGTTTATAGTTTGGACTTAGTTCTTAGATGTCGATGCTGTTTTCAGTATTAATTTTAGTCTTCTAAAATATTCCTTACCAAGATTTATTCACATTTATTCATTGTTTATTGTTGATCCTTCATCAATTCCCAAATATTTATACACTCACTCTTGCTCAAGTTCTTTTATATCACACACCTGTCCCAAACAGATGTTTTCTTGAAAATATTGCCCTTAAAAAGTTTGAAAGTGATGAAAGCATTATTGTAAAGCAGGCTGATGTAATAATGGACAGAGTAAAATATATAGCATCTTTAAATGAAAAGGTACAGGATGTAGAGACCTTTAGAAAAAAGTAAAAAGACATATTTCTGAAATAAATATGGCCATTTATGAATCACAACTGCTGAATGATATAAATGTGGAATTGTTTAATTATTTCTCTGTCCCATGCCCTAGAATACCACAGATATATGGTATTCCTAAAAATACATAAAGATGTGTTTAACCCTCCCCTGAGACCAATAGTCTCAGGGGGTGGTTGGGTAACTGAGCTGATTTCTATGTACTCGCAAAAAGAGTTGAAAATATATCTAGAGAAATGCCCTAGTATTTTGAAAGATATAACTGAGAGTGGTATGTCAAACATCTAGAGATAGATTATGTTTTTGTTACATTGGACATTATGTCCCTATTTACAGTAATACCAAACAGATATGGAATAGATGCTATACGAGATTATCTAAGTGTGGAAGCAGGCCTACAGGCCAGGTACATAGAAACTGTTTGTACACTACTGGAATTAGTACTAACTAAAAACATTTTCTTGTTTGACAATGAACCTTGCTTGCAGCTGGCAGGTGTGGCCATGGGTACTCCCACGGCCAACACTTATGCTAATTTAGTACTATATGAATGGGAGAAGAAATGTATTTATAGTGAACAAAATGTTTTGAATAGTAATGTTATATTTTACCAAAAGTTTATAGATGACTGCTATCTTGTTTGGAAAGGTATGTTACAACAGCTAAATATATATATTGCTTATCTTAACTCTACTACCAATTTTCTTAAGTTCAAAATGGATAGTTCAAATGAAAAATAGTTTTCTTAGATGTAGAGATAAGAAAAATAGAAGGAAAAATACAAACTAGGGTACATAAGAAAGATGTTCAAGTAAACTGTTATGTAAATAGGCATAGTATGTGTGCACCTCATGTATTCACAGGGGTACTAAGAGCACAGATGACTAGACTAAGTAAACTTAATAAGAAGATGAGATTTTTAGACAACAGGCAAATTATATGATGCAAGAATTTTATGAAAGTGGATCTGATTTAGGAAAAGTGAAAGAGGTATATGAGGAAGTTTGTGACCAGAGACATAATAGTATTAAACATATATTCTTGGATATAATGTTAATGTACTAGCAAAACAGAAGAACAAAAATGATAAAATAAGGTATTTAACTACTTTTAATATAAAAATTGTTGAAGTAAAGAAAATCATAGAATGGAATTGGACAATTGTGATGGCAATGCCTGAGTTACAACAAATATGTGGTGATAGACAATTTTTGCTTACAGAAATCAAAATAATTTAAAGAGAAGTTTGCGCTATAAGGACTTTAAACAAACTGGCAGCATAAAAATGTTTTTAGTAAACCAGGTACTATAAAATGTCAAAACTGCAGTTGTTGTATGGAAATTTATACAGAGAATAATATTTTTAAACATCCCACAACTAATAAAGAATATATGTTTGATTGTTCAGCAAATTGTAATACTATTAGCTACTTGTACCTCATGTTCATCATTCTATGTCGTTAAAACTATAAGGAAATTAAGAGAACGTATAGTTGAACATAAGTTTGTTATTAGAAGAAAACTAATGCATTAAGTAAACACATTTCTGAAAAAGGTCAAGAACATCAACATAAATTTAGAGTTATTGATGTGGTATATGTTAGTAATAGAGGTGGCAACATTAATAATATTGTTGAACTTAGAGTATGAATGCATAGTTAGGCTACAGGCAGACTCTTTACCTGGTTTAAATAATGCTGTTAGCTTGAAACCCATTTAGCAAAAAAAAAAAAAAAAACAAGCAGCAAATTTATAGTTTTATGTTTATATATATATATATATATATATATATATATATATATATATATATATATAAAATGTATGGTATGTGCAGTTATATTTATATATGAACTTTTACATGATTTTATATAACTCTTTTACATATACATATGCATTGTTACAAAGTGTATATTGTAATATAGGGGGTGGGGTATCATTCTGTAGTAGGCTGGCTGTAATCGTGTTTTTTAAGAACTCCTATTTAAACATTGGATTTTTTACTTTTATGATAGTAGCACTGAGGAGGGGTGTTTGTGACCCAAAAGCTTTGCAATAAACATTGTTTTCTGTCTTATGGCATTGGATTTTTGAGTTGTCTTCAAGAAGTTGCCACCGCAAGAGAGTTTATCAAACTTCTTGGCCTCATGGCATGAATTATCCTCATGGTACCACTGGCCAGATCCCATATGAGAAAGATTCAATGGTAGATAAAAATGTTGGTCCCGACACTTGCTGAAATTTGCGAAACAAGAGTTACAGTGGTGGAGGGATCAAATGTCTCTCAGTTCAGGCCTACCCTTCTCCCTCTAGTCTCCAGTTCAGTCATTCCAGATGGACTTGTCAGATTTTGCATGGGGAGCAGTGTCCAGGGGAGTTCTAAAATTGCAAAGCACTTGAACATCAAAGAAATGTTAACAGTTCTTCATGCCTTAAAAGTTCTTCACCACTTATGGTCTCACAGTCCCTTTTTAGTGGGCACAGATAACACCACAGCCATGTGGTACCTAAACAAGCAAGATGGCATGAGGTCATACCTTCTTTGCTTGTTAGCAATGATGGCCTTGACACTAGCCTTACAGCATTCTCTGATGCATCAGGCTTCATGCATCCCATTAGAGCAAAACATAGTGGCAGACAGACTAAGCTGATCCTGGAATGGCCCTTGTGAATGGAAACTCAGGAAGAGGTCTTCCAGAATTTGTGGGGAACACTCCAAATAGTTCTGTTCATCTCCTTTCAAAACAGGCAGTTGGAAAAATTCTGTTTGAGACATCCTTGCAGCTATGCTTGGAGGACAGACATTCTCATTCCCTTGCACGGGAATGTTTCTTTATGCATTTCCACCTTTTCTACTGATACCCAAGGTTACTTCTGATGATGTAGAAAGAATTGGACCAGGCAAAGCTGATTCCCCTTTTAATGGAATTGGCAAAGGGAAATTACCATATGCTTCCTCATACTCTGGATCTACTCATATGGTGTTGGGGCAACTGGTGCCCCCCAACTTATTGCAATTGCAACTGACAGCTTAGGTGATTCTATCATGATACCCTTTAGGCACTTGTTCTATGATGAAATGCAGCAGGTATTAAAGGATGCAAAAAACCTGCAACTAGGAAATCTTATGTGTTCACATTGAAGAGATTTTCTAGGTGGTGCCTAACCAATAACAGAGGGGCCGGTATGATTTCTACCCCTATGGTTTTAAAATATTTGTGTAAGCTACTTAATGAAGGCTTTTTTTATCCATCTGTCAAGGTGCATTTTGCAGCCATCTTAGCTGGTCTGCCCACAGATCCCTCTCTGTTCTATTTTTGTGGCCAAACAATTGTTTTTGTTGCACTTGAAACCCCCTCAAAATCAACTTCCTCCTCCTTGGGATTTCAACTTTGTTCTTGAAGAATTGACCTTATTTTCTTTTGAACCAGCCTTTCTGGCTGATTTAAAGTTCATCATTTGGAAAACTGTTTTGCTTATTGCTGTAACATCTGTAAGGCAAGCATCTAACTTGCAAGATCCCTTGGTGGACCAACCTTATCTGATTTTCCCAAAGGACAGAATTGTTTTACTCACTAATCTATCTTTCATGCCAAAAGATGTTTCTGAGGTTACCCTGAATCACTTCATTAGTCTCCCAGCTTATTTTCTGGAACCTAAAACAAGGAAGAGAAGATTCTACATACCTTGAATGTGCACATGCAGCTCAGGTACTATCTTGACGCATTAAGCCTTTGGGATAGCTGATCAAATGTTTATTTTCTATTCTGTGGCAAAGAATGGTCAGTCTGCCTCTAAGCAAATGATTGCTTGTTGGTTGTCTTCTGCTACTGGTTTTTGTTTCTCCCACTCTGCTATTGTTTTTTTTTTCTCCCACTATGGTAAATGTATCCAAGGCAAGGTTAAGGCACATTCCACAAGAGCCTTATCCTCTTTGGTGGCATATTGAAAAGGAGTGGACTCTAGAAGCAGTCTGGAGGCAGCAACCTGGTTCTCTGTTCATACCTTTACAAAGCACTACAAATTGGATTCTTCCTCAAGTTCCAGAGCAGGCTTTGTGAAGGCCATTCTTCAGGGGCTCCTGGATCTGTATCCTTCCTGTCCCATAAAGGGAAAGTTTTGGGAATCTACCCATATGCCACTGAGGCAGTGTGAATGATGAACATAGTACAGTTGCATAAGCCCAATCTAGCTGTAACAGTAGATGTTTGAATTTCACACTGCCTCAGTGGCAGCACTTACCCATCATCCCCCTTATTTTATATATAGTTTGATGGTATCCAACCTCGTTGTGTTGTTGGCTGGCTTTGGTTATTTGTCTTGGTGTTTTTGGGTGTGAACTGGTTGGTTTCAGGCAGTTCTTGCCTGCTGTCCTTATTGATTCTTCCTACTTAAGCACAAAAAGCCTGAATAACTGACTTCCTGTGACATGGACGGCTGGGAGGGGCTTAGTTGATTTCCCTATCACATGGAGCCAGAGGAGGGAATTCTGAGCTCTAGAAAGCTGCCAGTGTGGGTTTGTGCAGGCATAGAACCCATATGCCATTTGACTGTACTGTTACAGTTAAGTACGACTTGCGCAACTGTACTTTATATTTCTTTGTGCTTTGAATAGTCCTTCCTACAGGACTTACATCTCCTCAGACAAAACACCTGCCTTTTGTTGTCTTGCAAGTTTGTCATCCTGCCTGCTGCAACAGGCAGTCTTCACTTACAAATTTTATAACTAATGGTGCAGTTTAAATGCTAGACTTTGATAGTCCCATGGCACGCCGGGAAAAAGCCCTTACTGCAGCCTAGACCATGTGTGTTCATTTAATGGCACTGGCAGTTTAAGGGCTGCAGGGGGAGAATGGGAGTGAGCCACTGACATCAGTTCACCCATCCTGTGGTGGGAGGAAGGAAGCAGCCCAGGATACCAGTGGAAGATAATAAATATTTTATATCCGGTCCCTAGTGCTTCATCTAGGAGCTTTCTAGGGTAGAAACCAAAGAACTGCAGTGGGAGGACCCTTTGGCCATGTACAGGTGAATATTTTCATGTCCACATTTAGAAAGGAAGTCATTGTTAAGCATGAGTTCTTAGGTAATTAGACATGCTTGGTGCACTGATTATCTTATTTTCCTTTCTAAGGGACACACAGGAGGTAGTGAGCATTTTTCATGTCTTTGAATTACAATGAAATGGAAATAAAATGTTAATTTTCTTCACCCCAGTCAAGTAATACTCTGAATTTTTTGGATATTAGCTTATCTTGACAGGTTGGGAAGCCAGGTAAAATAATATTATATAGAAAAAGGACATCTGCAAACATTTTATAGTGTGCATTCTCCTCATTTAATTAAATCTTTGCCGTAGGATAGTTCATTACAGTTTGTTGAAACACAACCAATAACCAAGATTTCTGTTTATGCAATTTAGTCATCATAACAAGTTTAGTGAAATGAATTTATACTTTGATTTTATTAAACAAATCTGTGGAAGAATCTATCCATAATATTGCGCCTTCTTTTCTCCTTAGAAGGAGACACTTTTCCTAGCTTTTCTAGAGGTTACTAATCACTGGAAAGAACGAGACCTGCATCTTAGGAGCCAACTTGTACTGCTTTGCTGCTGATGACAGAAAGAGCAGAGGGACATTGATTCCTGAGTGTCTTTAGCTGGGCAGCATGTATGGAACTTCCCTGAATGGTCTGGTTGCTGTTTTGATGAGAACCTCTTCAGATTTAATGCTGGGTGCTTGTGCAGCTTATCTTCTTGTTATGCCACACTGCTGTATGTGCTATTCAGAGCATCTACTAAGAGAAGACTATAACAAGTGAACTAGCAACATCTAGGACAACACTACTTCTCAGGAAGCAGCTTCATATTAGTACTACTGATTTCCTTCTGATGTGAAAAAGAGCAAAGGGTTATTGATTCCTAGCTGCATGCAGCCTTAGTGAGACCAGCATTAGCAGCCAGGTAAAAGCCAATAGGGGAATCACCACTATTTATTTTTGGCAATCCTAATTTTGTCTTGCTACTATATACTGCTAGATTACCTTCCATCTATCCTAACTTAAGAATATTACCCTAAATACTTCATTGATAAACATTCAGGGTCTCTCCCTTTTTCTAATTTCTCCAAATCTTTTGGTTTTCTAATACCATGATAGGAATGGACCCCATTCCTAAGTCAAAGTATGATTAAAGTTCATGAGATTAGTATTGTTTCAATCTTTGATGTCAGCCAAAAGTGCTCTTCGCAGCACCTGCAATGTGCCCAGTAATGACTACTTCTGAAATTCGTAGGGGGTTACATGAATTGGTAACTTATCTAAATACGATTGTAGATTCTTTTTTATAAGACCCATTGCACCTACTACTATTGGAACTGTCTGGGTATCTTTCTTCCACATTGCTGTCATTTCTGCCTGTAGATTATTTTATTTTATGACTTTGTGTCTCTCTGTACACAAGACACTGTAGTCACTGGGTGTGGCAATTTCAATGATCAATGCTACTTTTGTCTTCTTTTCTTTGACCACTATATCCAGTTATCTAGCATCTATCTTTTGAACTGTTGGTATCGGGTGATCCCACGTGATATAAACTTCATCATTTTTATGATGCTTTGTGGCTCATGTTTCCAGTGTTTTTCAGCCACTTTGATACCATAATGTTTGCACAATCCCCAGTGCAACAGTCTCGCCACATTATTATGCCTTTCAGTATACAGTCCTTATGCCATTAATGTGTTGCATCTAGCAACAAGGTGTGTGACTGTTTCCAATTCAGTTTTACAAAACCTACATTTGTCTGTTTCTCCCACATGTTCAATGATCTTTGTAAACCAGCATGTACATAGCCCACTATCTTGGGCTGTCAATAGTAACCTTTCATTTCTTGGTTTGAATACTATAATACTCTCCCTCTAACCCTTCAGTACTATGTCAAGCCCTCGAGTTCTAACCTCTAGCAACATGATTCTAAGGTCTTCTCTCACCCCTTCTGTGGCCGGTCTGATCACATTAAATGTTCTAAGGCAGTACTGCAACTCTCACTCAACCCACTATTAGTAAGCACCATATCAATTGCAAAGTACTTTTTGAGGCTGCAAATAAAAAATTGCTAAAGCCTCTTACAACATACTCTTAAAACAGTATATGCCCATCTACATGCACACATACTGTAAATCCACACAGCTCACCCAAGATTCACTAAGAAACCAGATCTAAGCCCATAAGGTCCAATAAGTCTGCTTCTGCACATAGAAATGTTTTAGTCATAGATGACACTGTAGATAAGCACACAGACTCCACACTCATCAGACTGGCATGAACAGGGTGATTCTAAGCTGTTTATCCAGTGCCAGGATCTGCGATGTCACAAAGGCCCTAAGGACCTTTAAACCAGATAAATGTGACTATGACCCTGTGGTTGCCAGTGTGGTAATGAAAGATCTGTGGAACTGCATCTGGAGGGACATGCAGAGAGATATGATGACGTTTACTATACATGTGTTAGACAAAGGAAAATATATTAGTCTTGAGTAGTATCATGCCTTCAACAAGAATGATGCCTAGATACAAAGCCAAGATAACTAGCTTTAACAATTTGATACGTAGTTGGAGCCATTCTAAGGTAATTCTATATGTGTTGGCTTGGAATGAAATGGTAGATAAGATTTCCTGTTTTGCCAGGTATAGCTTACACCTCTCATACCAAGACATCTGCTTACTGGTAAAGCCTTTGCTGCCCCTATTGTCCCTTATTAAGCAGAGTCCTCCCTAACAGGCATTCCTACATAGCAAACTCACAATCATATTCAGACAACAGCATGGTGGTGCTACTCAGTGCTAAGCGTCTAAATAATAAGATGCCTGAACTTGAGGCCGTCTTGTAACTTGAACACATTCATATTTGTGTATTTACTGAGACATTGTTTCAGTGCTTCCTCCATGTCAGGATATAGCACCTATCATGCCTTCAGGACCTTAGGGAATATCTGTGTATATCAGAAATGCCATCACCTCACATCAAATTATCCACAATCCTAAGCTGGCACTCCTGGAGATCCAAATCACTTTTAAAAATTTCAACTATTACTTCAGTGCTAGCTGGAGATCCCCATCAGTGTCTCCCAAAGACCATGGGAATTATGTTAACAGCATCGAGGGGGGTCAAATATCAACCCATATAACTTCTTGCTAGGGAATTTCAGTTACTCAAGCATTAATTGGCACAGTTGCACTTCTAAGAATGGATATGCTTAGCATTTCATACACTTCATTAATGCCAGTGCTGTAGAGCAAATTGTAAAACTACCAGTTAGAGGCTGTAATATCTCTGACATGGTCTTTACTACCCTAGCCTCTGCTTGTATCCTACCGTGCATTTACTAATTCCAAGTTAAATTTGACCACGTCAGTCATCTTCTTTAATATGCCTAGTGATACCACTCCACCACTAAGTGAGTCTGTCTTTAAGGACCTCAGTGGTGCAGATCTACTTCAGCTTATAGCAGATCTATGCAAAATTACCAATAATCCCTTGCAAATGGACCCAACTGAGAGGCCTGTCACTTTCAACTCTGTCTTTTATCAGAACCTAATCAGCTGCAAAGGAAAGAAGTATCCATCAGCTCTAAATGTAATGGTAAGTTCAGGTAAAAAAAAAAACACTCTGGTGGAACTCCTGTATTAATAAACTTTTATAAATTAAGATAAAATATTTATTTATTTCATTTTACATTTGGTGACTGGGAAAATCTGTCTGGGCACAAAGGTTCCTTTTCAGCAGAGGACAAGGAAGAAAAGCTCCAGTACATGAATTGCAATCAAAATCTTTTAAGTTATGTAATGTAAACAAAGTCAGGCAGAATACAATTAAAATAAATTTTACAATGTCAAAATAGATAAGATAGTAACTATGCATACAGTAGTAATGCTTCTTACACTAATTATACTTTATACATATATAGTTAAATAAATAATTGTGCAGTAGGATAGATATCACAATGCAGAGTACTTTGTTATTCACAAGGGTAGACAGCAAAAGGTTTATTTTTATGTATTTATTTTAAGGTTGATGTAATTTTGAGATATAAATGAAATGAGTGGTAAAAGAGTTAAGACAGGCATAAGTAGGTGGGGTAGAATGAGACAGAGTGATATTTGATAACAGACTAGCAGAGAGCAGAGGTATAGTAGAACAGGAGGAAGAAAGCAGAAATGTTATACTTATCCTGGAGGTGTACATCTACAGAGCCAGGATGTTGAGAGGTGTTTTTTTATATGTATTAGACTACTATTAGGAAATGTAAATCCAAGTACATGGTTAAGTTTACTACACATGCCAAAGGAAACTACAAATCCTTCTTCAATTATATCAGGAAATTAAGGAGTGATCTCCAACAATGCACTGAGCTCATCTATAATAATATCACATTTCCAGTCTTGAGGATATAGCCAATATATATGCCAATAAATATTATCCCACCTACCCAGATTGTTGCCTCCAGTATCTGTGAACCTTTAGTTTCCCCTGAAAGCACATTGGAAGAAATCTTGCAATCTATGTCAAAGACTAAAATTAATACTTCCATGGACCAGACAACATACCGGGCTATATTCTTATCAGTGCCAAGTGCTCATTTTCTTAGCCTCTTCTTAAACTGTTCAGCCTCAGCTTATCCACAGGGTCTGTGCATGATGGCTGAAGAACAGCCATTGTCACTCCCCTACACAAGGGTGGCCCTTCTACAGGTCTGGCCAATTACAGACCCATTAGCATCAGTAGCTGTATATGCAAAGCCATGGAGTGTATCATAGCAAAACCCATTTACTCAGACACAGGCAACTTAACTGATCTAGATCTCAATCAGTTTGGTTTTGTGAAGTGTAGGTCCTGACTCCTGAACCTAATAGGCGTCTTTGAAAAGGTTACAGAGGCTGTGGATAGTGGTCACTCAATGCACACTGCTTATCTTGATCTAGCCAATGCTTTTAACACTATCCCCATTCTGATATTGTTAAATTAAATGACAAACTTAATGTAAACCCCTATGTTATCCTCTGGATTGCAAACTCTGTCTGACAGATCCCAAATTGTGAAAGTTGTTGGTACCATCTCTGACAGTAAACTTGTAACTAGTGGGGTACCACAAGGATGAGTACTGGGCTCTCTCCTGTTTGGCATTTGTTTTGCAAACATCTAGTCCAATATCCTAGAAGTGTGGTTGATCAAGTTTGCTGATGACTGCAAGCTGGGCACTGTTATCTGCCTATCAACTGATACTAAACAACTTTAGCAGGGGCTAGAATATGCACATACTTGGAGGAGTGAAAGAATCAGGGAGAAAGGTTTCTACATTCTCTGGATGTGCATAGGCAGCTCAGACAGTATACTGACAAAACAAAGTTATTTAAAAAGCAAATCAGCTATTTGTTTCTAATGTTTGGGCAAAAAAAGAACATCCCTTGCCAAAACACAGTATTTTGAGATATTTGTCCTCAGCTACTGCCTTTTGTTATACCCACCATGGTAAACCATTTCCTGGCAGTATCAAGGCACATTCTGCTAGAGCCTTGGCTGCTTTGATGGCATGTTGGAAAAAGGTGGACTCTAGAATTATTACAGAAGCAGCAACATGGTTCCTTGTACAAACTTTTACAAAGCATCATAAACTGGGTTCCCTTTCTAGGTCCAGGACAAGCCTTGCTAAGACCATTCTCTAGGGGCTCCTGGATCAAAACCCTTCCTCCTTGCAGAATGGATAGGCTTTGGTAATCAACTCATAAAGCCTAAAGGCTACTGCAGCTGTAAGAATAATGAACATGGCACATTTTGTGGAAGTTGCACTTGCCCATTACAGTAGCTGTTCAAATTCCTCACTGGTGTTGTAGCTGCACCCATCGTCAAGCCCCCTTCTTGTGTATAGAGTTACTTGTTGAGATACAACATTTTTGATAATATTATATATTTCTGAAGTTCAAGTTGAGTATGCTTGCTGTTACTTATGAGCAAGAAAGCCCTGAAGAAAGCTTTATTGTGACTGCTGATTTTCCTCCACAGGACTGTCCAATCAACAGTCAGAGTGAAGGTGTGGGAGGGAGCCAAAGCTTTTGGAAGCTGGTGAGTTGTTGTGTCCTCTACTTCTCTGAAGTACAGGCCAACACTAAGGGACTCTGGCTAACAAAGTTTGCAGATGACTGCAAACTGGGAGCCATTATTGAATCCCCAAATGATGTGGATACTCTACAAAAGGGCCTTACAGAAACAGATGCTTGGTGCCAGAGCCATGGGCTCAAGCTCAATGCCAAGAAATGTATAGTTATCCCCTTTGGGAAAAACATGTACCCATGAATTACCACATAGGTGGCAGTACACTAAACACTGAAAGTGTGATAAGAGACTTAGGGACACAGGTGGACAGTGGTCTCACCTTCAATAACCACATCACCACAACAGTCAGGAAATCCTTCTATGTGGCACACCTCATCACTAAGGGTTTTTCATCCAGAAAAAAGGAGGTCATTGTCCCACTGTACTCATCCCTCATTAGACCCATTATAGAATACAACGTCCCATTTGGTATGTACCTCTCAAGACATCTGCAACAACTGGAAAGGCTGCAGAAATACCTCACTAAAAGAATCACAGGCCTAAAGCAGATGCCCTCTGCTGACCGCCTTAAAAAACTCCAGCTATACTCTGTCGCAGATCGTCTACTCAGAGGCAATCTCTGCTTAACATACAAGGTCATGTCAAACTCAGAGCTGTTGGACATGCTACACTTAAAGAAATCCCAATTCCTCAGAGCCACATGCTCCAGGGATCTAAACCTTGTCATCACAATAAATAAAAAACATGCTGGAGGGATAGGTTCCTGACCCAGAGACTCCCCAGACTCTGGAATAGACTGCCCGTACATGTCAAGCAGAGCACCTCCTTGACCCTCTTCAAAAGGAACCTTGACGATTGGATGGGAGAAAGGAAATTCACCCCGTGGATCATGGCGGTCACCCTGCTAGACAGGTGACCAGGGAAGTAAATATTGTGGGAAGAAATAGCCAGGGAATTGTTATGGCTAGGCATGTATAGGCCCTAGGGTCAATAGCCTAGTACCAACCTATGAACCTGTATTTTTCTTCTCCAGGACTAGCACAGCCTTTGCCAGCTCCATTCTCCAGGGGCTCTTGGATCCTCAGCTTTCCTTCTCCCAGTCAGTATGAGCTGTGGTAGTTTACCCATACAGCTAAAGCTACTGTAGCAGTGATCCAATGATGAACATAGTACAGTTGTGTTAGTAAACTTACCATAACAGTAGATGTCCAAATGATCACTGCTGCAGTAGCCAGTCCCTCCTTCCATCCCTTTTATTGTTGTATGTTTTTTGTTGGTAGGGAGAGGACTTTCATTTTTATTTTCCTTGCACTGACATCTTTCAAGGCTCTAGCCTCCCTCTCTAAGTGAGAAACAGTGTTTTTCTTTAGTTGTGCTGAAGTTGGTAATTGTTTTAATGCATGGAAGGTGCCCTCAAGCTTTGGAAGCCAGACAGCTGTTATATACTTGGCTGGATATATAAGCCATATAGCTTAGGCTGCTGCAGCAGTGTATATTCAAACATTTACTCTTCTGGTAAATTTATTTACACAATTGCTCTTTCTCTGGCATAGTATTATTTACACGTGTTATTACTTTATTGGAATCCTGATTGTTTTAGTAATATTTTAAATGTTATTTTTTTCTTTTTCATAAATTATTCTTTTCCTTTTTTTCTGATTATTAATAAATAAGTGATTCTGCTGTAGCTATTTCTGGTTCCTCAGACTATGTTCTTTTTCCTCGGCCCTGTCTGATGTAGTCTCCACGGCCTCTATGGCTTGGGAGTTAGACATGTCCTATGCATCTGTTGGAGTGCCCTTAGTGGACAGGGGAGAACCACTCTTGTGGGTCTCTGAGGAAGGAGTAGGGAATGCCTCTCTGCTTAACCAGACTGGGATATCTGTCCCTAGAGGATTTGACTGTCAAAAGTAGGACTGTTTCTACAGACATTCTTGTCAAAAGAAGAAGAATGTAAGGAGGAGGAGGAATGAGGATTAAGGGAAGGCAAGAATTCAGCAATGTATGTAATGTTGGACTGATGATAGCTACAAAGAAAGACATGATATGTGATGTATAATGTATGTAAATGGAAAAAAATGTTAATATGGTTTGTTGTCTTTTTTGCTAATGTATGTTTGCCTGTGTCTTAAGTGATAATTTAATTAACATGTTTAAGGTAAAAAAAGAATCAGAAATACATTTATCTTCACCTGCCTCTATTACTTTGAACATGAGTGATTTATTGGGCTTAGCTCAGGGCTTTAGTTCAGGCTCTTGATCCTTGCAGTTCTGGTGTTAATGCTAAGAGAAAAGGGAATTCTTCATTGTCTGAAGATTTTTGGGACACAGAACAGGAAAATGATTATTTGGAGACAACTTCTGTATTCTCTCCTCCCAGGAGAGTGTTTCTTCTCATAGTCCCTTTGAAGGAATTTATTTTTCCTGAAACCATATTCAGATCATTTTTTTCTAGTAGGAGCATAATGATATTCCATTGTCTCTAAAGAAATATTTACTACTTCAAATGGAGTTTCCCGAACCTCATGTTCTTTCAGCATTATAAGTTGTTTTTTATTGCAGCCTGTAACTTGCCTTACAGCTAGTATGCTGCCATTAAGAAAACAGATTCTTTAAAGTCCTTCAGTCTTCTAATTTTTTATTTTCTTACCCCAGATCTGTCCCAGCAGTGTTTTCCTTGGTAAACCCTACTGCTGTAAACATATATAAAATGATCTTCAGATATGGATGGGAAAGCCTTTGAAAGGTTTGGCAGAAAGTGTATTCTTCTGCCACACTTATTTTTAACATTTTTAATTTTTAAGCTCATATGTTAAAGTTTATACTTGCTTATGCTGAGAATAGTAGAAACATTATAGCTTATTTTCCCTCTTCTGAGGAAAAATCATCTTTGTGTAACCTTATTGTTTCTGTATGTCAAAAAGACTAACACTCATTAACGTGTGCTTATGACTCATCTAATGCCTTTTCCAGAGCTGCTGCTACTGGAACTGTTAATGATAAGGTTTTCTTAGTTGCATTCACAAAACTTACTTGAGGATCTAAAAGTGGAAATTTTGAATTCTCCTTTGGATAGTAGGTTGTGTTTGGTCCATCTGCTGCAGAGGTCCTAAAAAAGTGTGATGGTAGAGGGATTTTTCAGTGTTCCTTCTTCAAATTTTTCAAGGGTTTTGCACCTTCCTCTGCACCATTTTATAAAAAGCAAAATAAGCAGCTACAGGAAGCCGCTGGCAAACATACTTTAAAAAAATAATGGCAAAGAGATTCCAGAAAGAAATCAAGAGCTCCCCAAAACAAGGACAATCCAACAAGTTTGATGACTGTCTGCAGAGTGTCCCCCTTACTTCCTACCCTCGCAAACCTTTCCATTTCCACCCAAATCTGGCTCTCCATTTCTCTGTTTGGCAGCAGTTAATCTCAGACAAATGGGTTCTGAGAGTGATTCATCAGGGGTACAGATGGTAGCGTGAATCTCTCACTTCTTTTCAGGGGATTACTCTTCCTCTACCTGATCAAACTTCTTTATTCCCTCCTGTCATTCAGCATTTTCTACTTCAGGGAGTGATAGAGGCTGTCCTTCCTTCTCAAATAGGGAATGGTTTTATTTAAGAATATTTTCGGAATCAAAAAAGAAGCTTCAAGGACACCATTTTTAGATCTTTCCTTACTAAACTAGTTTGTGAAAGTTCCAAAGTTCAAAAATGTTTCCCTTTCATGACCTATTACATCTCTTCCTCCCTTTAAGTTTCCTAGTGACCCTAGATTCAAAGGATACTTACCATCACATTTCTGTAGCACCAGATTTCAGATGTTAATCATACGTTTTTCTTTCTGTATTACACTTTCAGTTTTCTGCACTACCTTTTGAGTTAAACACTGTTGCAAGGGTATTAACAGTAGCCTACCGCAGACTGCAAGTATAAGCATCATTATAATAGCTGGTTCTTCTTCCAGCCATAAAAAGAAAAAACTAAGCAAACAGCCTTTGCCACCACAGCAGTCTAGTAATTTGCTTCAGGCGTAAGATGGTGACTCTGCTATGGCCATTTGTTGTACCTCAGACAACTCATCTTTTACCATGGATCCCTCTGATGTAGCACCTACAGCCACTGTGGACTGGGGGTTAGCCACATCCTCTGCAGCTGTTGGGGTCCCATCAGTGGGCAAGGGAGAGCCAGTATTGTTGGTCTTGGGAGCGAGGACAAGAAGAACGTCCCTGTTGAGTCAGAATTCTGTTCCCATCCCAGGGAAAGCTGCTGCTGCCTTTAGTAAAATGCTTGGCCCCAGTTTTCCTGTCAAAAGAAAAGTGAAAACCAAGTGTATATCTGCTCCTCCTCAAATTCCTTTGGATAAGAGCAGTGTACTGGGTCTGGCTCAGGGTTTAATTCATGCCATTGATCATTCTTGTAAAGTAGTTTCTGTTACAAGAAAAGATACCCTTTTTTCCTGAAGAGATTCAAGATTCTGAATCTGAACAGGAAGAAACAGGGATTGATACATTTTTTTCCCTCATATTTCTGATTCAGACTTGGGAGAGCTCAGTTTCTGATTCTCCCTGTTGGGGTTTCTCTTTCTCCGAGACTATTGCTAGAATGTGTCCAGTGTTTTCTGTGGGAGAACACTGAGGTTTCTTAGTCCCTCAGAAAATACTATGAGTTGTAACAGAAGGATTTTCTAGATCCTTTAACCATTCCTCCTGTTCTGTCTGCTTTAGAGGATGTGTTTATTACTGTCTGCAATTTTCCCAATAGTCAGACATCTGTTTGAAAAAAGGCAGATAGAATGTATAAAGTTCCTCAGTCTTTCAAGTTTTTGTACACTATTCCCAAACCTGACCCAGCAGCTATAGCTCTACTTGATCCCACTGCTGCTAAGCACCTAGTCAATTCCAAATCTACTCTTTCTGTTAAGGATAAGAAAATGATTGATAGGCATGGGAAAAGTATATACTTTTGCAACTTAGATTTTTATAATTTTGAATGGCTCATATGTTAAAGTTTGTTCTGCCTAATTGTGAAAGTATGAGGAATGTTTTAGCTGCAGTTTCTTCTTGTGAGGAAAATTCTGCTTTAAATAATTTAGTTTCTTCTGTTGCACAGGTCACTACTTATTGTTTACGGTGTGTATATGACTCTGATACTTCTTCCAGCGCTATGATCATTGGTACTGTTTTGAAGACATTTGCATGGCTGCATTCTCAGAACCTCCCAGATGATAAAAATGAGATTTTAAATTCACCCTTGGATAGGTTTAATGTTTGCACCCTCTGCTGCAGAGGTGATCAAAAAGTGTGACAAAATGGGCAAGCTGATCCAGGGAATCCACAGAAGATTTTTCAGTCCTCCTTTCCCAAATTTTCCAAAGGATTTTCTATATCCTCATCCAGTTTTTGCAAAAAGCAGAATAAATAGTCTCAGCGAAATACAGGTAAACAGACGTTTAAGAATAAATGGCAAGGGGATTCCAAAAAGAAGTCTTGAACCTTCCAAAACCAAGGACAGTCCAACAACTCTAAATGACTGTTCAAGGGACCTTGTGACCCCCCCCCCCTCCCACCCTGGCCCATTTTATTCCTCCAGAAAGTATAAATATTATTTTTTCTTGTTTGGCAACAGATAGTTTCTTCCATCTGAGGTGGAGAAGGTTTTTATTCAAGGATGTCCTTAGTGCCAAAGAAAGAAAATGACTTGAGACCAATTGTGGATTTTTTTTTTCTTAACCTGTTTGTGATAGTGCTCAAATTCAAAATGATGTCACTTCAAAACCTGTTAGCTCTTCTTCCTCTATCAAGTTCCCTGGTAACACTAGACTTATTTATCATTACATCCCTATTCATCTTTGCTTTACCTTTGGGCTTTGGGCTACCACCAAGTATGTGTATGTTGTGTCTATCTCTCCTACAGCAGCATTTCAGGTTACACAGTATTTTTTTTTCATTTTATTTTGATTTTCTTATTCTCTTTGCTTTTTTCTTTTCAACATGTCAGGAATGTCTCTCTTGGCTGAGAGATCTCTTACACAAGCTGGGATTTCAAGATAACATTCAGAAGTCATTCCTGACACTTCCCATAGGATTGTGTTCCTGGGATGTCAACTAGACACCTCAGTTCAAACAGCTTTTCTTCCACAGGAAAAAAAATGGATCTAGATTTAGATCTCCTTCTATGGTTTTCCACTCAGACGTTGGTCACTGTGAGGAATACCTCAGAATTTTGGTTCTCATAGTATCTATGATTCTCATGATATCCCTGGCAAGATTTCACATGAGAAAGATACATGGTATCTGAAATCTCTTTGGTCCCAGCACCAACATCCTTTCTTTTCAAATCTCAGTGCTGGGGTTTGTCAGAAGAGAAATTATTTAGTGGAGACAACAGATGTCCTTAAATACAGGTCTCCCCTTCTCCCCCCCTGCTCCAAAGCAGTCAGTCACCACAGATGTCTCAGACTTTCCTTGGGTGGGACACTAAGGACAGATACAAACACATAAATATCAAGGAGATGCTTGCCTTTATCAAGGCACTCAGCTTTCAGAACCATCTTGGTCCCCAGGACCTCTTCAAGTGGATACAGTCAACAGACTAGCCATGTTAGCTTGGGATATAGCTTCACAGTACTGTCTCATTCTATGGGCATCCTGCATTCAGTCAGAACAAAACTGTGTGGCAGACAAACTGAGCAGCACCACGGCAGACCCTCACAAATGGAAATTAGATCGGGGGGGGGGGTCTTCCAAGATTTGATCCATCTGTGACAATCAACTGGCAAGATTCTGTTCCAGAACTCCATGCAAGAAGGCCTGGAAAACCAATAACTTTTCTTTTCCCTGGACAGGAATGTTCCTGTAAGCTTTTCCAGTCTTTCCACTAATATCCAGGGTACTATTGAAGACTCGGAAGGAATCCCCCAGAATTATTGTGGTGACTCTCTTTTGGCCCAGGCAACCATGGTTTTTCCCTTTTTTTTATAAATTGCTATGGGCAATTATTATAAGCTACCTCACAGACTGAGTCTACTCACACAAGAACAGGGGTGTTCAATACACTCCAACATCAATCAACTTCAACTGACTGCCTAGGTGATAAGGTATTATTTCCTTTTAGACTCCTGTTTACTGAGGACATGAAGCAGGTACTAATGGAGGCAAGATATCCTCCTACTAGAAAAGGTTTTCTAGTTGGTGCCAACATGAGAGCATTGTTCAAAGTACTTTCTTAAGTCAATTTTGTTTCAGTATCAGCAGTTCTAAACTGCACACTCATTTTCTTTTTTGTATTAAAGTGTTGCATACATAATTCTTCCAAGGCTCACAAAAAGCTTTGGCATCACATTTACAAATTTTATGCTAATGCATAATTTGTAAATGTTATTTTATAAAAGGCTTCACTTTCTGAATAAATCATAGCCCCAATAACTTTAACAGTGAAGTCCCATTTCTGTGCATTACTCTAAAAAAAGGTACTCTCCTTTCTCTTGTTGTCTGAACTGTTGTTAAGTAATCTAATGGCTGCATATAACCATTGCAGCTCAGTGTTCTTCATTTGCAGCTTTTCTCTAGCTCCAAAAACATATACGTCATTATAATCTACAATATTTCGCTGCATGGTTACTTCAGCACTTTCTCTATTGCTGCCATAGTCTGCTGTACTGTCTAATTTGCAGGCATCACCAAAAGCAGTCTCAGCTTCAACATTAGAAAATTCAAGCACAAAAGCACTTTCAGTGACAGTTTCAGTGTTCGTATCAGCAGATTTCTGCCCGCATTTATTTACAATATCACTCCAGAAAACCACTGGTTCATCATCTGATTCATCTGCCTTGATCATCTGCAGAATTTTGTAAGTATCCAAGTCTCTTTCTTCCATCACCACAACCTTAATGTTGTCTGCCGCCATACGCACACAGTGTGAATCTGCCATTTCTCCATCAAGATTCTTTCATCCTGCTTTCAGCAGTCACCCCTCCATCTTTCCTCTTGTTACAGCCCTCTGGTGCCACCTAGAGGAAAAGAGTAGGGGACGTTCCCAGGTGCTGTGCCCAAATTTCTCCCAGTCAGTATGAATACTTTGGGTCTCAATGAAAAGATACATTGGCTTAGTGGGACTAACCCAGTCAACAAAGTGCAATAAATTGGTTTCACCTATTAGCTCTGTAAAGACAGAATCTGGCAATGGGTCCCCTGTGCATATCTTGAGGTGCACATAATAATAGCCCAAGATGATAAAGTGGTAGAACAGTTGTCCATCAGAGCAGATTCTGAAGATGCAGCCACCAAATTCGTCTGCTAGGACTGTCTTCTTTAATGTCACTATATTTGTTCAATTTGTTCCCAAAGAAATCTGAGATGCAGTACAACTGTGTAAGTAAACTTACAACAGATGTTTGAATGATCACTGCTGTAGTAGCCTTAGCTATATGGGTTATATCTTAATAAGGATATAACAGCTGGCCACCTTCCATAGCTTAAGGGCACCTTCCACACACCCAGTCCATTATTAGCTCAAGTAGAGCTGAATAAAAACAATAGTTTGGAATGCTAAGCTCTTCAGAGCTTTCATGCCAACTGAGAAAAAGGAGGATACAGCCCTAAAACAGTTGACTGCTAGCAAAGTAAAAATGAAAATCTTCACCTTGGCAAAAAACATACAAAAGTAAGGAAGATGGAGAGAAAGAGTATCTATTATAGAAGTGATCATTTGAACTTCTGTACGTTTACTTACACAGCTGTTGTATGTTTCTAATTTAATCACTGCTGCAGCAGACATAGCTATATGGGTAGACTACCATAGTTTATACTGATAGAGAGGAGAAAGAATGCGAGTTCAGGAGCCCCTTGAGAAGGGTCCTAGGAAAACCTTCTCTAGGGCAGGAGAAGGAATCTAGTTTGCAGTGTTTTGTAAAGGTATGTACAGAGCACCAAGATGTTGCTTATAGAATACTGATAGAATCCACCCTTTTCCAAAAAGCTACAGAAGAAGCCAAGGCCCTGGTAGAGTAAGCCTTGACTCTACCTGCAAATGCTTTATTGTGGTGGGTATAACAAAAGGTAATAGCGTGATACAGCCATTTCTAATTAGTCTGCTTTGATACTGGTGACACTGGTTGCCCTTTTTCTTACCTTCAAAAGAAATCAGTAACTATTCAGAGTTTCTGCAAGTTTTAAGTTCTGTTAAGATAGTATTCGACTTTTCTGTTTGATTTGGTAACAGTCCACAACATTTTTCAGCAGAATGCAGCAATCAGGGATGGAGGGTGTAGTGTTGCAGGATATTGTATACACTTGAGCATTTGTCAAGTTTATATCTGACTTTATGGTAAGTTATGAGCATGTTATTAAAATGTCTTTAGTTCTAGATAATGGTGTGAACTACAGTGGTAATTGTAATTGGCTAATTATAGCACTTTTTGAGTAGGGAGGATTGAGGGCATAGAATGTTAATCAGCATGGGAGCTGCCTATAGGAGCATGGGGATGTGAAAGGATGAAGCGATATTTATTTTTGCTTTATTTGTTAGGAAAGGCTTGACTCTTGAGATAGCTCTGAGTTTTTAGTGAATTTTCTTTACACTCTGATTTATACAATCACCGAATTTTAGGTTTTGTTGATGATTGCCCCGAGTAAGTTGGTACGGCTTACCAGTTCTATCCTAATGTGGCTGGAAGGAGTTATTGATAAAGAATTTTAATGGTTAGATAGCTGCTTTGAGGGGAAATAGGATCAGTTTAGATCTTTTTAGGATTTAGGAACAGTTGCAAGTCAGTAGGACAAGTCCCAGTGTAGGATAGAAATTCTTGTGGGAGCTGTTGTAATTTATCTATGTTACTGACAGTGCAGATAAGTGTGGAGTCATCTGCATATTGGATGACAGTAGATTATTTAGTTGTTATGTGCAGGTCATTTATAAATATGTAGAAAAGTCAGGAACCTAATATTGAGCACTGCTGGACACCAACTGTCAGTGGGAGGAAAGAGGATATGTTGTTTGACTACTTTACAGCTTGTTCTTTTTTGACAGATAACTTTCAAACCAAGGTAGAAAGAGTTCATGTACTATTAGAGAAGTCAGCATGGCTAGTAATTTTCAATGTGACACTGTAGCAAAGGCTTTGTATAGATCAAGAAATAAAGCTAAGACAAGGTTGCCATTGTCTGTCTATTGGTTTACTGCAGTTGTGAAACTCAGGAGGACAATGGTGGTGCTGTGATAGGATCAGAAACCATTTTGAAAAAGTGACAATAATGAGTTGACAGTAATATAGTTAAGAACTGGAGTATGAATGCATTTTTGAATATTTTTGACAGAGAGGATAGGACAGCTGTGAGTCTGTAGTTGGATAGATAAGTAAAGTTTCTACCCTTATGTAAGAGTATAATACAAGATTTTTCCCCACAGAGTAGGAATGTAGTTTTCTTTTGTAGAGCAATTTATTAGGATGGGTTTTGGGTATATGAGAGCATTGGCATCAATTATGATATATTCAGCTGGCTAGTTATCAGGGGAAAGTGTTGTGGGTTACAGTGTTTTAAGTAGTTTCTTAATAGTGGAAGTTGTCATGGTTTGCAGAGAGAGAAAGAGACAGTGTGGTTTAGGATCTCAGGGAAGTATACTATTAGAAGAGTTTATTTTGTTAATAAGACAGGAAACAGAGTTGATAAATTGTGAATTGAATTAGCTATGTTTTCACCTTGAGTGACTGTGATGGTGGTAGGTTGGTCAGGTTGACTGGCCAGGATGAAATAAGTTGGTTGATGATAGCCCAGAAAAGTTTTGGGTTAGTCTGACTAGTACACTAAAATATAGTATAGTGGTTATTTATGCATTTATTTATTTATTTATTTAAATTAATTTATTTTAAAAAGATGGCAGAAGGGGAATAGCAAGAAACAAGGACCTTTTCCAAAAAAGGGACAGTGTAATACTTAAGAATGATTATGACAGTGTTATGCCCCACATGCCCTCCCCTCTTGGCCCTATCACTCAAAATCTGTCCCAGAAATGGGCTGTTTACATTCCCCTTTGACAACTGATTGTTTCACACTCCTGATACTAAAAGTGGTTCAGGAGGGCACAGTTGGCACTGGATACAATACCTCTTTCCATGGGAATTCCTCCCCATCATCCTAACCAGATGCACTTTCCCCAGGTTCTTCCACATTTACTCAACCAAGGAGTGACAGAACCTTTAGATCAAAGGGGCAAAGGCTTCTACTCCTGAATATTTGTGGTTCCAAAGAAGGAGCTTTCATATAGACAAGTTCTAGATCTATCCTTTCTCAGTCTGTATGAGAAAGTACCAAAATTAAAAAAACCCTGACATTTTGAACTTTGCCACCACTCATTCCTTGTCATGGTAACATTAGACCTAAAGGTTACTTATCACATTCTCGTAGCCACAGACTTCAAGAAATTTCTCAGATTCTCTGCACGTGGGTTACATTTTCAGTTCTCTGCATTACCCTTTGGGTTATCTACAGCGTTAAGGGTGTTTACAAAGTGTCTAGCTCCTCTGACAGCTCTTTGCAGACATATCTCCTTATGTAGATGACTTACTTGTCTTTGAAGATGTCATGAGTCCTTAACATGGGTTTCATCTCTTCTTACCAATCTAAGATTCAAGATAAATGTACAAAAATCTTCCTTGACTCCATCACACAGGATTGTTTTTCTAGGCTGCCTTCTAGAAATCCCTCTGCAAAAGGCTTTTTCTGCACAGAAGAAGATGGACTTTTATCTAGAAACTTTTCTGAGCTTCTCCAGTTAATTTCAGACTTCTGCAATACAATATCTCTGAATTCTAAGGTTCATGGATTCTATGATTCTCACATTTCCTCTCATCAGATTGCACATGAGAAAAATTCAGTGGATTGTAAAAAAAATCACACAGACCCAACATCTTTATCCTCCAAAAGGTTCAGATTCCAGTTTTGGCTTTGTCAAAAAGGACCTCCATTGGTAGAGACAGCAGATGGCTCTAAACCCAGGTCTCCCCATTTCTCCTCAGATTCCACGTCAGTCTGTAACTACAGACTCCTCGGATTTTGCATGGGGAGAAATTTCTGTAGGGGTAAAGGTGCAAGGACTAGGAATTCCTCAGACAGACCAAAGAACAAAAAAGCAAGCAGGCTGTAAGTACTCCAAACCACATTATTTATTGTGAGCACTTTCGTCAGAGACAATGCTCCAACTTCATCAGACCAGTTTGTTCTTTTTTAGAGGTTTTTCAGACAGACCAAAGCACATAAATGATGAAAGGCATGGCTGTGATCCATGCCTTAAAATCACTTCATTATCTTTAGTCCTAGGACTTCTTCATGTGATTACGGACAACACCACAGTGATCTGGTACATAAACAAGCAGAGGACCACTAGGTCATGATAGCTGTGGAGGTAGCTACACCACTCCTTAATGCACCAAGCATTTTACATTCTGTCAGAGTGAAATATACTGGCCCACAAGCTGAAAAGGACCAGGATAGACCCTCATTAATGGAACTTTAATGGAGGAGGGTCTTCCAAGAATTGATCCAGTTGCAGGGAACATCTCAGATAGATCTTTTTGCCTCCTTTCAAGCCAAACAGCTGAAAAACAATATGATCCAAGGCTCCTTGCAAGCAAGCCTGAAAAGCAGATGCATTTTCCTGTGGTTAGGAATGTTCATTCATACATTTCCACCCCTTTCACTGATACTAAGGGCAAGTTTGAACAGTCAGAAGAACTCTCCAAAAAATCATTGTGATAACTCTCTTTTGGCTCAGGCAACATTGGATGTTCATTGAATTGATCACTGCTGTAGTAACCTTAGCTGTATGGGTTATATCCTGCCAAGGATATAACAGCCAATCATTTTCCAAAGCTTCAGGGCACCTTCCATGCACTCAAACTGTTAGACAACTCAAGCTGAGCTGTCTAAAAAGACAGGTTTGAGTGCCACCTTTGCGGGCCTTTGGGGATCAATGGTCAGCTTCTGCTGTTTTATTGTTGGGCAGATAAGTTCCCTTTGGGAAAAAAAAATCTACATTTAAATATTTATAGTAGGTTTTGTACTTTCCTGGATAGGAAATTATTTTTCTACTATGAGTTTGTGTTTAGATGGACTGCCTCAAGACTTAACTGTACTTTTACATAAAAGAGTGTTTTTTTTTTCATGTCCGCTTAAAAGTTGTTAAAAACTGAAAAAGAGACGATTTTATTAAGATGACAACCTTTCGCAAATCACATTGCACTTTTTCAGGTCATTCAAAAACTTAATATAAAATTATCAAAGCATGACTATTTATTTAAATAACACATTGATTAATTACATCAGTGCAACATTTGGTCTTAAAGAACCATGTTCCTGTTCAGCATTGATATTCATCTCTATAGAATCTTCATCTTAAAGTTTGTTGTTTTAATACTGGTTTAACTATATCATTTCATCCTGGTGTAACAGTTCTGTTAAATAGTGTAATCCATTTGTACTCCCTACAGTCCATTATGTTAATTATATCACCACCTCAGTATGAGATGGATACCCTGTCAGTTACCCTAAATTAAAAATTATGTAATTTTCTATTGATACTCTATGTTTACTGAGTACATTCATTTCATCTTTCCTTCTTATACTAGATAGATGTTGTGTAATACTATGTTTTAGCCCTTGGTTTGCCTTACAAGCATGGATAAAATATACAGCATGTACATTCTTCTAAGTGTGCCATGGTACCACATATACTCTTCTCTTTTTTAGTTTCAATGTTATATGATTTTGTGTCTGGATTTATCTAAGTAGTTGGAGTTCATTTTTAGTTTAAAAGTTATTTAAAGTATTTGAAAACCAAATTTTATTTATTTTACTTTTGGGGCTGGCAAAGTGTATTAAAGAGCTTTTAACTGTGTTTATATTTGGTTAAAGTGACTCTTTACAACTTTACATTTTTACCTGCTTGTGCTGCTTATTTTCCCAGGAAATAGCTCATTTTGGCTTGACCATGGAACAAACTACCAGTCCCATGGTCGGTCTTTCTTCCAGCCGCAGAAAGAAAAAGCTAAGCAGGAGCTTGGCATAATGGTTAAGGTGTGGAAGGTTGGCATAATTGTTAAGGTCAAATTACAGTTCCAAGACCACAAAGTTAAGATGCAAGTTGCTGGAAATAAAACAGTTTAATTCCAAGCTGTAAAAAAACAGATTTAATCAAATAAGTCAATACAGTCCAATAAGCGTATAAGCGCTTTCATTTTAAACTCTTTAAAACTTCATCAGATACAATATGTAACAGATATGAAACCATTTAAATAAACTCAGTAGGTCATATGACCTTTTCAAATTCTTAACATTTTTAAAGTGACATTCTTGTACTGTTTTTAAAATCAATTTATATAGCTACCATAAATATCTTTCATATAATAACCAATACAAATAAAAATAAAAATGAAAATGTTTTATTAATTCATCTCTCCCAGGCTTTTAATTTCAGGATGGGTGCAATGCTAACATGGTCGTTTAGTCCTGGGTGTCTGTATGCTTGATGAATGCTTGACGAATGAATAAAACATTTTCATTTTTATTTCTATTGGTTATTATATGAGAGATATTTATGGTAGCTATATGAATTGATTTTAAAAACAGTACAAGGAGCATGAATTAATTTGCTTTCTTGTATTTTGTATTACTTTATTGCCTTCTTCTATTTTGTATATTGTGATTTGTTTACTTCACAGTGTTTTACTTGTATTCTGCTTTTAATTGTATTTTAAAACTAGGAAAGAGACCATGGCTGTGTCTTTTGTGAGTCACACAGAAATTAGAACAGGTCAATTTAAGGATACACGCAGAAGATAGAATGGGTCAATTAAGGTTAATTATCTGAGAACTGAGGGCAAAGCTAGGAACTAAACCTTCTACTTAAGGGGTAAAATAAAAATTTCAAAGCTTTACTGGGAAAGTTCACCCAGACTCTGCCACAACTTGCTGTAAAGGAAAGGTTAGTTTGCCTTTGCTTTTTTGTATTTGTGTTACTTTCTTGCCTTCTTCTATTTTGTATATTGTGATTTGTTTTCTTCACACTGTGTTTTACTTGTATTCTGCTTTTAACTGCATATTAAAACTAGGAAAGAGACCATAGCAGTGTTTCTTGTGAGTCACACAGAAATTAGAAAAGGTCAATTAAGGATTCACACAGAAGAAATCAATTAACGTTAACTATCTGTGAACTGAGTCGAGCTAGGAACTAAACCTTCTATTTAAGGGATAAAATAAAACATTTCAAAGCTGTACTGGAAAAGCTCACCCAGACGCTGCCACAACTTGCTGTGAGGGAAAGGGTTTTTGGCTTTTGCTTTCTTGTACTTCGTATTACTTTTTGTCTTCTACTTGTATATTGTGATTTGTTTTCTTCATACTATGTTTTACTTGTATTCTGCTTTTAATTGCATACAAAAACTAGGAAAGAGACCAAAGATATGTTTCTCGTGGGTCACTCAGAACTTTTTTCCTCCCTCCAGAACTGGAGCTGTTGTATTCTTAAACTCGACTTTCTTTCTAGTTGCCTGCCCCTTTTGATAATTTGACCACATATCTCATTCCCTCTCCCTTTTCATTGACTGTTGTGAGTAAACTCATCTGTCTTTCTAGTTGCCTGCCCCTTTTGTTAATTTGACCACATACCTCCTTTCCTCTCCCCTTTCATTGGCTGTTGAAAGCACAAAACTATCATTCTGTGAAATCACTCCCCTTCAAATATTTAAATTTATTGGCCATCCCACTGTATTCCATAGAACCAGAATATAAAGTGCTTGCCCCCTTTCAATCTATTTTGCTCTTTTAAAATTAGTGGCTGTCCACTTAGACAGCTAAAGCTTAAGTTACCCCTTCTTTCATATCTAACTGCTTAATGCACACTGCAGTCCTAAGGATATTAACTCATTTTTTCCATCTTACCTGTAAAATCTGTAACATCTATTGCAAGACCACCAATCATTAGAGAGCCCACATTATGCCTCTCAGTACTCGTCTTGGGATTAGTGCTTCTGTTTTCTCTGGTAAGAGAAGGAGCACAGGGATGTTATTTCCTGGAGACTGCTGATCACCAGAAAGCCTGATAACTGCTTCATAGGTGGCAGCTTGGAAGTTCTGCTTATATTCTGCTCCTGGTGAGAGAAGGAACAGAGTGCATTGATTCCTGACTGTTTCTGGTTGGGCAGTAAGTGTCTGCACTTGGCATTCCTGATTGGTCTGGTTGCTGTTCAAGGCATTTACCATGAAACGGCTACAACAAGCCTACAGATCCTTGCACCATCTGGGGCAAGACTGTGGATCACCAAACAGCCTGCGTCCTGTTTCTCATCTTGGGATTGGTGCTAATGTTTTACTTTTGGTGACACAAGAAGCAAAGGAGCACTGTATCCTAGCAAAGTGAAGCTGTTGTGAGACCAGCACTAGTAGTAGCCAGGCAGTAGCCATTCAAGCAACTCCCCTCTTTTCATCATTCTTGACAAGCTAATTTTTTATCAGTAAGTACTGTTTGATTTGTTTCTAACTTCAGAATTTCTGCCTAAATACTTCATCCTTAAGTTTTCAGGGCTCTACTTATTAGTTTCCCCTCAAGTGTTTGGCAGTGCCCTGTATACACACAGATACCTTGAGTGACATTTTTCCTGTAGAAGCATGATTGAATTTTCACCAGTACCTAGTTGCACACAGGACAACTAGCTTGCAGTGACAACCACTGTCACCAGAGTTGTAAACCGGGTACTCCTGATTTTGCTTTATATTCTCACTCGACTGTCTAATCAATAAAAAAGGGTCTGTTGCCATGGATATGAACTTTCCCACCATCTCTGTTACCAGCTTGGTGGATATGGGCATTCTGAGGCAATGCAGAAACTACCGCATGTTTACTACCAACCAGTTAATTCTCAAACAAACTGATATTGTATGTGAGATATGTAGTTACACAATGTCAGTGGAGGTGAAGCTCTCACATTAAATTACTACTAATGTCAATAAGGTTGTCAGTAGTCCACACTTTGCCCCATCACACACAGTTCAAAGCAGGCATACAGACGTACATCTGCTGTGGCACTTAAATGTAACCTTTCTAAACCCCAAAGAGCTCCTAGAAGAAGTACACATAACAGATACTGTTAGCAGCCCTGAATGCACACTTTCAAAACAACACTCGCATCAGTACATACAGCCACATCTCATGATGCCTCTACTTCTAAACCCATATGACGAGCCACCACACAATCCAACATTCTGGTCATTGGAGACTCCATCATGAGGCACAGCAATGTCCCTCTTACCAGGCTGAGTTAGGAGAAAGTCACAGTCATTTGCTTATCAGGGGCTAGGTTCCACCACATTACGCACACATTCAGATCATTGGACTACAAGTACCAGTATGACTTGGTCATATTCCATGTAGGTGTAAATGACTGGAGATGTACCTCCCTAAGCTTTATGAAGACAGACATTATGGAGCTCTCGGAATATGTGTTCCAGGCTGGTATAAACCTAACATTGAGCAGCATTTTACCTTCTCCAAGGATGATGCCACAATATAAACAAAACATGACTGACTTTAATAACTGGCTTAGTTTTTGGTGTCATTCTAAGGGGTTGTAATATCTGTCAGCATGGAGGGAGATGGTCAACAAACAGGGATGATCTGCACCTCTCCCCTTTCAAATATTAGCTAAAACAATGTCTTTTCCCATAGTGCCTTTTTTAGGCAATGGCAAACTGAAAGTACTTCTGACATAGCAAATCAAAACCAAGAAAATTTAAAGATATTACTGCTCATTGTTGGGAATCTAAACAAAAAACTCCACTGCCTAGAAGCTCTCTTCACCCTAGAAAATGCTGATGTCTGTGTGGTCACATGGTTTAAAGCCGTGGAGAGCACACTGACAGTGCAAAGGTATAATGCCTTCCACACATTTCTACACAGACAGGGAATAAAGGTAGAGATGTCTCAATTTACATCAGAAGTAAGTATACCTCAAGGTTGATCAAGCGGAACAATACACTTGAGCTACTCCATGTTCAAATCACCATAGGCAAATTTAATACCACTTCCTTGCAAGCTATAGGTCTCCCTCTATGACTCATGTATTTTAAACTTATTAGAAACACTCACCTTCCAACGCAATACCATATTCATGGGTGATTTTAATTACCTCACTATTAACTGGGAGGACGAAGTAACACCAAACATACAGGTACAGAGATTCCTGGATTTTGTAAACACAAACGTCCTGGTAGAGATTGTCAGCACAAGGGTGCAATCACACTGGATCTGGTCCTTACTAATATGGAAGAGTGCTGCACACACTCTAGTGTAATGTCTTCCCTGGTAAGATCAGACCACAGAATGGTCTCTTTTGAAGTAAAAATAAACATGAACCCCCAGCTAACCCTGGAATATTCAGAAACTACTTTAAGGCTAACTATCTGCTATTAAGTGATAACCTGCCAACATTTCAAGACCCCATAAACACTGCTGCCTATACAGAACAATCATGTTAATAGTTGCATAGAGGCAGTTGTACCCACCAGGAAGAAGTACAGAACTAACTCAAAAAACAAGCCACCCTGGTCCAATCACAAAATCAATAGGCTGTATAACAGAAGGAAGAAAATCATGACACAAATTAGGAGGTGCAGTACCCAGCAGGATAAAAGCACTCTCATAAAACTATTTGTCTTCTGAGTTGTTTGTTTAAAGTCCACCAAAGCCAAATTTGAGGTAAATTTGGCCTCCAAGGCCAAGGACAACCACAAGGCATTCTTTAGCTATGTCTGCAACCTCAAAGGCAATACACAGTTGTGTACAGAGCTCATTGTAAATGGAGTCACCTATACTTAGAATTGGGAAGTCCACCTCTACAAAGAGGCTAGTCACAAGTGGAGTCCCTCAGGGATCTGTCCTTGGACTGCTCCTTTTTGACATTAAATTCACTGAAGTCAAGGCCAATGTCAGTGGTCTCTGGCTAACTAAATTTGCACATGAAAGCAAATTAGGAGCTGTGATTAAATCTCATACCAACACAAATGTTCTTCAGGAAGGGCTGACACAGACAAATAACTGGTGTCAGAGCCATGGACTAAAATTAAATGCCAAGAAATGCATAACAGTATCTTTCGGGAAGTCATTCACCCCTGGTAACTATCATATTGACAGCACACCCCTTAGAGCTGACCTGGTAGTCAGGGACGTAGGGACACACATAGACAGTAATCTGGCCTTTGACCATCATGTGTCTACAGTAGTGAGGAAATCATTCTATGCTGTGCAACTTATAAATAAAGGTATGATGTGTAGTTCCAAGGAAGGCATTGTTCCACTGTATTCAGCATTTGTCAGACCTATCATTGAGTACAATGCCCCCTTTGGTGTGTACCTAACCAGGCATATCCAACAGATGGAACACCCACAGAGTTTCCTCACTAAAAGAATACAGGGCATAAGTAAAATGTCCTATTCAGACTGCCTCAAGGCCCTATCCCTGTATTCTGTCTCCTACAGGCTGTTGAGGGGAGATCTATGCCTGGCATACAAAGCATTGTCAGACCCTACTCTGATGGACCTCTAGCATATCCACAGAACAAATGGCACGAGAATTACCTGTTCCAAAGACTTAAACCTTGCTTGTGATATAAATAAGACCTGCTGGAGAGACAGGTATATATCCCAGAGACTATCCCATCTCTGGAACAGGCCATGTGAAGCAGAGTTCTTCCCTAACCCAATTCAAGTGTAACTTGGACAACTGGATAGGGAACAGGAAATTCATCCCTGGCTTGGCATCTGTGTCTCTAATGGACACAGGTAACCTGTAAATGGTTCATCTCCCAGGCCCCTGCTTGTAAATGTTTCATCTCCAAGCCCCTGCTTACACTTATCAAAAATACCAAAACTTGTTAGAGATTTGGGATGCATGGCTAGACTTAAAAAGGCCCCTGTGGTTGTTAGCCTAGTAAACACTTATGAACCTATGAAACAGCCTTTGCCACCACAGCAGGTTAGCAGTTTGCCCCTGTTGCAGGTCAGTCATTCTGCTGTGGTCAAAGCTGGTTCCTCAGACCAATCATCTTTTCTCCTGGATCCGTCTAGTGTAGCACCTACAGCCACTATAAACTGGGGGTTAGCAATGTCCTCTGTGGCTTTTGGGTTCACCCTCAATGGGTAAGGGAGAGCCAGTCTTGTCTGTCCTAGGAAAGGGAGCAGCAAAGTCTTCCCTGTTTAGTCAAAATGTTGTGCCCATCACTAGGGAAGCTGCTGCCATAAACAACACTGGAAAGGAGTACTTTATTATATCTCTCTCAGGGTCTAATTCAGGCAATTGATCCTTCTTATAAGGTGGTTGCTTGTAAAAGAAAAAGGGATGTCTCTTTTTCCAATGAGATTCAAGATTCTGAATCTGAATAGGAAGATGAAGGACAGATTCAGGGTTTTTCCTCAGATTTCTGACTCAGATTTAGAGGGGAATACAGTATCTGTTTCTCCCTGTGGGGGTTTCTCTTTCTCTGAGACTGTTTACAGAATGTGTCAGTGTTTCCAGTGTGAGAATAATGAGGTTTCTCAGTCCCTCAGAAAATACTATGAGCTGTTACAAATGGAATTTCCATAACCTTCACACATTCCACCAATGCTGTCAGCACTGGAAGGTGTATGCGTCACTGTCTACAATCTTTCTGATAGTCAGTCTGCTGCCCATAAAAAGGCAGGTAAATTGTATGAAGTTTCCCAATATTTTATTATTTTTTTTATACGTTCATCCCAAACCTGGCCCAACAGCTATAGCTTTCGATCTGATGTTGTCCTTTTCATTCTGCCTCACTGATGGGTTATGGATCTGATCCTCGGCCGCATTTTCCAGACTTTAGATCCTAGTCTTGAGCACCTCCCTCTTCCCATAATACGCTGTACTATTACCCCTAAGATGTCATTTGTCACCAGAAGTGGTAAAATGGAAGATTTCTATGTCTTGAGCTGTAAGGAATTGTTTTATTTACATCTCATACATCTTTTAGTATGAGTTTATATATATGTATATGTTTTTCCTCTTTTAGTTCCTTCCTCCCTCGGTAGACCATTTGTGGTTAGAAATTGCTTTAAGCTCTTAAATCTCCTTTATTTTGTGGTCACTAGCTCCTGCATATCCTGCTTGATTTTTGTTTGGAAATCATTTATGCATACCAGGATCATGATTTCCATTGTCCAGATGTTTCCCTCGGTATCTGAGTTCTTGTGGTAGGACTTTGGGTGTCTTTTCCTTGTAGCCTTGATTGGATGTTGTATTGGTGTTCAGCTCCGGACTGTCTCAGTCTGGGTATTCCTCATAATTATCCAGATTATCGCAGTATGTCCAGTTTCTACCTCACCTTTTTGGTCTGTTCTGCATAAATTTGTGGTTTTCTGGAAAATCACTGGAATAATTCAAGGATTAAAGTCACCATAATGTCATACGTTTGAGTTTCAGACTTCAGAGCTTTCAGGATGTGTATGCTAACTGAATCCTGTTACTCTAGTAACTTCCTAAGTTAATAAGATCCTGGTGGTCTGTTTTTTTTTCTTGGTCTGTCCTTCCTCCCTCGGTCCGTTACAACCAGTTTTGCTAGCAGCTTTCTAAGTTAATAAGAGCAATATTTAAAATCAGCCCTCTGTTACTTGGTTTGTCCCCTTAGAGAAGTCTCTTAGGGCACTGGAGATGATGGGTAGAAAGCTAGTCCTTTTTGTCATGACAGTGCAGCTTGTATGAAGTATCTGGATGGTTTCAATGCATATCTCCCAACTGTACAGATTCTTGCAGAGTGTTAGGATGTTTGTCTAATGTCAGTTTTTCATTAAAATATGGTTTTCTGGCAAATCATTAAAGTTTGCAGTTAGAAAGTAATCTTTCGGATTTCTGTGGGGCCATGGACTGCGGCTGGCTTTGTGCTTCTGAATCCTTTCTTATGGGCCTGTCTAATCACAGATCTACCAGAATGTGGTTACTTTAGGGGATTAACCTCCCTTTTTTTAAAATAACATAACAAAGGAAACTAAGAAATGGAAACACCATACAGATTTTCAGATCTCCCTCTTGGATCCAAAGTTCCTAGCTCCACCTTCAGATCCCAAGTTCTCCTCGGATATTAAATATTGGTCTCATACAGTTTCTCAACTTGCTACATCATTCATCAATTCCTAAATCTTTGGATCTGACTGACTGGAGCTTTCCTTGGGAGGCATAAACTTTGGCCTGCCTCTTCAGATAAAAAAACAAAAAAACAAACTCTTTTCGGATCTTGCCTCCCCCATTCGGATCCAATCAGCTAGCATACTTCTCTTCTGGAATCCTAATGCTAGGATCTGATTAATTACAGGTTATCCAGAAACAACTGAACTAATCTCAAATCTGGTGCCTTTGGATCCAGATCTGTTGGGAAAACAGTTCTCTCCTCAGGTCTGACATAGAATAAGTCGACCAAAAAGAGAGCTGAGCTAGACTCTCCAGTGTCTTTAGATCCAGAACTATTGTCTGAACTTAACTAAAGATTCAGATCCGAGATATCCCTTGGATGCGATGGTTTCATTTTTTGTTGCCTCCTATTAAAAAAATGTTTTTCAGTCTTAATGCCTGATAGCACACATCCTGTTATTTTATCTATTTTCTACGTTCATAACGACAGTATTTAAGATCTGTTCATAATTTGCACCCTTGTTCCCCATCGTATAAAGTTTTGTGCAGATTTCTTGAGATGAGAGGTTTAGAGGTATGGCTCCCATCTTTCTTTTTTAGAAGTATAGGGGCTCAATAACAGAGTCTGTGCTGTAGGTATTATAGGCAGGGATTGGGCTCTGACTTCCTGACTCTGCCTGGGTAGACTTTGTACTTTTTTCCTCCCATCTGTATGTTTTCAGCAAGCTTGGAGTTCTAGACAGCAACTCTCTTTTCCAGACATTCTTGCATGATGCTACGATACTTCAGGTTACTAAAGGTGTCCTTGTTTAATGCCCTCCTTCCTGACTCTTTCTTCTTTAGGTCATCAGTGAATTACCCACTCATCTGCAACTAACAAAACAAGGGAGCAAGACCCTGCATGCCACCAGAATCAAGCCTTTCTTCTTCCCTTCATGTACTCTTCCAACAAGGCTATAAGAATATGTGCCTAAAAAGGTGTCCACAAAAACCTGGTTTCTAGATGCTCCTTCACTGATAAATCCCTTCAGCATCCTGATGCACTTGAAGGACTGCCCACCTCACAAAAATGTTTTGGGGGTCATGTTTCCCCACCATCTGGGCACCTGGAGTAATTTCACAAAGCTATTTCTGTTGTACCAAAAATGGGTTGCTATATTTCTCTCTTCCTTTTTATCCCCCACAAAAAAGAGAGAGAAAAAGATGTGGATTCTGAGATTTATCGAATTATTCTAAATCTTAATGTAAGCAATCTAAATTCCAGATGCTTTACAATTCAGTCCATCCTGTCTCTTCTGTGCAAGCTTTAACAAAGGTGTCCCATATGCCCTTAAGAATCACAATACCACATTAAAATTAGATAGGCGTTTTGGAATCCTAGAGAGCTAACAGCTATCCATTCAGTAACGAACTTTATCGTCACCATGACTCTCAGGGATTTTGCTTAATGCTGGGTGATCGAGCTGACTCATGTGTCACTAGAAAGGCTTCTACTGTGGTCATATACTAATGGTTAATTTTTTCACTTCTCTAACCTAATATGAACTTCTACTAGCCAGGGCTTCCTTATTGTTTGTAGATTCCGAAATCCCTAGGCAATACTAAAATATAGCCAGATCAAAACAGTTACAGTTATATTAAAACCATTTCCTGCACAGAGTCATAGGAATTCAATTGGGGACTACTACTCAGTTACTTCTTCATGTTGAGAATCCAGGTGTAAAACTTTCTGTTTTTTCATATGCTGCTTTCTACAACAAACTGCCATTGTTAGACTCTGAGTCAATGTCAGTTCCAGTTGTATTTTTTCAGTTCTTCTAACTACTCAATACAATGGTCTCTTCTTTACCAGCTTTATCTTCCCCCTCAACATACACACAGTTTAACAGACGTTAGACTTGTTAGTGTTCCCAACCTTAGGACGTGGTCGGACAAACCGTTCTTTTAACTTCCCCTATTAACCAAAGTAATTTACAATGCTTCCCACTATGGTAGAGGTGCATATTAAGTGGAGGATGGTCCATCCTTATGGTCCTCCCTGGGAGACTAAATGGCTTGTCACTCCCCAGACATGGGAGTGGTTCTAACTTGCAAGGCTTTAAAGAATTCCCCATCTCACTTACAGTTTTTCCCTTTGCAAAACATACACTTCACTCTGACCCCAGTGAGGTTCGGGTTTAGACAGGCCCCTTGGTCTATCTCCTATACGTCTATCCCCATCTACCACTGATCTAGAAGTTTCTGCACAAAGTGATCAGGCTAAAGACTGCCTTTATCCTCCTTGGCCCCTTCTGATATCATTAAATTCTTGTTTCCCATCTCTCTGGTCCCCATTTGAAATAATCTCTACAACACAGATGCCAAGTTATGGCAAGTACGTAACTCCTAATTAACCCAACTGCTTCTAAACATTTAGTTAATTCCAATCTTTTACTTTCTGACATGGATGGGGAAATTACTGATAAGTATGGGAAAAAAGGGTATATTTTTGCAACTTTGATTTTCAGAATTTTGAATTGTTGGGGTCATATGTTAAAGTTTATGCTGACTAATTTTGAAAGTATGAGGAATGTTTTGTCTGTGGTTTCTTCTTTTTAGGAAAAATCTTCTTTAAATGGTTTAGCTTATTTCATCTCATAGGTCACAACTCATTGTGTATGGTTTTGTTGATACTTCTTTCAGGGCAATGGCCACTGGTAATGTTTTGGAGAAGTATGCCTGGCTTCATTCTCAGAACTTCCCAGAAAATGCGAAAGATGAGATTTAAAATCCTCTTTGGGCAGAGATTTAGTTTATGTCCCTCTGCTATAGATAGTATCAAAAAGTGTGATGAGAGGAGTAAGCTGATACAGGGAATCTCTCCAAATTTTCAGCCCTCCTTTTCCAAATTTTCCAATGGAATCTCTAACCCCTCATTCAGTTTTGACAAAAAACAAAATAAACAGTCCAAGCAAAATGCAGGTAAACAGACATTTAAGAAGCAATGGCAAGTGGATTGCAAAAAGAAGACAGGGTCCCCCAAAATAAAGGTCAGTTCATCAAGTCAGAATGACTATTTAAGGGACCATGTCCTCCCCTCCCACCTTGGCAGTTCCTTTTCCCTTCCAGAATGTCAGACTCTCCACTTCCGTTGTAAGCAACAGATACGTTTCAGACAAATGGGTTCTGAAGATCATTCATTAAGGTTACACAGGACAGTGGGGGGAAATTCCTCCTTTTCACAGGGTGATTCCTCATCAACCAGACCAGACTCCGCTATTTCACTCTGTCCTTCAACATATGCTGTCTCTGGGATTAATAAAGCCATTTCCTACTTCCCAGTTTGGGAAAGGATTTCATTCAAGGATGTTTTTGGTAACAAAGAAAGAAAATGCCTGGAGATCACTTGTGGATCTTTCTCTCCTACACCAATTTTTGATAGTACCCAAGTTTCAAATGCTACCCCTTCTTCCTCATTTAAACTATCTGGTAACACTAGCTTTAAAATATGCCTATAATCAAGGGCAGGTCTCAGAAGAAAAAAGGAAAAATAAAAAGGTAGTATTTTTTTCCTAAAAAAAAAAGCTTTGATCTCCTCTCCTCAGCTTCCAACCTCAAAGAAGAAAGAAAAGCCCGACCAGTCCGGACCCCTCCTGCTCCAACCAAAAGAAAAGGGCTTCTCCCTCCAGTCCGCTGGACCCGCTTGGAGGAAGGTCTGCCTGCGCGAAACCCCACCAGCCACCAGGTTCTGTCTTGAGCCTCGCGAGCCGATGGCAAGGGAGCCTTTGTCGAGTCACCTTTGGCACGAGCTCCGAGAAGGAAGGGCCTGTCGCCTTTCACGCCAGCTCGGCACCTTCAAGTCTACCTGCCAGACACGATGGGAATCTACTGTGAGTATTCCCTCGGCCGATACCTGCTGGCCTCGCTACGGAAGGGCCAGACCGAGAGGCGCCGGCGCCTATTGGCCTTCGAACCCGTTCTGTTTCTCCCCGGGTCTCGAGGATGCTCTGTCGGTGATATCGACTTTGATCTCAAGGAGAGTTCTGTCCCAGTTCCGTCCCCCAGTGTTTGTTCCGTTCCAAATTCCTTTCGCTGGCTGCCCGATATGACCCCCATTGGCCCTCCGACAGCCCGGCTCCCTCGGCTCCACCTCGTCCCGGAGCAGGCCGGCTCGGAGGGGGCTGGAGCCGCCACCGCAGGACTACTCGGGTCAGACGCTTTGTCTCGGCCCCTTCGTTAGTTTGATTTGGCTGGACCGGAGGGGGACGACCGACTCGGTTCGAGCCTCCCCTGCTTCCTCCCCGTGCGGGTCCTGGGTGCCGCGGCCTGCGACTCGTCTCCCTCGTCGAGTGAGCCCGGACACTCCTCGGAGTTCAGGTAGATGAGGAGGCCGGGAGGGGGAGTTGGAGTGCAAGTCCTCCAGACCATCTCTCGGTTTTACCAGCACCTTCCCTTGGGGAGACTGGTGTTTGGCTGTTTTCGGGTCCGTAGCTTAAGGAGGGAGCCTGAGCCGAGGGACCCCCAGTGGGGTTCCCCCTCCTCCTGAGGGGTCTTCTTCAGAGTCTTCTTCGAGACCCCAAGGAAGAGAAGAGCAAAGGAGGGACGTGGGAGTCTAGTACATTACATCTGACATGGATGATGATGACGGGGGGTCCATGGTCAGATGATCGGATGATGTTTGCAGACTTATCTTGATGATCCTCAAACATCTTAGGGATGGATAAACAAACCCCTCTGCTGACGAAATCAGTGCTCCTCAAGGCCTTTGGGGCTCAGCCATTTCTCGGCCCGGCAGTGGGCGGCTGAGGCTTGGGCGTGGCTCACACAGTGCAGTCTGTGTCAAGCCTTGGGAGGCCTGTTCGTCTTCCTCTCGCCTTCTCCCTTTCCTGGGTCCTCCTTTTTCCTCTCTGTTTGGACCAAAGGACAAAGAAAGACACCTGACTGTGAGAGCAAGAGGAAAAACCGCATCTGCCGTAGGCCCACTCCGAAGTATTCGTTAGGCCCAAGGTGGTGGGGGAAAAAATGGGGAAAAAATCTCACAAGTTTTCTCCCAACATCAGGAAGATTCCCGTCCAGAGGCAGAGGCGGGCAGATTTTTCAAATTTTCACCCCAGAGGCCCAGAGGGCCCTGCAGACCTGCCCTTGCGAGTCCTTTTCGTGGCTCTTCAGCCTCCCACACGACATGAGGCACACTGCCTGTGCCCTCTGCGGCCAGTCGGGTGTCTTGCCAAGCACCTAGAAGCCTGGGGGGAGTCAACTCTCAGGACAGATGGGTGCTTGATTACATGCGGAGAGGTTACACCATCCCATTTCAAAGACTCACCCCTCCTCTCAAAGAGAATCCGGCCCACCACCCAGTCATTGTTGGAAGAGGCAAGGACAGGGTCTATCACATCACTCAGGGCGCCGACCCAGTCCATCACATATCCAGCCTGGGAGTCAGTCATTACTCATCTTGTGCTCTCCTTTTGGTCTGTCCTTACCACCTCCCCTGCCCTTCCTCACCACTCACCACATGTGCAGCTCACCTGTTGTTGAAGCATTCCACCCAAGTGTTTCCTATTCTTGACGAGGGCTCCTGACTGCCACCACCAGGCATCTACTGATGGACAACCTCAAAGCCACCATCCCTGGGTGTTTTCCCTAGGGATTACATTCAATTCAAAGTCTGTTCTGCTGTCTTGCTCAAAGCAAAACATAAAAGGCATAGGGCAGAGATAGACTCCAAGCTTGATCTCTTTTCTTTTTAGAAAAGGAAGGATATCATTTTACAGAGGCCAGTTCAAGCTCTGGTCTCGAGATCCAAAGCCCCAGCAGGGATGGTCCTACAGGTTTTAGGCTCAATGACAATCTCAAAATGGATCAGAGATTGCATAACTCAGCCCTATTCTTCTTGAATAAACATCTTACATCATCTATCAAAGCCATTTTGTGTGTCTGGATCACATTATCAGTCCTCTGCTGTGCCCTTTGGACTATCCACTATACCAAGAGTGTTCACAAAGTGTCTGGCTTCAGTTATAGCTCATTGCAGGCTACATGTTAAAGTCTTTTTCAAAGTGTCAAGAGTCTTTCACTTGGGTGAGAGATTTCTTACACAAGCTGGAATTCCAAGAGAACAATCAAAAGTCTTTTTTGGCTCCTTGATACAGGATTGTGTTCCTGGGGTGTCAGCAAGACACCTCAGTTCAAGGAGTTGTTATTGCACAGGAAATATATATATCTTTTTCTAGGGTAATGCTTTAGGACTTTGGATCTTATGATATCTGTGATTCTCATGATACCTTTGGATAGACTCAACATGAGAAAGACACAATGGTATCTGAAGTCTCTTTGGTCCCGGCATCAACACCCACTTATCTTTTGAAATACCAGTTCTGGGATTGGTCAGACGAGAAATCACTTGGTGGAGACAGCAAATATACTTAAATCCAGCTCGCCCCTTCTCCCTTCCTGCTCTAAAGCAGTCTGTCACCACAGATGCTTCAGACTTGGTTAAAAAATAGTTTCAGGAGGGATAAATATGCAAGGTGTTTGGGACACCAAGGACAGATGTATGCCCATAAATAAAAAAAATAGATGCCTGCTTTAACCAAGGCACTTGACTCTCTGAATCATCTTTGATCTCTAGACCTTTCAAGTTGTTTCAGATAGTACCACAGTCATGCGTTATCAACAAGCAAGGGGGAATCTGATCTTACCTCCTTTGTAGAGTAGCCATGTTAGCTTGGGATATAACTTTACAACAGTCTCACTTTATAGGCATCCTACATCCCGACAGAGCAAAACTGTGTGGCAGACAAGCTGAGCAGGACAAAGGAAGACCCTCACAAATAGAAACTAGATCAGAGAATCTTCCAAGATTTGATCCATCAGTGGCGGAGTTCTTCAAGTAGACCTCTGTGCCTCCTCTCTAAACAATCAGCTAGCAAAATTCTGCTCCAGGGCTTCATGCAAGAAGGCTTGGAAGATAGATGCCTTTTCCTTTCCTTGGACAAGAATGTACTTGCATGCTTTTCTACCCTTTCCACTGACATACAGGGTACTTCTGAAGATTCAGAAGAAATTCCCTAAGATCACTGTGGTGACTCCCTTCTGACCCAGTGGCAGTTACCACAACTTTCCTCACAGAATGGATCTACTCACACAAAAACAGGGGTATTTGATGTACCCCAACCCCAGTCAACTTCAACTGACTGTCTGGATGATAATGTCTTAATTACCATTAGGTGCCTGTTTACTGAGGACATGCAGCAAGTATTAATGGAGAGAAGATAGGCTGCTACTAGAAAATCATTTATTTGCAAATGGAAACGGTTTTCTAGTTGGACCAAACAACATAACTAGCACCCTTTCAGGGCTAGTGTTTCTTGGTTTTATGATATTTGTATGAGTTACTATCCTATGATCCTTCTTATTCATACTTCAAGGTTCATTTGTTGGTCACATCAGCATGTCTGCTCATGGATTCCCCCTTTCAGTGCATTCTTATGTGAAAATGTTTTTGAAAGTGGTTTTGCATATGAGATCTCCAAGAAAATGGATCCCTCCTCCTTGGGATCTTAATTTTGTGTTACAGAAACTAGCACTTGCTCTGTTTGAACCAGCACATCAGGCTAACTTGAGGTTCTTAACAAGGAAAATAGTTTTAGGTAATACAGGTTCTGAAGGACGTTTTACATCTTGGACCTCCTAGAAAAACAGGTGGTTCCTTCCTGAGATCTTAACTTTGTGCTGGAAAGTTAACTATATCGCCCTTTGAACCAACTCATCAGGTGGATTTAAAGTTCATTTCATGGAAGACTGTATTTCCTATTGCTTTAACGTCTGCAAGAAGAGTATAAGTTGCAACCTCGGATGATGGGTGAACTCTATTCAATGTTCCACAGAGACAGAGTCTCATTAAGAGCAAATCCCTCATTAATGCTTCAGAGTTTAAGCTGAATCAATCCATCAATCTCCTGTTGTATTATCCAGGTCCTAAGAACCAGAGAGAATAGATTTTAAATACTTTGGATGTGCAAAGGTAGCTCAGGTACAGTCTTGACAGAAGTAAGTCCTTTAGAAAAGATCAGCTGTTTATTTCTTATGATAGGACAAACAAAGGGACAACCCATAGTAAAACAAATTGTTTCAAGGTGGTTGTTTTCAGATGTTGCCTTTTCTTGTACCCACTATGGAAAATCTTCTCCAGGCAGTATCAAGGCACTTTCTACTAGAACCTTGGCATCTAGTAGCCTAGTCTCCACCATCTTCCTAGACATATCAAAAGCTTTTGATACTGTCTCCCACCAGAAGCTCTTACATAAACTCTCATCCCTAGGGCTCACAAATTCTTCACTGCAAATGGTTCCATATATACCTCTCAAACAGAGCACAAGGAGTGAAATGGATAAATGATTTCTCCACCTTCACGCTAGTAAGTACTGATGCCCCACAAGGATCTGTACTAATCCCAGTACTTTTCAACTTATTCATTAATGACCTCTACACTGTTATAAAAATGCTACCCTAGTTATATACACTGTCTTTTTTTAATCTTACATAAATATACTGTAATAATTTAAGTGAAGTGTTAAGTTACATATGTCTGTATCTGAAGCTTTCTCCCCAGGCCTCCACTAAAAATGGGTTCTGTTGACCCAGTCGGACTATCCCAGTAAACAAATGTCAAATAAATAAGTATTAAATAAATAGTTCAATATGCTAATGATCTGACCCTAATCTGCTTTGCCAAATCTCTCACTGTATTACAAGTTCTTACACAACCATCATACTTATCCACAGAAATATGGTCAAATAATTCACTTTTAAACAGTAAAAACAAACAAAAAAAAAAAAACAGTTACTGCTCTTCACCATAAAATATCTCTATCAAAACAACACTATCATGTATCTGCCAACAACTCCATGACAGAAGAAGAGAAGTAAATAACACAAAATTACTGGTGTTATCGATGACATACGCTTGAAATTCACAGACTTATATCTACTAACTCCAAGATTGCTATTTCCCAGAATATTACCTTTTCTCTTAAGTATGACAATCTCGGAGCTGGTATTTATAAGTGTGGGGGCAGTATGGGGGGGCTTGCCCCTTGCAGAACAGAAGTTCAAAGGAGAAGAACTATATTCCAGATTTGCTCTTCTGCAGTTTTGATCCTTTTTTTTTTTTGATGCAATGACACTCTGTATTTGGAGTGCCAACATTTCAATAAATAACTGTTGCCTCTACTTTCATGTGGATATAATCTAATTAACAAACATATTTGTAATTGTTAATGCACATTATTTAATGTCTGTTCATGTATATTACTGAATGTTTGTTTAAATGTTTGCAATATGTTGGATCTTTTTTTTCTCCCTGGAACTCCACTGAAAAGGGGGTTTTGACTAAACCCAGTAAACAAAGCATAATAAAATAGAAAATGTATAATAAAATAAAAAATAAATAAATCATCTATGGCATGCTGGAAGGGGGTGGACTCTAGAACCACTCTAGAGGCAGTGGCATGGTCCCCTGTATATACTTTTACACAGCTTTACAAACTACTTTCCTTTTCTGGGTCCAGAACTAGATTCACTTTGCTAGGACCATTCTCCAGGGGCCCCTATATCTGTACTCCTCCCAGGTTGCATAGGCTTTGGTAATCAACCCATATAGCTAAAAGGCTACTGCAGCAGTGAGAATGATGAACATACAATTGTGTAAGTTATACTTAATGTAAAAATAAATTCCTCACTGCTGCACTAGCCACAGCCACCTACCTCTCCCCTTCAGTTTGTATAGTTAGTTTCTGCGATATAAAGTTGCAGATTACTGTTATATCTTTAGAGACTGAGGATGAGTATAAGCTCTTTCTCTCTTTATGGGCAAGAATGTCCTGGAGACTTCTTAACTTGGACTTGATTTCCCTCCAATGGGCTGACCATTCAGCAGTCAGAGAAGGTATGGGAGGGAGCCAAAGCTTTGTGAAGCTTGCTAATTGTTATATCCTAGGCCAGAAACCTACTGCAGGAGTCAGGAATTCAAATATCTGCTTTTATGGTAAGGTCATCTTACACAACTGTACTTTAACTTTTAAGGGGCCCTGCCCCAACTTCGAAACATGTGGAGGTCATTTCCCTTGTCTCCACTAAGGAAATCACACTTGCTCAAGTGTGCTTGTGAATGTGAACAACCTTGCCTACCCACTGGGAGACATGAGTGGGCCATGCTTCACTATTTCTTCCCCTCACAATAGTCTCTTTTGGTGCCTTGACTGCTAATCAAAGGTGGTGGTGCTGTGGTAGTGTTGTCGCCTCACAGTTAGACGTTGCCCGTTTGATTCTCAGTTAGAGCGTCTTCTGTGTGGTGACATGCATGAATGGGCGTTCCTTCATTGAAGGTTGTACGTTAGGCCTGGCAAGCCAGCACGTAAAAATCTACTGCCAATCATTAGCGCACCGGAGTTCCACTGTGGCGACCCCTAACCAGGAAAAGCCGAAAGACACAACAACTGCTAATCAAACTCTAGTCACCTGGGTAGTAGTTTGGACTTCATTACTCTGCCAGAGAAATCAAAAGATCATTTTTGGGTGGACTGTTGTTGAGATTAAAGTACCTCAGTGAATTTTGATGTGAAAAGCTCTGCTTTGATTAATTGTTGTTAATATTTTCTACTCATTAGCCTTAAATCTGCCTTAGACTATCTGAAGCAGATTAATGACAGCTCATGTATTTATTGACTTTTTTATATTTTTAGGATGAGAATGGGGAATACTTGGTCCCTCCCGCTGTTGAACTGGAATGCCTAAGATACTGTATTGTTTATGATGGGCATACAGACTCATTGAGTGGGGATGGTGAGTGATCAACCAACTTATCTGATAATTTTACAGTTGGAATACTGAAACAAGGCAAATTGGCTTTATAGTTTGTATGGAAAAAACTTAGATTGGAATACTTTAGTGTGTGGCAACTTGTTTGTGTGGACTGTTGAGGTGATAACATTACATAGCCATCAGTGGTGTTGCTATATCTGCTCAGTGGGGTTGGGGGGTGGCTTGATGAAAGTAACTGACCCTGTTGCCATTTGCTCAGTCAAATGGTTACTACCAGGCTTTGTAGAACTAGTGCCATTCCTGTGAACACAAAACAGTCTGGACAAAGCCAAATATAATGGGGTGACAAAGGCACAAAAATATTAATAGGTTTTAAATATTGCTGTTAGCAACCTAGAATGTTGCTAGAATAAAAGGTTTTGCGTTAGCATGCATTGTCTGAAGGATATAAAATCTGAAACTTAAATGTCTGTCATTATTTAGTGACTTGAATCCTCAATAATTTGCCAGAAAATCTTTTTTTTTTGAGGAACAGAAAAAAATATGAGGCAAAAGTATGAACATTCTGCAAAAATATGGACAGTTGAGAGGTATGACTAGTGTGCATTTGTGAGAAGAAAAATGTACTACTTAACTGGAGACACATATCTCTCAATTGCCAATTTTCACAGAATGTCCAGATTTTTGTTTTGTTCCTCATAGAATTTGTGGTTTAATAGCAAATCATTGAGGATTAAAGTCACTAAATAATTGTAGACATTTAAATTTCAGACTTCACTTCCTTCAGAAAATGCATGCTAATGCAAAACCTGTCATTCTAGCAACTTTCTAAGTTTATAAAAGCAGCATTTAAAGTTTGTCCCTGATTTTGGTCCTTTCTCTTCCACCCCATTAGTTTTGACTTTGTCCAGACTTCTTATGCTCAGAGGTTGAACAGTATGGACACTTGATATGCACAGACAGAGAGTAGACATGATTGCTATGGTTGCCTTCTGTGGAATAAAATGACTAGCTGCTTGCTGCTGTTTATTATTTTGGCTTTTTCAGACTAATGTGATTATGTGTAATATTTTAATGTGTGGAAACTATTTATTTGGATCAAAGGTGAAATTCATTACAAGCTGTTCAGCAAAAAGCAATGCAACCTTCAGACATGAGTTCCAGTAACCTACAGGAAAATACAAGACAAATGCATCCAGACCTGGTTAAAATAAGCAAAACACTGATGGAGTATATCAACACAAACAACAAAAGACTGGAAAAATGGAAGAAGCTTTAAACAGATATTCTGATGAGATGATAAAGCTGTAAAAATCAGAGGTTGAAATTAAGAAAAGGCTGGCTGAATATGAATGCACTGAAGAAGGCTTTTTGCCGAAACCGGTTTGCTGTTTGTTTTGCCACATTGAAGAATTTTACATTCTGCATATCTCCCTGGTGCTGGACTATTTCTTGTGTTTGAATATGAAACTGCTCAGGAAGAGATGTTTAAAAAAATAATAGAATTAGAGGACAGAGCACATAGGGAAAACCTGAGCTTTTCGGCTATACCAGAGAAGCTGGAAGGAGGAGACTGCATTAATTTTATGAAAGCACAAATAAGCAACTGGATAGGTGTTCCTCAGCAAGAGTTGTTAGTTGAAAGGGCACATCATGTGTATTCTCTAAACCTAGCTATAAGAAATCAACCTAGACATTTAATAGTAAAGATGCAATCCTACCAGCAGAAGGAACAGATTCAACAAAACTGTGGCAGAAGAACAAAATGCTAAAAGTAGGGGACAGCAGAGTGCTTGTGGAGAATGATTACTCATTGTACACTGGGCAGAAGAGGAGTAAATTTATTCCACTATTCAGGGCATGTCAAGATGCAGGTGTAAGATTCAAACTGCTGTATCCAGCGGTCTTTAAGGTATTCTTTCGTGGAGGGACAAAATAATTTTTTGATGAAATGCATACTAAGGAGGAAATACAAAAGGTTGTCCAACAAAAAGTGAGCTGTGAATCAGAAGGAGATTCTGCTTCTTGTTCTTCTGGTAATAAAGACCATAGAGAGACTGTAACTGTGAAACCTTTTCCGATATTTCAAAAGAAAATGTTGGAGAGAAGGAAGGGAGCATGAGAATTGACTAGAAGAATTGAGAATGCATTGGAAATGAAGAAGAGACAGGATTTGGGTGATGGACAAAAACAGTAATAAACAAATAACTTATTGTGTGATTACAGTGCAATCATATTTTTGAAATATGACAGAACATGAAAATCTGGAAATATTGGACTTTTTTTCAAAATGTGTTGGACTTAGGGACCTAAAGTATATGCCCTACTGCATGTCATTAATGTTCGGAAAAAATGCTTTGGAGAGGGGAAGAGAGGGAAGAAAGCTAACTATAAGTAAAAAAAAAAAAACATTTTATTTTCGTAATAGTACTGTATTTGTGGTGTATGGTTTTCTTTGCATGCTGTTTTTAAGTGTAATGGAGATTGTAAACAGGTGCTCTTGTTGCTGTTGTTGTTTTTTCTCTCCCCTCTTCTCTCTTTCTTCTTGTACAGTTTTGAGAAATATAAATGATGCAAAGTTAAAAAAAGAGCCTGAGTAAGAAGGCATGACAAAGTTAACATTTATGTTCTTTTTCTCATTCTTGCACGGGGAGATGACTGAATTAAGGACCTTAGTTTTAAGAGAGAGCAAGTAAATGAAAAAGAATATTGAATATTATGAGGCTTTTTTTCTAGCAAATGCATGTATACCTAGTAGCAATTCTGCAGCTGGTCTTCATGTTTCCATGGAAACAACTTGATAAAGAGAAACTATGTGTCTGGTTCTCATGTCTCCATGGAGACAGTCTGATAAAGAGAAACTGGAGACAGCCTGGTGGAAGGGGACTGGCAGAGGGAAAAAACAGAGAAATTGTCTAGTACGTAATGTTCTCTGAAAGCAGTCAGGGGTTTTCCCAGCTGGGAGAGCTTTAAAGATAAGACAATGCCAATCAGACTTGAAGTAAAGTTTCCTCAATTTTTTAAATGCAATGGGAATACTAATATAAACAGGTGTTTTTTTTTTTTCTTTTACTCCCTTCTCTCTTTTTCATTGTTTAGTTTTAAGAAATGTGGGTAAAGCAATGTAAAAAAAACAAAAGGGGATAGAAGAGGGGGGAGAGAGGAATGGTCTGGTTAAGAGACTATGACAAAAGAAAAGTCAAGTGTGCTTTTTCCCATTCTTGCATAGGGAAATGACTAGGTTAAGATCCTAGGCATTATCTAGTAACAGGTTTATTACAAATCATGTAAAGGAAAAAATATTGAATATTATAAGGCTTTCTTCTGGTAAACAAGGTATTCTTAGAAGTTTTTGTCTGGTTTGAATGTCACTAGAAGACAATTTGATAAAGAGAAATGGCATGGAGAAAGTGTTTACTGAAAGCATTCAAGTGTTTTCCCTGCTGGGAGAGCTATAAAGATAGACGTAATCAAATAGCACTTATTAATAACGCAGGATGTGCCATGCATCTTAGCATCTTAGCATGAGTAACCTTTCTTTTAGTTAACTTTAGCCTGTCTGTGTGGCTATCAACTTAAAACTTTTCTTATTAAAATATTTGAAGATGTGCATAGTTTTGTGTGCTATTATTAAGTTGGTAGTTTTTTTTTTTTTTGGGGTGGGGGTTGTTTGTTCTGTTTTAGGCTTTCAAAAAACAAAAAAGTTGTCTATGATGTGGCATAGGCTCAAATGGATATGACAAGAAACAACTGTATAAAAGACCAAGCTGCCAAACAGTATATGCATGTAACATAAAAGTTGAAACTAGACTTTTAACAAAAAGCAGTTATACATAAAATGTGTAATAATAACTATATAAGAAAATGATGCTTTCTGTAAAATCTTTCAATATGAATGGTCTTACAGATAAATATAAAAAAGAAAGAGAATTGAACTATATTAAGAAATGTAGAGTGCAAATAGCTATGCTACAGGAGACACACCTGGAAAGAACCAAACATGTGAATTTAATAAAGACAGGTTTTCAGGATGGTTATTCAGTGGACTATCTGGGACAAAGGAAAAGAAAAGTACTTATATTAATTGCAAGAGGAGCTCCAGTAGTGATAGAAGAGGGACAAAGATAATTGTAACATATATATATATATATATATATATATATATATATATATATATATATATATATATATAGTATTACGGGGCTACTTGCAAGTGGGAGGATTACACAGGCATGCATTTCCATTCTACCTACAACTGCTACAATAGAACTTAAGAAACTTCTGGGAGAAATAATCAGAGTTCAGCAAGGAATATTAGTTATAGGTAGAGACTGGAATTTGGTTTGCAACAGTGAAGATGGATCGGGGGACCTAGAATGGAAAATATAACAAAGGAGGGTAGATTGCTGAAGAAATTTATGAAAATATTTGGCATGGAAGATGTGCATTCAGTACTAGGAGTTTGGAGTGAATTTACATATTACTCTCCAAGATAGAAAAACTGGGCTAAGCTAGATAGAATTCATATCTCCTAGGAACATTTGCATTTAATTGAAGGTCTTGAAACTCACTCATTAACTATTTCAGATCCTGCACCAATAATAACTAAAATAAAAATGCAAGGTAATTAAATAAAAATAAGACACTGGCACTTTCCCACCTATTGGTTGAAAATAGAAGAATTTAAGGAATGGGTTTTGGAATTAATTTAGGAGATACTAGAGAAGATAGAAGTCTCTTTTGAAAATATAGCTAGGGAGTGGGATAAAATTAAAGTGGAGTTTAAAACTATGGTGGAAATAAAGGAAAGGGAAATGTGGTTAAGAAGTAACAAGTGTTATTTTGAGGGACTGACAAATGTTAAAGTATTGCAAAATAGGGGAAATCTCTCAGAAGAAGAAAAGGAGCAACTGTAGAATGCTAAACAGAAAATAAGGGATTACCTTTTATTTTATTTTACGTTTGTTGACAGGGCTAGCCCAACTGGATATATGTCCATTTTCAGCAGAGGCCCGGGGAGAAAAGCTCCACAAGTTAAACAACCAATACATAAGGACAATGATATTTATAAAAGACATTTGAACTATTAATTAGAAAGTGACACAAAACATGTCAAAAAATGAGAAGTGTAGAGAATGTACTTTATAAGTGATACTTGAACACACTCATACTATAATATTTACACACAAGTCCTAAAAGTGTAGGCTGGTTTAGTTGATAAGACAGGCACTATATACATAGGTATATGCCCTTAATAAGATAAGTGATAAAAATTATGTTATAATGGGTAGGGGGAGTTGTTTAATCTGGGTTAGCACAGGGGCATAGCCAGTGTGATTTGAGGTAAGGTTTAAGTTTACTTTTAAATAGGTTTACTGAGGATATTGAGGTTAGGTGATTGGGGAGACTGTTCCAGGTTTTACCCACTGTATTAGAGAACAGAGTGTCCCCTGCTGAGTTATTGGATTTAGATATTTGTACTAGTAGTTTGTTAGATGAGTGAAGGATTTTGAGATTATTATAGGGGGTGACCAAGGAAGTGAGTATAGGAGTATGTTGTGGGGTGGTACAGGATCTTGTGGGTTACAATTATTTGATTGAATAATATTAGGTTTGGCAATTCAAGCCAGTCTAGTTGATTCAAATTGATACAATGATGGGTTCTATAGGAGGACCCTGCAGCAAATCTGGCAATATTGTTGTACAAGGTAGTCAGCTTATTCAGAGCACTTTTACATAATTTGGTGTAGATGGGAGAGGCATAAAGCAGAGTAGATATAAGGTGGGTGTGGGCAATGGTAATTCTGGCTAATGGAGTCAGAAAGGGTTTGATCCTATAGAGGGAACCTAATTTCTTATTAACTGTTTTTATAGTGTTATTGATGTGAGGCTCATAAGAGAGATTATTATCAATTAGAACCCCGAGTAATTTAGTGGTAGTATCAGCAGATATAATGGTTCCGTTACTAGAGGTTACGATAAAGTTAAGTGGGGAGGTTCTATGGGTGGGTGTGAATAGTAGCATTTTTGTTTTCTTTGGGTTTAAGATAAGATATCTATGCAGGAGCCAATTTTCAACTGTATTAAAGATCTTTTGGGTTAGGGATTGAAGTTCTGATGGGGAAGTGGCAGAGCATATAAGTGTAGAGGCATCTGCGTATTGGATGCAGGTGGCTTGTGGGATAACAGAGTGGAGGTCATTAGTAAAGATGGAGAAAAGTAAGGTCCCAATATGGATCCTTGTGGGACTCCTAGGGTAACTGGAAGGTGGGAAGATAAGTTTTTTGCCAATAGTACAGTTTGTTTTCTATTATTTAAGTAGGACTGGAACCACTGAATAACAAGATCATCCATTGACAGGTTTCTAAGAGTGTTTATGAGGAGGTGATGGTTGACCATGTCAAAAGCTTTCAACAGATCAATAAAAAGGGCTTGAGGATAGGGTGTCATTATTACGATTCTATTAATATGGTCAGAAAAGCATAAAAGAGCAGAGGTGGTGCTATGAAATGGTCTAAAACCATGTTGACAGTTGGATAGTAGATTTTTTTTCAAGTAGATGGGTTAAAAGTTGCCTGCGAATACATTTCTCCATTATCTTTGCAACAGGGGATAATATAGCTATGGGCCTGTAGTTGGAAAGGTCCTTGGAAGTCCTGCCTTTGTGCAGGGGGATAATGTGGGAGACTTTCCAGATGGATGAGATGTATCCTTCAGTTATTGTTCTATTAATGAGGATGGATATGGGGTAAGCAATTTCTTTAGCTGATTTTTGCAGGTATTCTGCAGGTAGTTGATCTGCAGAGTGTGGTGGGTTTAAGCTGCTGGATACGTTTACAGACAAGGGATGTGGGAACTGGTTGAAAATGAAATAGGAGAGAGTTATTGATCGTGGCTGTGCTAGAGCATGTGGTGCTAGGAGATAGTTGGTTGGCCAGGGATTTAACAGTTTCTGTAAAGAAAGTGTTAAATGAGTTGGCTATTTGGGTAGGGTTATTATGGTTAGAGCCAGAGGGAGTGGGAGTGCAAGAGTGACCTGGGTGTAGGAAGTTATTTATGCCTTGCCAGAATTTTTGTGTATTTTTCTGGTGGGCTTGTTGAAGGTGGCAGTAGTAGTTCCTTTTATCAGACACTATTGCTTTTTTAGTTTCATTTCTTAGCTGCCTAAACCTTAGGTGATCTGAAGGGCTTTTTGATGCCTGCCAGTTGGCCCATAGTTTATTTCTTTGGAGAATTTTTTTGTTTGGTAGTTTTAGTGAGCCATGGGGCTGGTTTAGTTCTAGTTCTAATTTTACACATAGGGGTGTGGCAATCTAGAATGGTTAAGAATTTTGTGTTAAAGTATTTGACTGCATCATCTAATGGGAGATGCTTGAGTTGTGTCCAATCACAGGCTGAAAGTTCAGTTTGAAAGCTTTCCAGGTTAAAGTTTTTGTTGGTCCTTACAGTCCTATAGTTGGTTAGGTTTGGAGGTTCAGTCTTATATGTGATTAAGCAAGTAAGTGAGTGGTCACTTATATCTTCTGGGAGGGTGCCTGATTTATAAGTTTGCTGGGGAGTATTAGTGAGAATCCAGTCTAGAATTTTTTTCTGTTATTAAGCTTATTGGTTCGGGTAGGGGAGGTTATGGTTTGGGTAAAGCCATGTAGATTAATATGAGTAGAAGGCTGCTCAGTTGTACATGAAATCCAGTTTATATTAATATCGCCAAGTATTATGGTTTCTTGTGGATAGTTGATTGATAGTGAGCTAAGAATAGCTTCTATGCACGAGTTTAGAAAGATTGCTGTTAAGCAACTTTTTTTTTATGATAATTCTAGAGCACAACAACTTTTAGCACAATGACTCAAGCAGCAGAAAGTGAAAAGGGCTGTCACCAAGCTTAGGGAGCCTGTAACAAGGAAGGTAACAAGAGATCCTATAGAAATATTAGAAATATTTCGGAAAGTTTATGAAAGTTTGTATAAAGCAGAAAAATATGGAAATCAAGAAAAGGCAAACATGGAAATGTTTATGGAAGATTTAAACATGTCAAGGTTAGAGGTTGATGAGGCTGAATTACTAACAGTTAGGATAGGAAGAGATAAGGTAAAAATGGCTATGTATAACCAATCTACAGGAAACTCCCCATGAATAGATGGTATTCCCATGGAAGTTTGGAAGCTAGGAGGGAAAACACTGATAAAGATCTGGAAGGTTTTGATTAACAGTATCTGAAGAGGAGGAGAAGTACCATCATCCTGAAAGAAAATGGTGGTAATGGTAATACCTAAAGAGGATAAAGATCCATTGGAGCCAGCTTCATACAGGCCCATTTCGATACTAAACCATGATTATAAAGTGTTTGTTTATAATGGCTAAAAGAATGGCAAAATTGATACCAAAATTGATATGGATCATTGAGGTTTTGTGGAGGGGGAGGCAAACATTTGACAATATTAACAGAACACTGATGATCCAGAGGGAAGCAGAATGTAAGAAAATACCACTGTTATTGTTGGATCTTGATGCAGAGAAAGCATTTGACAGAGTAGACTGGGACTTCATGAGCAGGGCAATGGAAGCATTTGCTTTCCCTGATACAATTATAAGGTTGATTAGAAGTATATATGAGGGATTGGAGGTGAAAATTAAAGTGGATGGGGTCCTCTCTGATAACTTATGCTTGAGTAGAGGAACCAGGCAGGATTGTCCACTTTCCCCTTTGTTGTCTGCATTATATTTAGAACCATTGGCAAAGAAAATGAGGGATTCAGAAATTCAAGGATATAATTGGTAGGGTAGGCAGGAAAAGCTGGCTGTGTTTGCAGATGATATTATTATTTACACGACAAAACCAGAAAGGGAAATTATGGTGTTGTGGAATATTTTAAGACAATTTCAAATTAATGAAGCTAAAACAAAGGCAATAGCAGTAAATGACGTACCCACACATGAATTGGTCCAACAATATCCATATTTGTGGGGACACAATAAAATTAAGTATTCAGGAGTATGGATTAGAAATTACTCAGTTGTGGCAGCTAAGGATATGTGGGAAGAGACTAAACAGAAGACAATACAAAAATTGAAAAACTGGAAGCGTTATTATATGGATATGGATATGGATACTAAGATAAAAGCAATTAAAATGCTTTTAGTTCCTTTAGTCTTATACACAGGTCAGGCATATTTTTATCGACCAGAGGAGAAGCTGTGGATAGCAATTAAAAAAGAGTTTAATGATTTAATCTGGAAAGGGAAGAAAGCAAAGGTCAAGTGGGATAAGCTGATTCTTCCAATAGAATGAGGCGAACTAAGATTACCCAATTTGAGGGACTATTTTAGAACAACACAGTTAAGGCTCTTATACATAGCACAAGCAGAAAACTGTAATTCAAAGTGGAAAGAACTGATGATGATACAAGGGGGAAGCTCAACAAATAAGGAAAGATTGGGATGTGGATTTTGGGATGCTCAGGGGAGGTTTTGGAAGAGGTGGGGTCACCCAATGGGGCATCCTGGAGCACGGGTTCCCTACGCTTGGGGCAGAGGGGAGGTTCGGAGGCGGACACTGGCACCGAAGGCAAAGGAGCCAATGGAGTCGAGCGTGGAGCTGTCTCATCAGACAGCACACTCCTCATCACCTCGAAGGCATCGTGGTCCCGACCTGAAAGAATCTCGGGCTCCGAAGAAGCAGGAGACTTCCTCGAAACTGAGGGCGACTGCTCTGAGGCCGATGCAGGTGCTGAGCTGATCTGCGCCAAAGTACTGAGAGGGAGAGTAGGGTCATACAAGGGTGCAATGCCACTCCACTCCTCAGAGCTGACAAGGGAACGTCAGCTCCCAGATCCCTCGATAGAAGGGGGTATCAAGGAGATTGGAGCAGTAGTCTGAACCGAGAGACCAGAGGAGGTTACTGGAACTGATAGTTCCACCACTATGACTTCTATACACTCCAGCTCCGAACTCAGAGGAGTCAGAGGAATCAAGACAGGTGTTGCTTGGGCTGTTGGCACAATTTCCATCTGGGATGGGCCCGAAAGTATTTTGGCTAATGCTGATGCCCTAAAAAGCAACTTTACCACCCTCTCCACATCATCATTTGAGAGGCTCCTGGATAACCAAGAGGAATGGGTTGAAGACCGGTGAATGTCCAACCTTTCTCTCCCTCTCGGAGCTTCGGCACAGGTCAGCTCGGCTCCTACATCTGCCTCTGAGCCATCGCCCTCAGTTCGGAGGACATCTCCTGCTTCTTCGGAGCTGGAGATTTTCAGATCAGGACTGCGATGCCTTTGAGGTGATGAGGAGTGTGCTGTCTGCTGAGACAGCTCCACCCTCAGCTCCATTGGCTCCTTTGCCTTCGGTGCCAGTGTCCATCTCTGAACCTCCCATCTGCCCCAAGCATAGGGAACCTATGCTCCAGGATGCCCCATTGGGTGATCCCACCTCTTCTGAAACCTCCCCTGTGCATTCCTCAGAGGAGGTCCCTCGGAAGAGGACTTCGAGAGGAAGCATGTGGATTCCCCTGAGTTCTTGACATCAGACACAGAATTGGATGACTCAGAAGGGTCACCACAGTCCCCCTATGAAGATGTCTCTTTTTCAGACATCTTAGAAATCCTTAGACAGAGGGGTGATTGGAAGTCCCTTGCCCCTTCTAAAGATGAGTCAGTGTACCTGGATGCATTCGGTTCCTGACCCTCCACCTCTTGGTTATCTCCTCCTTTCGACCCACTTTTGCACGTAGTGAGTCGGAAGGCTTGGAGCGCTCCAGATACGATGGAACCAATTCTGTGGAGGCCCATTAAATTTATTACAGCCCCTGAAGACAACTCTTCATACCTAAAGGTGTTCCCATTGATGCTATGGTGGTGGCAACAGCCACCAAGAACGATTAGAGGAAACTTCTTCATCTGTTCATCTGCCGAATAAAGAGTCTGGTACAATGGACAGATATGGAAAGCGTATGTTTTCTTCAGTGACCTTTACACTCAGGTCGCTGAACTATTTGTCCCACTTTACAAGGCTTCAAAGGGATCTCCTCAAAGAGTTAGGAGATATCTTACAGGATCCTACAGCTGCAGGTGCCTCGGACAAGTCAGCTTCTCAGCTTGTGACCTTGACTTCAGTGGTTAACTCCTCCATGCAGCTAATTTCTTACAAAGCTGATGGGGCAAGCTGGGTGGCAGGCACAGGGGTAGCCTTACGTAGACACTCCTGGATGCATATTTATCATTTTGTGGAGCCCTTCAAGTTTTCCTTTACCAATGCCCCCTTTGAAAGCTCGTCCTTGTTTGGGCCTCAGGTAGAAGAGACTCTTACCAGGTGTAAACAGGATGGCAAAACTCTCTCTGCCATGGGAGTACATTTTTCTGCTCCATCTAGGCCCTATCCTGAAGGCCAGAAGAGTGGGAAAATGTGGTTCCAGAAATCCCAGGGAGCTTTGCCTGACACACGTGGAGATTTTTCCCCCAGGGGCAGAGGGAAAATAACAACAGAAGATGCCAACCTCGCAGCAGAGGGAGTCCGCAGAATCAGGTCAAAAGAGATACCTTCTCTGGTAGGCCCTTCCATCAGTCCTGAAGGGAGGTCCAACTATCTGACTCCGGAAAAAGTCGGGGGGGGGGAATTATCCTTGTACCCAAAAGCCTAGCGGACAATCACAGAAGATACATGAGTGCTATCCACAATATCTGAAGGTTACAATAGCCCCTTATCTCAACTTCCTCTGTCAAAAAGACAATACTCTATCCCAGATGTTCCACCCAGTCTTCAGGATCAAGGAAACCTAGAGGTTCAAAGGTTGCTAAGAAAAAGAGTCATCCAGGAGGTCCCTGCAGATCAAATCTGATCTGGAACTTACTCAAGGTTCTTTTTAGTTCCAAAAAAAACACAAGACTGGAGACCCATTTTGGATCTCAGCATGCTGAACAAGTCAGTCAAGAAAACAAAGTTCTGGATGGTAACACTGCAGTCCATTCTTCCCTTTCTGGGACAGGACAATTAGATGTGCTCTGTTGATCTCCAGGATGCATACTACCACCTAAAAATGGACAGATGGTCCAAGAGATATTTACGCTTCCAGCTGGGAGCCAGTCACTATCAGTTCAGAGCTCTGCCCTTTGGTCTCACTACAGCCCCTAGGGTGTTCACCAAATGCATGGCAGGCTCACCTGAGACATCAAGGATTCTGGGTGTTTCCATATTTAGATGACTGGCTCCTTACTGCCACCCGTGAGCATCAACTAATCAGGGCAAGGGAATCCACAATTCGCTCTTGTTCTCAACTTGGGATCATAATAAACTATGGAAAATCTGCCTTGTTGCCTTGTCAATATATTACCTTTATAGGGGCAGATTTAGACACAAGAGCCATGATAGCAAAGCTGCCTCAAGAAAGAGTATTAACAATCTGTTGCCAAGTTGTCATGCTGTTCACACAAAAGAGAATTCAAGCAAGGTTTGTCCTCAAGGTCCTGGGTTCTATGGCGGCAGCAATCACTCTGATCCCTATGGCTCGCTTCCACATGAAAATTCTACAGTGGCTTCTATTTGCACAATGGTCATTCTAGGATTTACCCATGTTACATCAGATTCTGATCACAGAATCCTGCAAAAGGGATCTGGAGTGGTGGCTTCACTCCCCTATGGTGACAATAGGCAGGCCATTTTTACCCCCCCAGCCTGTAGCCACACTTGACCATGGATGCTTCCCAGACAGGGTTGGGGGGCATTATCTGGGATAGACTGTTCAAGAGACTTGGCAGGAACACAGGTACCACTTGCACATTGATGTTCTGGAGATGAGAGCAGTGCTCCTGACATTGCAAGCACTTCATAACTCTGTACCTACAGGGACTATAGCAATTCAGATGGACAATATGTCAGTAGTATGGTACATCAACAAACAGGGTGGAACCAGGTCTTACCCCTTGTGTCGAGGGGCTCTACGAGTTTGGCAATGGGCGATGTCTTCCCAATGCTTTCTGGATGCAAAGTACACCCCGGGGAAATCCAGCGTGATAGCAGACAAGCTCAGCCGGGCTATCCTGATGCCTCATGAGTGGTCCCTGAAGCAGGAAATTACGGACTTGATTTTTTGCAAATGGGGCCAGCTATGCTGCAATCTGTTTGCCACCCCCTCAATTACAAATGCAGCAGCTACTTTGCCCTAGTACCACCACCGGGACAGTCACCCACGGATATACTTGTTCATGATTGGCCCCCAGGACTGCTTTATGCCTTTCCACCCTTTCCCCTGATCCCCAAGGTTCTTCAGAAAGCACAGTCATTTGGTTGCAAGTTAATCCTCATTGCCCCTTACTGGCCTCATCAGATATGGTTCCCATTCCTTTGGCCTCACCTGCAAGGGGAGCCTTGGATTCTGGACCCAGTGTCAGATCTTTTGAGGCATCAGTCGGGGGCTCTCCATCCTTCCATTCAAACTCTCAAGCTCACAGCTTGGTTTCTCCACTTCTGGTCTTAGCCAGGCTTCCTGATGTTTCACCAGCAGTTCAACATATTTTGATTTCCTCCCATAAGTCCACTACTAGGAGAACTTATGCTATTAAATGGAAGAGGTTCTCTTGTTGGGCAGGCAAAAATCAGGTTGATCCCTTTACTTCTCCCATTTCAAAGATTCTTGAATTTCTTGTTGAAAGCTTTGACCGAGGAGCAGCTGCAGCTACTATGTGAGTTCAGTTAGCTGCCATTTCTAATTTCCATATGGGAGAAATGGGTTCCAGTATCATGTTCCATAGGTTGTGCAAAACATTTCTAAGAGGTACTACCCTATTAAGACCTCTGATAAGAGAACCTCTCCCCTCCAGGATCTAAATTTAGTTTTAGACGCTCTAATTCTTTCACCCTTTGAACCATCTGCTTCTTGTCTGCTCAAATTTCTGACTTGGAAGATCCTTTTCTTGGTTGCAATTACCTCAGCTAGAAGGGTTTCAGAATTGCAGGCCTTATCTATTTGTACTCTTTACTTGATTTTCCATAAGGATCGGGTTTCTCTCAGAACCAACTCCTCCTTCTTACCCAAGGTATGTTCTGACTACAATTTGAATCAATCCATAGAGCTTCCTGTTTTCTTCCCCAATCATAGCAACAAGGCAGAGTATAATCTTCATCAATTGGACAGTCATAGACATTTACATTTCTACTTACACAGAACCAAGGACTTTAGAAAATCTGACCAATTGTTCATATCCTTCTCGGACAATAAAAAAGCTTATGCAGTCTCAAAGGTGACTTTATCAAAGTGGCTTTCAGTCACTATAAAAAATGTCTACGAGTTGCATAAAGGGCACTCAACAAGGGCCTTGTCTACCTCAATTGCCTTTCAAGCCAGATTGCGTTTGGATTCGATCTGTGCAGCAGCTACATGGGCTAATCCTCATACCCTTATCACTCATTACAAAGTAGATTTGGCCTCCCGGAATAGGGGATCCTTTGGTTCCACGGTCCAGAAGAGTTTTTTTCCAGTGAGCCACCCAAGAATCAGGTGCTGGGGACACTGTCCCAAACAGCAAGAATGAAGGTGAGACATGGACAACATAACATAAAGAAGTTATGTACTCACCATAATGTTCCATGTTTGTTGTCCTTGATCTCACCTTCCTTCTTGCGTCCCACCGTCCTTCCCCCTTTCTGGAGGATCAAGCGGAATCCCTTGTTTTATTGGTTATACTGGCTGGGTTTCCTTTATACCATACCTTATGGTTAGTCTCACTCTACTCGTATTACTCTTGTGGAGGGGTTACACCTTTATATGTAGGTGTCATCTGATATGTCAAGTAGAGTATATCTCTTGTCTATTTGTATGGTCTAGTGTTGGGTTATCACAAACGAGATCTGGGTAACTACCACTAGGCATGCTGGGATAGGGGCTAGCCTTGAGCCAGTAAAAGCTCTCGAGCTATAGTATACAGCCGAGTTGGAGCTGAGGATCGGCTCCAAACCCCAACAGCAAGAATGAAGGCGAGATATGGACAACATAACATCTATAATTCAAAGTGGAAAGGAATGATGATGATACAAGGGGGAAGCTCAAGAAATAAGGAAAGACTGGGATTTTGGATGCAGTCTGAGGAGAACAACAAAAAACATATATTATATTCATAAAATAGCAGGGAGTATTCTAAGAACTAAACCAGACTGAGATTGGAGAAAAGAGAGTCTGTCGATCGGGATGAATGGGGGCTGGAATTTATTGGAGAATACTGGCAAAGGAAACAGGGAATTGGGAACAAATAACTAGAAAGGGAAAGGTAATAGAATGGGAAGAGGCCAAGAATTTATTTGGACTGCAGGTTAGAGATTGCCTTCCCTATCAAAGATTAATAGAGTGTAGGCAAAGAGAACAAACTATGAGGCTCTTAAATGATAGATTAGCACTGGTAGAGTTTTTAATAGAATCTAGAACAGAAACTGCCATTAAAAAAGGAGTAATTATTAGAGCATATAAAATATTGCATGATAATTATAAGAATCAATCTGAGGAGCTTAGAAAGGCTTGGGAAGAGAGACTGGATAAGCAATTCACAAAGAGACAATGGGGGGATATACGTATGGGATCCATACTGATCCCCGAATTAAATTTTCACCGAATCACTAATGGCCGGGCATACTTACACAAAAGTACTTTTCACCGAAGAAGCACTTTCGTGTAAGTATGCCTGTTACAGAGGTCGTACTATAGTGCGGATAAGGGAAAATTCCCTTTTCCCCACTGTAGTGCGATCTCAAAGTGAAAATATTAAAGTATGGGGGGTGCAGGGGGGCTTGCCCCCCTGCAAAAATGTTAATTTAATGTTTTTTTTTTTAACACACTTTAGCGAAAAAACGCTTTTTCAGTGATAGCACTTTCACTAAAGTGTGTTCGGTGCTAGTGAATTCTGACTGTTGAACTTTTGTTCAATAGTCCTAGATCCATATGTATGTCTCCCAAATATGCAACAAAATCTAGAAGATTTAGGATCTTTGCCTGGAGTGTTTATATAAGTATTTTTATACCCCAAGTAAACTCCAAAGAATTTTTCCTCAGGTGAATAGCAAATGTTGGAGGTGTGATGGGCAGGAAAGAGGTGGCTGGGAACATATTTTTTGGGAGTGTAGTGAGCTGGCAGACTTTAAGGATTCTTTGTGGGCCGCTGTGTGGGAGATGCTGGGTGAGTGGATTGGATTGACTAGGGAGATGATTTTTTGAGCTATGATACAGAGTTAGAATTGCCTAGACATAATAAAGCCTTGCTAAATCTAATCACGGTGCCAAAACATCAGTTAAAATTATTATGTAGTAATATGTAATTAGTAATATGTATGCAGTTACTAGAAAATGGAACTCCATCTAGACCAACTTTATTAGAAGTAGCGAATATAGTAACAGAGGGAAGACAACTAGAATTGAGATCTTTTTAAAAGGGAAGGAGCAAACTACACAGGAAAAATGGGAATTGTGGGAACAATATTTGCATAGAAGAATGAGGTTTAAGAGGCAGGATTTGAATAAACCATATGATGCTTAACTGACAATGACTGGGTAAATTATAAGTGATGTATAATGTTTGCAACTACAGTTGTTTTAATGTTGTCTGTGATGTATAATGTTTACAACTAAAGTGGTGTCAATGTTTGTTTTTCATTTATATAAATGTGAGATTGCCTACATCATATGTGATAATTTAATAAAGATGTTTATTAGGAAAAAAGGTGAAATTCATAACATGGCCATCCTCTTTTATCACAATCAGATGTCTGAATTGTACATAGAAGTACCTTCTGCTTGATGGGGGATTGTCTGACTGAAAGTCACTGACTCTGTTGCCACTTGCTCAATTTAACAATTATCTCTTATTTGTTGAGAAATAAGTTTTGTTCCAGTCTGACATCATAAGGTACACAGAACTTGGCTGTCTATTGGGGGCAAGGGTTAGGAGGCATGCTGCATATACATATGACAACAGCATTTTGAAATATATATGACTGTGGACATCTGTGCCTTAATTTTAATCCCAATTTAACACTAGAGGGGATACACATTCCCATATATAATATACATATCTTCACAAGCATTTGTCTTCTCAGTTTATTGTGAAATTGTGTTTGTTCAGCTTTGAGCATTAAAACTCTGATACAGCTTTTCTTCCTTGAAACAAAAAGTAAGACTGAATTTCATTTTCATAGGCATGATTGTAGCTCAAGTCATCATTGGGTCAAAAGGTTGGAAAAAAATCTCTAAAGTGCACCTTGAGCATTTATAACCTTATGGCTTTCATGTGCCTAGCTGCCTCCAAGCTTAGTATAGTTATTACAGTGTAGTCTTGGTAAGTTATGGCATGTTGAAAGGATATAAGAAAAGCAAAGTTGAAAAGTAAGACTGAAATTCTTTCCTTAATCATGGTTTTCATTCAGACCATTGTTGAATTAAAAAGCTGTTTAAAAACCTCTAAAACGTATCTTAAGAGCATCTTGAAATCCCATGATGATCACAGCAATTATATTGTAGTCTTGGTCTGTTAGGATGTGCTGAAATGAGGAAAAAAAAAAAAAAAACAAAGTTGAAAAGTAAGACTGAGTATCTGTCTTTGATCATGGTGTTTGTTCAGGCAATCATTGGATGAAAAGGTTGTTCAAAAACTCTAAAATGCACCTCAGAACAGTAAAGAACCCCCATGGCTTAATTCAGATGTTTCCTTCAAAGTTATGAAAGCACATGCTTACACGTTGAATGAATGAATAAATGCAAGAAAGGTGAACAGTAAGGCAAACTGCGAGAAAAGAAAAATATAATCTACATAGTGTGAGAAGGCTAAAATGTGTTAGGTGGGGGGGGGGGCATGGAGCCTTTTCACCTAGATGCCAGTTTACATAGGGCAGGTCCTACACCTCGAGTACGGTATATAAAGACAGTGACATCAGGCTGCAGGAAAGAGTCTAGAGAAAAGTTGCTGGACTAATATGTGGTATGGAGGGGAACTAGTATGGCAGAAGCTAGATGAGCATAGCTCTTCTCACTAGGGAATAGAAAAAACAGGGGTGAAGGCATAACACGGGTGTACAAGATCATGTTGGGAAAATTTAAAGGTTTCCTTCAATAAGGATTAAAGGGAGATGGGATAAAGACAGCAGATTTTAGGGATAAACTAATCACTGGATCTATGGAAGTACTTCTCGTTAGTGAGGTTGTTGATCTGTAGAATGGATAAAATGGGTTTTGGAGAGGAATTCATGGAGGTATTTAGGGTGTTTAAGGGTACAGGTGGAGAAAAGGGGTGGGGTAAAAAGAGTGAGGGATGAAGAAGCAGTAGGATACCAAGTTTTCTATAAGGGAAGGCTAGATGGGCTAATTATTTCCTTCTACCGGTTGGCAAATACAATGCAGAGATTGTCCGTCTGATGCAAATCTGCCAATTGCCAAGTAGACTTTAAGGCTTGGAGAGATCATACTGAATAGAGGTCTGGGTCATCTTGATTTTCTTCAAAGATCTTCTTTTCTGAAGAGGAAATGTTCACCATTCCCAAACTTCCTCTGAAAAGGAAGAATCTTCTTTAAGACAGATAGACTTGCATTTCTGGATTGATATTGTCAGTAATGGCCATCAGTCTGTGTATCTGTCTCTCAAATGATATCATTTTTTGAGGAAGATGGTCCAAGTTATGTAAGAAAGACATTTAATTGGTATTCAAAAAAGCATTTAGCAACCAAGAAAAGCTATTATAAGGTACTCAAAACAGAAGACTTTTGCACCATTTATAGAATGTTTCCAATATGTTACTCATGTAATTTGGAGTGCCCTGGCTTCACAACTCAATACAAGTAAGAAGGTATATAGGGCAATATTAGTAACATAGAAGCACTCTTAAATTTCTTGCATTCTTAAGAGCAAAAGCCTTGGTCTCTCTACCCTGCTTCTTAAGAAGGAATCTGAGGTTGTGAGTAGCTTGAGGAAGAGAAAATATTCATTTTCTATTTTGACTGTTAAGTAAGTGAATTATCTTACTTAGTTGATGGAGTACAAAAAGTTTACAACACGTTCAGTTTTGCAGAAAATGAGATGAAACTGTAACCTCAGTAGTAAGCATCCCTAATGTTATTAATTCCTGCTACATGACTTCTGATTAAAACACACACAATTTGTAATGTTTGTGTTCAATCCCATGACCGCCAAGCCCCCAGGAAATGAAGCATCATCTTAAAGGAGCCACCACAAAAGAAATTCACAGTGTGTAGCACTGAGTCAATTCAATTGACAAAATTTGCAGACAAGGAAAAATATACATAAAATAGTGTGTGTGTGTGTGTGTGTGTGTGTGTGTGTGTGTGTGTGTGTGTGTGTGTGTGTGTGTGTGTGTGTGTGTGTGTGTCTATACATATATATATATATATATATATATATATATATATATATATATATCAAATAGTATAAAATGCATTCCCTATAAAATCAGAAAAATGAAGACAAAAGTATGTAAAATATAAACCCTGTGTTTAAAGCTCATCTTCCCAGTGTTTTTAACTTGAACAAACATGCTATTGAAACATGTTCATTGAGTCCAGGCCAGTTATTGGCATTCAAAAGCAGCTGCCAATATAGTTTACATTTTTCCAGTAATAAGGTCCATGGACTTTCATTACTGTTGGAAAGCATTTGTTCCAAAATACAAAATTTAAACGTGTGGTGTGGGTAACATTTTATGTCTTTATAGAGGGTGTTAAGTCTCTTTTTTCATTCTGATTTCATACAAATGTTCATATATTTTTCCCTTAGTCTCCTCTACATTTTTCCTATGTAAAAACAGCAGCAGAACATACACAGTACACTATATATCACAACAATTGAATCTGTTTCTTATAGCAACCACCTGGTTGTTCAAAGCAATATCATGGCACACTAGAATACTAGGGAAGTAGGGGCAGCAACCACACTTTTTCATCCCAATAAATTCAGAATTTTGCTTATGTTGATGTTTGGACCAACTGTGTTCTAATATTGTTTTCAAATTCCTGCCCCTTTTGAACACCACTTGTGGACCTGGCCCTACATAATCACGAATGGTATTCTCTTGTAGGAGAAGACACCAGTTATTTTCCAGAATTGATTTAATGGAGAGACCTTCAGTAGAATACATTGTAATGAAAGAGTTCCTGAAGGTCTCTGTGTTTGTGTTCTAAGCCCCAGATCTACTGTTATTGTTAGTATCTTCACACAAGTGCTCTTTCTTATCTTCAGCAAGTCAGTGACACCTTAGAAGAAATGTCTGCTCAAGGTGGTGACCATTAGAGTACCACAGAGATCAGCAATGTATTAATTTCCTTTCAGCATACCTATAAGCAATACTACAGAAAGTTTTGAGGCAAACATTTGTCTTTTTTGCTAGTGGCACAGTTGTGCAACAGTGTTACATTACATTACATTTTCTTGATAGCATGATGAGTCATTAAGTCTTTCCAGTTTGCCCTTCAAGTGCATCCAACCAATTTCCTACCCATCTCTCCTGTCTTCCCCTCTTCTTTTCTCCATCTGTTCCTTGCCTTTTTGAATATGATGGATACCCCTTTCACCACCAGTTCTGCTTGTCCATTCCATGGGTCTGCAACACTGTGAGAAGTGCGTTTGTACATCCGAGGAGTAGTTGGCACCTACAATTCGCACCAGTGCCCCTTCTGCACCACTCTGTTCATCCCATTCAAAGCAATCCCTTCACATCTCCCTGATTTGATCTTATGCAGTCAAATCAATTCTCCCATGTCTCTTCTGTTTTGAAGTAAGAATTTCTCTAGTCTCAAGTCATATGCTTTTCTGTTCATCTCATGCATCATTCTGGTGACTTTCTGTTGGACTGCTTCAGCAACCTGATATTTTTTTCCCTGTATAACCACCAGAACTACACACAGTAGTTAAGATGTGGCTTTAACCAGGGCCTGGTACAGTAGAAGTATTACATCTTTGCTTCTGGAAGCTATCCTCTGAATATATATCTACCCTAGCATATTTTTGGATGCAGTGGTGGCCTTCTCACTTTGCAGCTTTTGCTCCAGATGTGACAAATACTCTCATATACTGTTATAGGTTCATAGGTAGTAAGTAGGCATGCAGTCTAGGAGATCATTAAGGAACCCAGCCCAATTTTCCAATTGCCTAAGAACACTGTCTGGGTAAATGACTTTCTCACACTCACACAGTGAGTAAATGGAGGTAGGGGGAATCAAACCACAGACTATAGGAATCAGCTTGTTTGTAGCTTATTGTCTTAATCCTCTGTGCTAACTGCCAAAACTGCCCTTTACTGTTCTGTTGTTCTCGCTTCCACGTCCACCTCAGCTGATACTTCACATAGTGGTTGATATACAGGAAGTTGTAGGAAGGGTAAGAAGAGAGTTCTGGAAAACAAAACCAAATCACAACTGCTTAAATGCTGTATAGAAATGCAAAACAATGCATCTGGGAAGGGAAAAAACTAGGATCTGAGTACACAGCTGGATGGCAAGCAGGCACAAAAATATATAGAGAAGCTTTGTTTGGGGTAATTTTATCATTATTTATTTCATTATTTTGTTGACTGGGTTACTACCCCTAGATCTGTGATCTGCTTCCAATGTAGCCCAGATATGGTATTCATACAAATGGGGGAAGTTTACCCAGAACACAAGGAAACTTTCTTTGCTGTGGTGAAGCGATGCTCTGTTGAGTGTCCAGTCTGGTGAGAGTATCAGTGGTAGAACAGCTGAGTGGCAGTAGGAGTAGGGGATGGAAATAACAGAAAAGTAAGGCGAAAGTAATATGTGTGACAGAATGTTACTGAAAATGATAGAGAAGTCATAATCTTCCAAGTCTTAGAGACTGTTTGCAGTAATATAATGAAGCAGATGGCAAATAATATCATAAAGTAGTTCCACAATGTCAGTGAGAATATAAAGAATGTGGAAGGTGAGATTCTGCTGATGACCAATGCATCAGAGGGTCCAGGGAGATATAACAACATCATAACCAATGATCTGGAAGTGATTCAGAAGAGAATCAGAGCAAGATGGTGTTGTGTTTCACAAAATAATTTTTGCTGAAGCTGAACAACAGTGAAGGAATAGAGAAGGAATGGATATAAATAAGAAATCTAGTGCAAATACATTTTATTGGAAAGGAAGAATCTGTAAAATAGAGATGCATGTCCTGTCCCAGATTCTAAAGTAATTAATCTTTGTGGTAATGGAGATAAGAGCACTAATTTATCATGGGAAGGAGTTTTATAATATTTATTTTGAGAAATGGGCAAAATGGTAACTGAATTTCAGAAGAGGTAGATGTTCACTAGAAAATTTGTAATTGTTTATCTTTGCAATGTGGAAGAAGAGTTTTTTTCAGCTATGGACTGATGTGGTTTCTGCTAAGATTTTGGAGTAGTTACTGAAAACATGTGAAACAGCATTCAAAGTAAAGAAAATCTGTAAATACTATCAGAATATGGACTGGAAGAGAAAAGGTCTAATACAATTAAAAGTTGAAAATATTGTATTACTTCATATATCAAATGCCTTGTGTTTAAAGCAAAACAAAGGTGTGCATCTCATTACTATGGGAAACCTAAAATGTCTTATTTATGTGGGGAAGGGGGCATTTCATGTTAGAATATTGTAAAGGATGGGATATATGTGGGGTAAAAGCATACTGGGAATAAATATATTAAAAATGTTATGATGTGTATGGAAGAAGTGCACTACTGCTTTGAATGTGAGCACAGTAATACAGAGAATCTAGCAGAATGATTAAGAAAAGGACAGGAAAGAAGTGTATACCTTATGGTGGAGGTAGATCAAAACAATTTATTTGTGATGTCAAAAGAGTGGAAAAGAAAGTACAAGAAGATAGAGAAGAAAATGACTTAGAGAATATGCATGAAACTTGAAGCAGGAAGAATACTTTGAAAAGCTAAAGAAATGAATTTCCTAAGACAGAGAGTATTAAAATGTAAAAGAAAAGAGAAATGTACGAGGTGAAAAGATACTATAGAGGAAAATATTAAGTGGTTAACTTTGAATATGACTAGTATTAAGGGACAGTGAATGATGTAGAGAGAATTACAGTAAATAATAAAATGACAGCAGGATATTATTCGTTTACAAGATGAAAGATGCCTCACAGAAAATGATAAGATGAATTTTGAGATAAGATATGCAGGGGTGATGTGTTTTTTGTGAATTGAAGAGTGTTAATGGGTAGCAGTTTTAATAAAGATAGGGGACATGAGAGTATTAAGATTAAAATAAAGTATTAAAAGGTCATGCTTATTGACTTTAGAGTATGTCAGAGACATGAGGTTAGTTACACTGAATGCTGTATTACAGGAGACTAAACGAGGCTTATTAGAAAAGAAAAGTGGTGTTTATCGATAAATGAAGACATATGGCAGGTCATTTTAATTATTGGTGTTTATCGATAAATGTAGACATATGACAGGTCATTTTTAATTATGATATAAGCAGAACTGGAAAAAAGAAAAAGTATGGAGCGATAAAGGAAAAGGGATGAATGTAATAACATTCACTTGTTCATGGGTAGGAAGGTCCAGGAGATATACATATAGAAGGGACAAGTTAAGGACTGAAGCAGATTTTACTAATGTATTGTGAAAGGCTACATGAGGCTGTGAGAGCAAAATAATAATAGGGTTCCCAAACTGTAAAGCTGTGTAGACTGAATTGTGGTATAAACAGAGTAAAAATTAAGGCAGGATATTAAGTACAGTAATTTTACAGAGTACAAGAGATGGTAAAGAGCACAAAACATCTGTGGAAACATCATTCTGAGGTGAGAGCAGTTTACAATGCTTGCATATAGTAATTGATAGTATTTATGTTAACATACTGAAGGCAAGGTATGTAAATAGATTCACATGATGAAAGAGAAATAGCAGTTTGACAGTAGGTTTTCATAGGGTTCTAAATAAAAAAAATATGTGGGTGAGCTAAAGAAAAGTTTATGTAGTGTATCTAGAAATAAAGAAAATGAGAGATTGGCTGAGGAGATGGAGATTTATTTAAGGAAATGAACACAGTCACTGAGCAACTGTTTAAGAAGAAAAAATAAATGGATTGAGGGTTGAAAGGATATGCAAGGGATATTTAAACTATTGAATAATTTATGACAGAAGTGAAAAGACATTTGGTTAAATTCGGTGGGGGAAAAAAATGTGCCATGAACTCACTAAAAATAGGAATTGATGAAATTACCATTTCATGTCCCCTTAGTCTACATTTCCCACGAGACTGTGAGTTGTGCAGGAGTCTGACACATGAGATACATCAGAAGTAATGATTGTAGACTATGTTTGCAAATACCTTCTGCAAAGGGTTAAGTCATTGTGTAAGTATTCATATTTGATCCCTTTCGAAAAATGGGTGGTTAAAAAAATTACAGGAGATTGTTAATTTATGTAAAACATTCACTTTGATTTATAAAAGGGTATATTTGGTAAGATTTGTTTTATTATGAATAACCAGTGATTGGTGAAGGGAAATCCTAGCAGAAGAATTAGAGAAGGATAGCAGACAGCCTTTTGAGTTACTTCACTTTCCCATCTGGACCGGTTTTGTATATAAAAAGAAGAAAAAGGAAGTGGGGGTTACATTTATAATCCAATATAGGACCTTTTGAAACCATGTAGCATGGGGGAGTCCCTAAGCCACTTTTGAAGGAGGTTCCAGAGGCAAACAGTCTAGTGACAAAAAGCTTAAATGCCCAGACGTTTGTACTTGCACCCAAGGAACTTCCAGAAACACAGAGAATGTCGAAATAAAGGCCTAATTGGATTGCTGGGGGCCAATAGGTCCTTAAGATTCAAGGGACCTAGAATATACAGGGTTAAAAAACTTTGTAGCTACCTCTGAAACAAAGAACAAGCTGTAAAATAGAAAAATTACTTGCCTATCTTCTTTCTAGCAGCTGTTGACATTCAACGAGGATATACTAGGTCCCATACGCTTCAGTATATTCAGCAGTGACCTCTATACTGCTCCAAATAAATGCTACCCTAGTTCGATACACTGATAATGGGACCCTAATCTACTCTGCTAAAACATTCTCTAAACTCCCAGACCTTATACAACAATCCTTCCTATTGATTGAAACAAGGTCAAACAATTCACCACTATTTCTAAACCCTAAAATAACAAATTGCTGCTCATTACTGCAAAACACAGCTCTGCCAAAAGACTATTCACTATCATCTTGGACAACAACACCATGACAGAACAAGTAAACCATAGACTGCCAGCTGAAATTCGACCGCCATGTATCACATGTGGTTAAAAAATCATCAAAAAGTAGTTTTATACAGAGTAAAAACCTACCTCACTGACATAGCCAGAAGACGTATACCATCTACTTCTTTTATTGCCATCGGTTATCTATGCTGACGTAGTCTTCAGTAACCTCCAAGTCTCACAACTGTCCAAACTTGAGCCTTTGAGTTGCCGGTACTGATCCCATTCCCTGGGTCCAAATACTCTGTTGGTTTCAGGGATTTCTTCCTTGAGACTGCCTATTTATTCTACTGAAGGGTGTTGCTTGAATCAGGCAGACTTAGGCATGGTCTTTGAGGTTATGGGGAGGATCATAGCCTTTTTACCAAGAGGAAAGCTTCTTCAGTGTCGGGTCTCCCCAAGGACGCCATCTCCGTTTCAGACCTCTCATACTTTTCAGCCCAGAGTCACAGCTGATATTCTCAAATGTGCTGCTCAACTGCAGGTACAGTCCTCTGAGGGCTCAGACTTTCCATCATCTGAGGTTCCAAAGAAGAGGGCATGAAAGAGCAGACACACTGACTCCCTTGATGAGTTGGTAATTTTCGATATTGACCAAGAGGATTTGGAGGGATCCCCACAATCCCCTCCAGAAGATATAAACTTTAGTGAGGTTTTGGAGCTCATGGACCAGAGGGGAAATTGGTCTACAGACCTTCCCTCTCAGGATAAGCACATCTAGTTTGAGGCAGATGGCTCTCATAACTTCTTGGATGGTTCTGTCAGTGGACCACCTGATCAATCTCACCACCAGAAGCGCATGACAGGAGTGTGCCTTTTCTGAAAGCATTCCTGGGAAGACTGAAAAATTTCTCCAGTCCTCCAATGGAAGGCAGTTTTGGTCCAAGAGTCTGTTGGTCAATTATATTGTCATAACAGCAAAGGAGTTGATGGAGGATACAAATGGTGTCCACCTGCCCAACACGGAAACTAGGCTGATGTAAGGAAAGGGGAAGCAGGTGTTTATTTCAGGTACCTTTGCATTACAGACCTTGGACCACACCACACATATAAACTAACTTCAGAGAGAGATTTGGCAGAGCAAACCTTAGCCTGCCTCCCTGACTGTAGGAAGAAGCTAGAGGCCACCTTGGGCATAATGTTTAATATTGCAAACCTCTTCATGTGGCTCATGCAACAGGTGCAGGTATCACTATGAGACATCAGGTCTGGCTTCGCCTCTGTAGTTTTATGGGCAATTTCAAAGCATCCTTTACAAGTGCCTCTTGTGATGGATCATCTTTGGTCCATCATTTAAAGAAAGAATATAGAAGTGCAAACATGATGGAAAACACTGTCTGCCATAGGCATTAAATTTGAGATCCCCCACAATAATCTTATAGTAGGAACCAGAAGGATTTCAGGTTCTAGTGGTTAAGAAAATCCCATTACCAGCCCTTTGGGTCAACTTCTGACAGGGCAAGCTGTGGCAGAGGTGACCCCTTTAATGGATGCAGCCCTAGAGATTGAGGAGGTCCAGAAAACTAAGGACATTGGGGGACCTTCTCTAATAGATAGCCAAACCATCTCTGAGGGGCTGCCAGACTATTCCCCTCTGGAGGTTGTCAGAGATTGCTTAACCCTCTATTTGCCTGCATGGATGGCCATCAAGCAGAACTCTTGGGTCAGGGGGATAACGCCCATAGGCTAGTACATTCCCTTTTCCCTTACTCCTCCCATCCCCTTCCAAAGCAGCTGATTCCAGATGCATTGCCCTATCAGCATGAAGCAGCCAGAAGATAAATTCTTTCTCTTCTACAAAAAGAGCCATCAAAGAGGTCAAAGGTCCATCCAGATCAGACAGGGTCAGATTATTATTCCAGGTTCTATTTGGTTCTGAAAAAAAAAAAAAGGACCATAGGCCAGTTTTGGACATAACCAAACTCAATCAGTACATCAAAAAGACCTGCTTCACACTGGTCATGGTGCAAGCAGTTTTGAATGGTTTGCAAGCAAACAACTGGATGTACTCAATCGATCTTCAGGATGCTTACCTCCACATCAAAATAGCAAAAACATCCAGAAGGTTTTTTTTATTTTCACATAGGAGCCAGTAACTTCCAGTTCAGAGTCCTACCCTTCTGTCTAACTACAACCCCCCAGGTATTTACCAAGTGCATGGCTGTGGTAGCAGCACACATGAGACTCGTTGGAATCTGTTTATTCCCTTACATAGATGACTGCCTCCTCACTGCCACATCAAAAGAACCTCGTGTCAGAGTCTGGAACTATGCATTTCAGCTCTACCTGTCCTTGGGCATTTCTGTTAGCTATGAAGAGTCACAGCTACAGCCACTCCAGTCCTTACAGTTCATCAGATGCCACTTCAATGTGATAACTTGCATGATATCTCTCCTGTCAGAAAGGCTTTCCATATAGAATCTGCTTCAGTTTGTCCCTTTCTGCAATTATAGTTTTAAAAGCCTTAGGACTCTTAGCTTGTTCTATTAGATTAGTTGAGGGGCCAAGAAGAATTTCTAAAGTGAATACGGGTATGACAAAATGTGGGAGATGCCGGCAATGTAAGTTCATTAAAACAACCAATAAAGTCAAAATTAGAGATGAGGAGTACCTTATGCATGATAGATATAATTGTGATTCTCAGGGAGTTGTGTATGGAGCTATTTGTGACAGGTGTGAGGCATTCTACATTGGGAAAACTGAGAGGATGTTACAGCAAAGGATTTACGAGCATGAGTACAGTATCAATAACAAAATTAGTACCAATGCCCTAGCCAAACATACTCTCATTTTTCCCAGCCATAGTTTTTTGTTTGTTGTATTGCAATTAGTGGAGCACAACCAGAGAGGGAGGCCTTGGGAACTCAAACTAGAAGAGGCTGAGTTAGAGTGGCAGATTGAAACAGCCATATATGCTTATCCAGGGCTGAATGAGGCTTTATCTATCAAAAGTCTGTTGAAATTGAAAGCCCTGGCGAGGTAGGCTTAGTCATTGGTTTACCTTATTTATTTATTTATTGGTTTATATTTGTTTTAATATAGGAATACATATACATACACACAAAAAAATTACATTTATTTTATGAAGATATATCCTATAATTTAATTATTTATTAACTATTCATTTACCTAGGTGTAACATTTTTATGAAAATCAAAAATCTGTCTTATGCTGCCCGACTGAAAGAACTCCAGTTATATTCAGTTGCTTACCGCTTGCTCAGAGGTGACCTATGCCTGACATACAAGGCCATGTCAAACCCAGATTTGATGAACATGCTTCATCTCAAAAAATCTAGATCCCTCAGAGCCACAAGGGCGGGAGACTTAAACCTCGACACGGTTATTAATAGGGCGTGCTGGAGGGATAGATTCATCACCCAAAGACTCCCTATGCTGTGGAACAAAATCCCGGTTTATGTGAGGCAGAGCACCTCGCTGGCCTTGTTCAAGAGGAATCTTGACCAATGGATGGGAGATCGCAGATACACCCCAGGGGTTACCTCAGTGTCACTGCTTGACAGAGGCACAGCAAAATAATGGGCATAGTTTCTCCAAACTAAAGGGGTGGAGTAAGCCACAAAACTATGGGCTAGGCTTATAAATGCCCTCGGGCAGATAGTCTAGTATGAACCTATGAACCTATGAACCTATGATTTACTTTGTTTTAACGTGGTTAATGCTGCTTTAAATGTAAGCTGATGTATGACATCATGGCTGTGGGCTGTCAGCTTATTGGTTTAGGATATTTGTGTGAGTATTTTTAAACTGGGATGCAATGACTTTTTAAATTGTCTGAAGAAGCTGATTCACTTGTTTCAGTGAAAGCGCTTACTTTTAATAAACTGTTGAAGAGTCCGTTGCTTGCTCGTTTTCGTTTTTTGCTTTGGTTTTCGTCAGTTTGGTATTTTTTGGTCTACCTGTCCTTGGGCATTTCTGTTAGCTATGAAAAGTCACAGCTACAGCCAGTCCAATCCTTACAGTTCATCAGATGCCACTTCAATGCGATAACTTGCATTATATCTCTCCTGTCAGAAAGGCTTTCCATATAGAATCTGCTTCAGTTTGTCCCTTTCTGCAATTCTAGTTTTAAAAGCCTTAGGACTCGTAGCTTGTTCTATTATAATGGTTCATTTAGCCTGGTTCCACATGAGGATTCTGCTCAGGGTGCAGTAGTCACAGCTGATGGATTTACTAGCAATGCTGACTCTAATTACCAGACTTTGCAGAAGGCAACTTCATTGGTGGTTGATCTCCCCACTGATTCTACAGAGGAGGTCTTTTTTGTTTCTCCCACCATTGGTAGAGGTGACCACTGACACTTCCTTGTTGAGGATGGGGTCATACTATCAGGAGAGAATGGTCCAAGGTACGTGGACAGAACAAAAGGCCAACTATCTATCACACTGATGTCCTGGAGATGGGAGCAATTCTAGCATTGCAGAAACTTCAGGACTTCTTACCTCCAGGACAATTTACATCCAAACAGACCACATGTTGGTAGTTTTATATATCAAGAAGCAGGGAAGAACTAAGTCCTACCCGCTATGCTGGGAAGCTACGAGAGTGTGGTATTGGGCAATTACCTTGCATTACTTCTTGACAGAAATGCTCATTACTAGGAGAGTCAGCTGTCTCACCAACAGGTTCAGTAGCTCTATTCTGTTGTCTTACAAGTGGTCTTTCAATCTAAAGGTAGTGAATAAAATCTTCTATTGCTGGCAATGTCCTTGCTGCAGTCTCACCGCCTTCAGACCGTGGCCAACCAGACTTCTTTATGCATTCCTCCCTCATCTCTTGATGTTTGGATTCATACAGAAGCAATCAAATGCAAAGCCACAGTGATCATCTTTGCTGCATACTGACCTAGGCAAATCTGGTTCCCCTTACTGAGGCTTCAAATCAGGGAGCCTCCCTGGCAGTTGGATTCCAGAGGAGATCTTCTTTCTCACCTCTCCTGGTCATGTCATCCAGATCTTCTCAACCTCAAATTCACTACATATCTGCAGTTCCAGTAATGGCCAGAGACCCTTCCTTGTTCCAAGAGGTGGTGAGTATTCTCTCCACTTACCAGAAGGAATCTACCCATAAAGTATACAGAAGTAAATAGAAACATTTTTCAACTTTGGCAACTGCTCATGGAATAGATCCATCCAATGCATCTATTCCACAAGTTTGTCTGTTCCTCTTGCAACTCTTCATGGTCTAGTTACTCTGCTATCAAGGTCCAATTAGCTGCAATCTATAGCTTCCACCATGGTTTTAACTTGCACTCACTGGTCACTCATAGGTCTTGCAAAGCCTTCCTCAAAGGAACATTCCTCACTTCTCCCTCCAATTAGAGAGCCAGTCCCTCCATAGAACTTATATTTTGTACTACAGACCTCAACAAAATCCCCCTTTGATTCAGAGTCCCTTCCTTTTTGAAATTCCTGTCTTGGAAGACCTTATTCTCCATAGCTATAACCATAGCCAAGAGAATATTTAAGTTGCATGCCCTGTCCTCCTTCCCTCCTTATTTGGTGTTTCACCAGGATGGATTCTCATTACACATGAACCCCTCCTTTCTTCCCATGGTGGCATCTGAATCTAATTTGAATCAGCCCATTGAATACTTGATCAGTTGTTGTCAATTTTCATTAGTTCTTCAACTGTTGGGTTTGGATTTAATACCAGCTTGTGGATCACTGAAACTCTAGCTCCTTCCTTTCTCATTATGCCCTAGTTCCTAAGACACTTTAGATCTCATGTGACACCTCTTCGAATGGACATGGTCATTGCTTTGCTCTTGAGTTTAGCACTTTTGATATTGAGTTAGAATTTATAGTATCCTTATAATTTTGTATACAATATCTTTGATAGTTCCTTTATCTTTATAGCATCTCCTCCCTTTTCCAGTATTTTTTTTTACTTGTGTACCCTTAATAACCATCGTTAGTATTTCTTCATAGTGTACTTTTAGTACATTTAAGTTTTACCATTGTTGGCATTCTTTTCCCTTTCTTGTCTCCTTTAAAAAAAAGCCTTTCTGTCTTAGATTTTATAGTTGTCCACTTTAAAATAATGCCTGACAAATCTTCCGGTTTCAAGAAGTGTACAGCCTGTGGCCACAAGATAGCTTTGTCGGACAAGCATTCCAAATGAATGTATTGTTTAGGTCCAACACAGCTGGACTCCAATTGTGATATTGGTAAAGCCTTTAACCCTAGGGCCCTTAGAGGCAGGAAAAACATTAATGCTTATAAGTTTGCTCCCCTCAAAATCTGCATCAACATCATCTGGGGCTCAAACCCCCAAGAAACCTGATAAAAAGGAGTCTAGGAAGTGCTCCCTGGACCCAACCACTTCCTCGGCTCCGGGTCCTGAACCTCCTTCAAAATTATCTAAAACTTCAGATCCAACCCTTTCAGATCTGAACAGTAGAACAGAAAAATCTCCTCAGATCTGATTGCCGCTACTGGCTCCGGATCCAGTTTCCTCTAGGCTATCTTCCCCATTCTTGGTCAGGTCTCCAAGGCATCACCATTTGAGACCTTCATTGACAGCATCTTCAGCACATTCTTCCAAAAGTCTGAATGAAGCCGATGTGGACAGGATGATGAGGAAATACCTCTTGCCACAGATTTAAATGGGGATCCTCCCAGTTCTGACCTCACTGGGTCCAGAGACCTTAATTAGTATTATCCCCCACTGCAATCTGACCACTGGTTTCAGAGCTGAAGATTCCTGAGTCATTCACATTGGATCTGAAGATACTGTTATCTTTGACTCTGCTGGCCTCTTTGAGTGGACCAGCTCTAAGCATCTCTGAGCCATAACATCAGTGCCAGATCCAAGGTGTTGGAGTTGACTCCAAAGCTATAGGAGCCATCTCTTCCCCTTGGAGCTTTAGTGCTAAATAGCTTGGCTCCAACTCCCTCTTGTAGTGTTCTGCCTGTAAGCATGTCTTCTTGGAACAGCTGGTTTCCTTCTCTCTGAGGCATTCTGTATTTGAAGTAGTGGAGAGAGTTTTCTCTATTCCTAGAGCTCAGACTTCTCCACCTTCTTCATCTCCAACCACCCTAGCCCATTTGTCTCTGTGTCTTGAGCCTCAACCAACTGTACCACTGGGACAGCCAGCCCAAGTTAGTCACCAGGATACCTGGCAGGGTGTACTTATCCGACACTTCTCTGGAGTATCCCACCAAAGAAGTTCCCAGGAAGAAAAAGTGCAAAAAGAGGCACCTGGACTCTCCATGACAGTCTGTCACAGAAGATGCTGACTTCAATGAGGTGAAGGGTCCCCAAAATCACCACCTGATAACATCTCATTTGGAGACATTCTGGAACTCATAAAGCAAAGGGGTGGTTGGTCTCGTGATAGCTCTTCCCAAGAGGAGTTGGTATTCCAGGAGGCTTTTGGAGCTGGCCTGTCTGCCTCCTGGGTGACTCCGCCCAAAGATGAGCTCATTGATTTGGTCTCTCGAGGGGTGTGGAAGGAACCTGATACCATTGCACCTATCCACAAGAGACCAGATAGGATCCTGTTACTACCTAAGGATAGAACCTTTTGGAGCAAGGGAGTACCAGTTGATACTATGGTCATAGTGGCAGCCATGAAGAAGGAACTAAATGAACAAAGTTCCTCTGTCCACCCTCCAAACAGAGAGTCTAGGGCACTGGACAAATTTGGAAATCGTGTTTATGCTTCACTGACCTTTGCTCTTCAGTCATCGACCATTTGGCACACTTCACAAGACCCCAGAGGGATTTGATTAAGGAACTTAGCAAATTCCTCACAGGGACCATATCCTCAGAGGCAGAGAGCACTGTTGACTTGCACTTGGCTACCTTTCAGTCCATTCGCAATTCATCCATGAAGCTTGTCTCCCCCAAAACAGAAGGTATGTCATGGGCAGCAGGTTCAAGGGTTTCCATCATAAGGCCTGCCCAGATACATTTGTGTGTCTTTGCAGAACCCTTTAAAGCTTCCTTTGTGAATGCTTCCTTTGATAGAAGTTCCTTATTTGGCCGTAAAGTGAAAGACATACACTGTCTAGGTGTGAGCAGGAAGGTAAAATCCTGTCTGTTATGGGTGAGCATTTTTCAACCTCTGAACTAATCTTTTCTAGGAATCAATGAGGCGGTCAAAAAATGTGGTTCAAGAAATTCTAGGGTCTCTTCTAAGATCCATGTGGAGACAGTTCCCATAGGGGCAGAGAGGAGGACTCTAATGGAAGACACCTTCCCTGAGGCAAAGGAGGTCTACAAAAGCAAGGATTTTGAGATGCTTTCTCTGACAGGTCCTACCAGAACTCCTGAAAGGAGGCCCGATTGTCGGTCTTTGGAGGCGGTCAGGGGTCATTTACCTTGCACATGGAGCCTGGTTAGAAATTACAAAAGATTCATGGGTGTGGAGGATAATATCCAGAGCTAATATCATACCATTTTCCCATCTACCCCCATTGGTTTCAAAGGAAATCCATGATGTTCCACCCAGTCAGAGGGAAGCAGCAGCAATAGAAATAAACATGCTGCTAGAAAAAAGAGTTATCCAAGAAGACCTCCCAGACCAGAAAGAGTCCAGAAATTACCAATTTTGGATCTCAGCAATCTGAATCATTCAGCTCAGTATATAAAGTTCCAGATGGTCATGGTTCAGCCCATTCTACCTTTTTATACACAAGGATGATTGTATGTGCTCAACAAATCTTCAGGATACATACTGTCACATTAAAATGAACAGGCAATCCAGAAGATATCTACACTTCTGGCTAGAAGCCAGTCATTACCAATTCATAGCTCTGCCTTTTGGTTTCAGCACAGCCCCCAGGGTGATCACCAAGTGCATGACAGTAGTGACAGCCTACTTGAGGCTCAAGTATTCTGGATGTTTCTATATCTGGATGACTGGCTCATTACTGTTCGACCAGATATCATCTGATTCTAGCCCTACATTATGTACTCCAATTGTGCTCTCACCTGGAAATTTCTTTCAACCACAACACATCTTATAGAGAGCCAACACACTTTTTGGTATTTGTAGGTGCAGTCACTCAAACAGCATCTCTCTCTAGGCCCAAGGTTCAATCTATTCAGTTTCAAGTCAAAAGGATCATTCAAAATTATTTTCTGTCAGCTGGACTCATCCTCTAAGCTTTGGGATCCATGTCTGCGGCAATCATTCTGGTACTGTTGGCAAGATACCATATGAGAACTCTTCAGTGGACATGCTCAACTCAGTTCATCATCAACCATTGTCCAGTTCGATCAAAATAACTCAAGCTTGCAAAAATGATCTCCTATGGTGGATAAACTCCAAAGTACTAGAAAATCGTCCTTTTCTTCTACCTCAGCCCAAAGCCATGGTGACTACAGATGCCTCCCAGATCGGATAGGGGTGCACTTCTTGGGAAGGACAGTCCAAAGCACGTGGTCCCCCGAAGAGGCCAGCACTCTAAATACATAACTGTCCTGGAGATGATAGCTATCCTCCTAGTGTTGCAGGCCTTTGAAGACACTCTCCCTGCCGGGACAGTTGTGATTTTAACAGACAATATATCAGTAGTGTGGTATATCAACAAACAAGGGGGAACCAATTTTACTACCCCCTTTGTCAAGAATCTATGAGAATTTGGCAATGGGCAATCTCATCCAATTGATTTCTGATAGCACCATACATTCTGTGGAAAACCAACATGACTGCAGACAAGTTGAGCAGATGTATTCTAATGCCTCACGAATGGTCACTCAACATGAAGGTGGCAGAGAAGATATTCCATTGATGGGGCCAACTGTGCTTTGACCTCTTAACTTCTCCTCTCAACAACTGCAGCAGGTTCTTTGTCCTCATCTTCCCACCAGAGGAGTCACCGAGAGATGCTCTACTTCACGACTGGCTTGCCAGTCTCCTTTATGCCTAGCCCCCATTATCCCTAATCGCCGGATTTCTTCAGAAAGCATCTCATTTGAAGAGCAGAGTAATCCTCGTTGCACTTTATTGGCTTTGCCAAACTGGATTTCCCTTTCTTTGGTCTCATCTTCTTTGCCCTGTATGGACTCTGGATCCAAATCTAGACCTTCTGTCTCACCCAACAAACATGATTCACCCAGACATTCCAGGCCTAATGCTGACATTATGGTTTCTCCAGTTCCGCTGATCGCTAGACAGCCCAGGCTCTCTTCCTCTGTCTGTCACATTGTTTTTATCATCCCACAAAGCTTCCACTAGGAGACTTTACAAAAGCAAATATAAAAGATTTGTCATTTGGGTGCAACAAAAAGAACTGGATCCCCTTTCAGCTCCTATTACTAAAGTTCTGAAATTTTTAGCTTCAGTTTTCAATGACAGAGCTAGCACTTCTACTGTTGTAGTACAGTTAGATGCCATTTCCAATTTTCATGCAGGAGTTAACTCATTTCTGACATCCTTCAAACTTTGTGGAGCCTTTCTAAGAGGATGTTTTCTTCATAGACTTCCAATTAAAGATCCCACAGCTGTTTGGGATTTAAATATAGTTTTACAAGCTTTAACCCACTCTCCATTTGAACCTTCAGCTATAACTGAGCTAAAATTTCTAACCAGGAAAAAAACATCATTTTAGTAGCTATTACCTCTGCCAGATGAGTTCCAGAATTACAGGCCTTGTCTTCTAATTCTCCTTATTTGACCTTTCATAAGGATAGAGTATCCTTACCAACCAATACTTCCTTTATGCCTAAGATGGTGCCAGAATCTTCTTAAATAAAGGAGAGTATATGTTACACCTATTGGATTTTCACAGGCAATTACGGTTTTACTTACATAGAAGCAAACATTTTAGAAAATAAGAACAAGTGTTTATTTCTTTTTCAGATTCAACCGGGAAAAAGCCGAAAGACACAGACAGACAGACAGGTCTCTAAAGTAACTTTAGCCAAATGGTTGACTGATTGTATTACCTTTGTTTATAATAAATTGGGTATGCCTTTACCTAAACCACTATAAGCACATTCCACCAGCTCTATGGCAACTTCACCTTTTTTGTCTAGATCTTCACTGGCTGATATTTGTGATGCCACAACTTGGGCTAATACTCATACCTGTATTGCTCATTACAAATTGTATCTGGTATCTAGGGGAAGAGCAGCCTTTGGCTCATGGTACCCACAAATATCCTTCCTTAGAGTCCCCCTGTGGTTTGGGTAGCTGGGGATTCTGTCCCAAGAGTTAAGGAACAAATGAAAATTGACAACATCAGATGTACTCACCATAATGTTCACTCTTTGATGTCCATTTTCATTCTTCCTCAACATCCCACTGATAGACCCCCTCCATATTTTCTTTTGGAAGGTTCAAAGATGCCAAAGGAACCTTTGTTCCTTTGTTTGAGTCCCAGATTTTATTTTATCCTATTATTTTACTTTTCTACATTGATCTACAGATGCAAGGGGCAGCAAGCAAGATATGAGTTATGCTAGGGACTAGGGCATTATGGGAATGGGTGGAGTTCAAGATCTTCAGTTATCTTCGAGCTGGTGTCATATCTGAAGATTGGATCTGAACCCAAGAGCTGAGGAAGAATGAAAATGGACAATACAGATGGAACGTTATGGTGAGTACATAACTTCTTTTTTCACACTTGAGATGTGCACCAATAATTACAGTTCTACCTACACAAAACTAAAGCCCTTAGGAAAAAAAAAAAAAACAATTGTTTGTCTCCTTCCAAGGTTTCCAAAATTAATTTGTCTAGATGGATATCGGATTGTATAATCTTTGTATATTCTTCCAGCATTCATCCATTGCCATGTAGACCCAAAGTTCTTTCTGCGAGGTCGGTTTTTACATCTGCCACCTTCTTCAGAAATTTTTCAGAGGATGAAATTTTTGGGGGGCTGGTACATGGTCTACCTTATATACCTTTGCTGAGTATTATCAGCTGGATATGATTTCAAGGACAGGGCTAATTTAGAACCACTATCAAGGGTCACCTGTCACAATGCCACCCAAGTACTAAGTAGCTAGTAATTCTGACCTGGAAGTCAGATCAGACCGACGAGATGAGTAGGATATGGTCATCATGTAGTTACCATAATGCTGGATCCTTACAACCTCGTCCATCTGACATGACATCCCTCCCTCCATTCCCCTTTCTGATAATAACTCCAGGGGACCTAAAGGGACTAACACGACTTCATGGGTTTATAATCCCTGTATCATTGGGCAGCAAACTAAGTCTGAAGCAGCTTCATCTGTAGGTGCATTAATGGTAAGAAGAGATTAAAAGAGGTCAAGACTAGAGCAATAGTATTGCTGGCTCAAATCAGACAAGAGGCTTGAGGACCCACAAGTCTTACTAGATGGACAAGAATGATAGGATCCAGTGTTATGCTAAGTGCATAACTACCACTTTTTCTAACATAGCAAAAGAATAAGCAATATCCTACAATGCTTTGAATCTATTGATAATGACACCTCCTATTCTGACCCAATAGACACTGCCAAAATCCTTGCAAACAAATTTAGGGCCAGCTTTTCCTGAGTCTTCTACTCAAAGTCCTGAAATACCTAAATCATTTACTTCCCTATTATCTCTAAAGATCATTTACTGAAAATGATAACCAAGACCAAAATTTACTTCCTCCAAGAGACATAACAGTATACCTCGTTGCTTAATTAATAGTGTTAAATATGGCCTTGAAGACCTATTCCTTAAACTGTTTAACATAAGTTTAGCTGTTAGATTCACCCATGATGAGTAGCGCAGTGCCATGGTAATGCCCCTCCTTAAATTTGGCCTTACAACTGGCCCACATAATTACAGACTTGTTAGTCTTACAAGCCTCATCTCCAAAGTCATGAAAGTATTACAACTGATCTCATAAACTACAGTATCAAAAATCTTATTAGACTTGAGACTAACAGTTTGGCTTTGTGAAGGGTAGATCCGGTCTATTGTATCTGGCAAATTTCTTCAGAATGGTTATGAAGGCTGCATGGTGGCTGTGCAGCACACAATATATATATTGAATTGGATAAGGCCTTTGGCACTATTCCCAATGCTGACATCACACAGAACAGATATTTCCAATTGCAGTTGCCTCATCAGTAAGCATGATAGTGGCAGGCAGCATGTCTCAGGCCTCAATGCTACGACCTCTCCTTTTTGGCCTTTATATCTCAGAACTCTAATCAGAAAGCCAAGACCTCTGGCTAACAAAGTTAAGATCTGATACCGTCAATTTTCTGTCAGTCCTCAACTAATGGGTTCGGATCCAATCCCTCAGATCTTGCAAAAGCTTGTGGCAACTTTGAACTCTTGACTCTCCCTTATTCACAAAGCAACAACCCCAATTACCTCCAATCTCATTTGCCACTTGACAGCAAAAGACGTGGTAACTGAATACTCTCGAGCTGTTGTTATGTTTATTTTTTTTTTTTAGTCAAAAAGCTTCATTTTCTTTATCTGAACTTTTACAGCTGTTAGAACTTCTATCCCTTATCTATCATTTACTAGTTAAATACTTTTTTCACTGACTTTTTGTACGTCTTCGTACCCTTAATACTATTGACAGTATTCCTAGTCCACTTTCTACAAAATAAAAGTAATATATAGATACAATCGTTGGCAATTTCCTTTTTCTTTTTGTTGTTGTTGTTAAAAAAGTTTTCTCTAGTGCTTTAATTATCACTGAACCTTAATTCTGTTTATAGTGCTTTTAATGACTACCTTAATGTTTTACTGTTTGTGTAATAGCTGAGAAAGAGAAAAAACATGCAGGGTTTAAGAAGTGACTTAAATGTGAGCATAAAATTCCATTCTTGGACACCCACACATTCTGTGTGTACTTCTTAGAACCCTAAATTTACAGGAGGACTGTGCCATGTGTCACAGATTTCATCCAAGTGTTCTTACAGAGAAAGAACAAACTCATTCTTAAAGGCATGCAGCCTACCTCTTTTGAGGAGGCTTTATTTGATTCAGTACAGGACCTCAGAGCCCTTGAATCCAAGTTGCCTGGCACCATCTTGATTGGATCCGAGGATTATCTTATCGTCATATCCAAAGTTTGCTTTGAAATATTTGATCCGGTTGGATCGGGAGAGCTTTCTCAGCTGAGACTACCCTGTCAGATCCAAGATGTTAAGAGAGTCAACTCCGAAGCTTTGGGAACCGTCTCTGCACCTTGGGGCCTCAGCAAGGGTTAGTTCAGCTCCAACTTATGCCTTGGGAGGGCTGTCTTCAGAGCAGAGTGGGACCAGGATCCAGAAGCTCTCTTTCTAAGATCTGGGATCCTATCCCTCTCTGGGATGGTCTGCCTTGAAGGTTATGGAGGTGGCCTTGTCTACATCTGTGACACGGACTGTTCCTCCCCACTCAGATCCTCAGCCTGTTACCTTTTTGTCTCTGCACTTGAAGTGTCACCTTTCTTCTCCACAAGGGCAGCTGGTACTGAAATCCAGGGATTCCCAGCAGAGTATCCTCATTTCTTCTGATACCTCCTCAGAACATCTCACTGGGGAGGTCCCTAGGAAGAAAATGTGCAAGAGGAAGCACTTAAGATTCCTCAGAATCTGTCACAGAAGATACAGATTTTGATGAAGGTGAAGGGTCCACATGGTTACCTCCTGATGATGATGTCTCATTTGGAGATATCCTAGAAATCCTAAAACAGAGAGGTGGCTGGAAGTCCAGCAATCCTTCTTCTGAGGAATCTGTACTCCTGGAGGCCCATCTACCTCCTGGGTGACTCCGCCCACCAACTAGCTCATTGAGTTGATCTCTTGGCAGGCATGGAAGGATCCCGACACCACTGAGCCAATACCTCGGAGACCTGACAAAATTATGATAGCACCAGAAGACAAGCAACTTTGGGCTAAAGGGGTGCCTGTTGATGCCATGATCATGGTGGCAGTCACTAAGAAGGAATTAGCTGAGGAGAGTTCCATTGTTCATCCACCCAACAAGGAGTCTCACGTGATGGACAGGTTTGGGAAGTGTTTCTATGCTTCAGTGGCCTTTGCCTTAAGGTCACTGAACTATCTGGTAGATTTCATCAGGTTACAGAGGGACCTTATTAAGGAACTTTCAGATACCCTCTCCCAATCTGTTACTGAATAAGTACAAGCATTTGTCACTTCTCGTTTGGCTACCCTACAATCGATATCCGATTCCTCCATGAGCCTCATTTCTCATGTAGCAGAAGGAAAGACAAGGGCAGCAGGTTCAGGTGTTTCCATAAGGAGACATGCCTGGATGCACTTATGTGATTTTGCAGACCCCTTTTAAGTCTTTGTTCATCAATGCTCCCTTTGATAGCACTTCTTTCTTTGGCTCCAAAATAAAAGAAATGTTATCCAGGTGTGAGAAGGATGGAAAGACCCTGTCTGCAGTGGATGTATGTTTTTCTACCCCTCGAAGATCCTTTCCAAGGAATCGATGAGGTGGAGGAAAAATGTGGTTCAAAAAGTCCCAAGGGCCTTTCCAGGACTTATGTGGAGGAGGTTCCACCAGGGGCTGAGGAGGGAAGTTACAATGGTAGAATAAGGCCACTCAGCAGAGGTGGCACACAAAACCAAGGGTCCAGAGACTCTTTCTTTGGCAGACCCTTTCAGTGCTCCTGAAAGGAGGCCTGATTGTCCCCTTCTGGAGGCAACTGGGAGTAATTTTTCCCCTGAACCAAAGAACCTGGCTAGAGATAACAGATAATTGGGTGCAGAGGATCATTTCTAGAGGTTATATTATACCCTTTTCCCTTCCTCCTCCTCATTCAAGAAGAATCCTTGATGTTCCACCCAATCAGAAGGAACAAGTGGCAATTCAAATGCAAAAGCTGCTAGAAAAAAAATTCATCCAAGAATTCCCCCAGACCAGATGGAATCTGGAACTTACTCAAGATTCTTTTTAGTGCTAAAGAAAAAAGGGGACTGAAGACCAGGTTTGGATCTCAACAATTTAAACAAGTCCATTGAAAAATCCAGTTTAGAGTTCTGCCCTTTGGTCTCATCACAGCCCCCAGGATATTCACCAAGTGTATGGCAGTAGTAGCAGCTCACTTGAAACTGCAGGGATTCCAGGTGTTTCCATATCTAGACGACTGGTTCATTTCCATCCCAACCAGGCAGCTGATAATGACAAAAGCAAAAGTTATCCTGACATGTGCCCTTCTAGATATAACCATAAGCTATGAAAAATCTCATTTAGACCCAACTCAAAACATATAGTTTATAGAAGCACTTCTCAATACAAAATTGACCATAGCCTCACTTCCCTTACCAAGAGTTCAGATGATAAAACAAGTAAAAAAGATAGTTCGCAGTACCAAGATTGCAGCCCACTTGGTTCTTCAGGCTCTGGGATCAATGGCTGCAGTGATAACACTAGTATAATTTGGCAAGATTTTATATGAGAATTCTTCAATGGATCCTTGCCTCACAATGGTCAATACTTCATCCTCCTATACCAACTCCGATACGAATCACCAACATATGCAATAGAGATCTCAAGTGGTGGAGTCAGTCATACCAAGTTCTACAAGGCTATTTGTTTATTCCCCTTCAAGCCAAGGCCATAGTGACTATGGATGCTTCCCAGCTAGGGTGGGGGAGGGGCATTATCTGGGAAAGACAGTCCAAGGCACACGGTCCCCCAAGGAGGGCAATTTGCATATCAATGTTCTAGAGATTATAGCAGTGCTTTTAGTGTTGCAAACCTTCCAAGATGTTCTCCCCTTAGGGACAATTGTAGTGCGAACAGACAATATGGCAGTAGTTTGAGTAGTTTGGTACATCAACAAACACGGAGGGACCAAATCCTACCTCTTGTGTCAATAAGCTCTCAGAATGTGGCAATGGGTGATCTCATCCAGCTGTTTTCTCATAGCAATGCACATTTTGGGGAAATCCAATTTGATAGCAGACAAACTGAGCAGGTACATTCTTTTACCCCACGAATGGTCCCTCAACAAGAATGTGATGGAAATGATTTTCCATCAGTGGGGCCAGCCTTGCTGTGATCTTTTCACTTCTCCCCTAAACAACAAATGCTATTTTGCCCTAATCCCCCCTCAGGAGGAATCACCGAGGGATGCTGTACTTTATGATTGGCCCGGTCTACTTTATGAATCCCTTTGATTCCCAAAGTCCTACAGAAAGCTATTATGTTGAAGAGCAAAGTCATCCTCATTGCACCTTACTGGTCTTGACAGATTTGGCTCCCCTTCCTTTGGCCTCACTTGCTTCACTAACCTTGGATTCTAGATCCAATTTCAGACCTTCTGTCTCAACTGACAGGAGTGAGTCATCCAGATATAACAAACCTCAAGGTGTCAGCTTGGTTTCTGCAATTCTGTTGATAGCCAGCCAACCTATGCTTTCTTCTTCTGTCTGAAAAATAATGTTATTTTCCCTTAAACCTTCTACAAGGAAACTATATGCTAGCAAGTGGAAAATTCATCCACTGGGCTGTTCAGAAACATATTGACCATTTTTTTGCCCTATACATACTATTCTGGAATTCTTAACCTTTCTTTTTAATGAAGAAGCTAGTTCATCTTCAGTTAAGGTTTAGCTATCAGCAATTTCTAATTTTCATATCAGATTTAATAGTTCTTCACTTGCTTCTCATAAGCTTTGCAAGGCTTATTTTAAGAGGCACACTGTTATTAAGACCTCTTTAAAGATTCTACCCCTCCGTGGGATCTAAATATGGTACTGCAAGCCCTAATACACCCCACTTTTGAACCTGCAGATAAATGTGGTCTTAAATATCTTTCTTGGAAAAATCTTATTTATTCTTAGTGGCCATTACTTCAGCTAGACGAATATAAGGATAGAGTTACACTATGAACCAGTACAGCCCTCCTTCCTAAGGTGGTGTCTGCTTGTAACATCAACCAGTCTATTAATTTACCAGTATTTTCCTGAATATACAAACAAAGGAGAATACTTACTTCATTTGCTAGATGTTCACAGACAATTACATTTTTATTTACATAGAACAAAAGAAATCAGAACTTTTGATCAATTATTTGTCTCTTCTGCAGATGTAAAGATGGGTAATCCAGTACCCAAAGTAACTTTAGCCAGGTGGCTTACTGACTGCATCTAATTTATTTACAACAGATTGGGTATCACTCTACCAAGACAATTGCAAGCTCACTCAACCAGATCCATGGCAACTTCTTTACTTTTCCAAACATGACATATGTGCAGCAGCAACTTGGGCTTCTCCCCATACATTCATTACTCATTACAAATTGGATTTGGTCTCCAGAGGTACAGCATCATTTGGCTCAGTGGTGCTCAAAAATATTCTTCCTTGAGTCCACCCTGGAGCTAAGGTAGCTGGGGACTCTGTTCCATTAGTTGAGGATTGAATGAAAATTGACAACATCAGATAAAGAAGTTATGTACTCACCATAATGTTCCACCTGTGTTGTCCATTTTCATTCTTCCTCAACTACCCTCCCACCAACCCCTATTCTTATGCAATTTCTGGATGAGTGAGTGATTAGAGAGTTATACTACTCACCATGTAATTGAACTCCAGATATAGTCTCTGCTTTGATATATATATATATATATATATATATATATATATATATATATATATATATATATATATATATATATACACACATATACATGTATGGGTCTACTTGACATCACCAAAATTTCACATTACCGAAATTGAACTCTCCGTGACCACAATACTGAAAGTGCACTACATCAAAACCTCACTCCACCAAAACTTACAACAATGAACAATGATCACCACTTCCAACACCTTGGACAACAACAGTTTTTTTTTCTATAAAGAATTACCAGCTGAGGATGTTACACAGCTCTCGGAGCTTCTGAATGGAGATCGCGGTACAGTGAGGACTTGGAAATTTACCCTTGGTATTTATAATTTGTGGGGGGTGTTGGCGTCCCTGCAAAAACGTCCATAAAGGTTCATTTTTGAGTTTCAAATTGTGTAGTTTCGGAGTAGTGAATTTCGGAAGAATAAGGTTTCAATGTAGTGCAGTTTCAGTATTGTGATCTTGGCGAGTTCAGTTTCGGAAATTTGAAATTTTGTTGATGTCAAGTAGACCGATATACATTTATCTATATTTTTGTACAGATGCATTTCTTTCTTTCTTTTATAATCAGCAAACAAGATCTGTGGTAATTGGGGTTGGTGCATTGTGGGTAAGGGAGAAGCTCGAGATTTCAAAGTTGCCATGAGCTTTTGCAGTGGTCGAGTAGGATCTGAGGGATCGGATCCAAACCCATTAGTTGAGGAAGAAACAAAATAGGGAACACACATGGAACTTTATGGTTAGTACATAACTTCATTTTTTGCAGACAACTGCAAACAGGGTGTTGTTGCTAAGTTACCCTCTGACACCCAAACCCCCCAGAATTAACTCTCTGTAGTAAATGTTTGGTGTACTAAAATTGGGATAAAAAGTGTACTATCATCACTTTCAGTAGACAGTGTCTCCTCTCATTATACTGTATAGACAACACTCCACTAAAAAATGAAAATTGTAGTGAAGGATCTAGGAACTCAAGTTAATAACCACCTCATTTTTGATCATTATTTGATAATGGTTGTCAGGAAATCCTTTTATCTAGGACAACTTGCCAAAGGAATATCTTTAAAGTCTAAAGAAGTAACCATGCACAAATACTCAGCAATGATCAGACTAATTATTGAGTACAATGCCTCTTTGGGATGCATCTCACTAAACGGGTCTATATTAGAAGCACGAAAAGACAAAACCGCAAACGCTTACATGAGCGAAAATGCCGGGAATCGAAAGGGTGTTTATGGGGTTGTGGTACAGTGAGGAGTGGGATATTTGCCCTTTTCTCAGTGTAGTGCAATCTTGGAGTTGGAATATATAGTTAACGGGGGAGGCACAGCCCCCCCCACAATACCAAGTTCGATTACCGGCATTTTTGTTCATGTGAGCGTTCGCGGTTTTGTCTTTTTGTGCTTCTGATATAGACCCTCACTAAACATAGCAGAAATCACATTAGAATAAAGGAGAGAGGATCTTGCATTCCTTAGACATACATAGACAGCTCAGATTTTATTTCAGTAAAAGTAAATGTGTCAGAAAATCTGACCAGCATTTTGTATCTTTCTAGGACAAGAACTTGGACCCTTCTGTTTCTAAGCAAACTATTTCTAACTGGATTTCTAAACATATTTCCTTTTGTTATTCATGGCAAACAACTCCGAACTCAGTTAAAGTGCATTCCACTAGAGCTGCAGCCTCTTCTGGAGCTTTCTTCAATGGTATGGATTCTAGATCTATCTCTGAAGCAGATGTTTGGTCTTCTGTTCACACTTTCACTAAATATTACAAGACTGATGCATTCCCTAGGACTAGAGTGGAGTTTGCAAAGCCCATCGTTCAGCTCAGCCTTCCTCCTTCCTATCTTTTTAGACAGTTTGTGTAATATCCCATCAGTTAGTAATACTGCAACAGTGATCTATGGAAGGCTATAGTATAGTTGTGCAATAGTTTATTATAACACTAGATGTTTGACTGATCATCGTTGCAGTATTACATCTCTCCCTTCTTTCCTCCTTTTCTTTTTGATCAGCCAAGGTGGATTCGTGTTTTTATCTCCTCTTCTTTTTGACTTGTACATTTGTAAATAGTTGCCTCTACTTCTGTTTCAATTCCTTGGTCTGGGAAAAGAAAGCCCTGAGGTAATTCACACCTGTACATCCCTTATGTACATTGCCTCCTTTGGAATGAGAGCATATGTCAGATGTACAGCACAAAAGGAGGGCACCTGGCAGGTAATTCACACCTGTACATCTTTTACGTACATTGCCTCCTTTGGAATGAGAGTATATGTCAGATGTAGAGCACAAAAGGAGGGCACCCTGGCTGGGATATCCTCTGCAGCATATCCCATCAGTTTGTAATACTGTAGTAATGATCAGTTGGACATCTTTTGTTATGGTAAGTTTTTACACAACTGTTCTCAAGCAAGATGCTTTTTACCAACTGGTAAGCTACTGAACTGTTAATGACCATGCTTAAAGGCTTGTATGGCTTATACATGTATTGTGATTCTGTGAATGAATATCTGCCATAAGTTTATGACAACAATAGTTTCAGATAATCACAGTCTTGTATATTGTGATTCAGTGAGTTAAGACCTGAACTAGATAATGTGAGTATAAAGCTGAAAACAGACAAAAAGAAGGCACGGGGCAGAGGAGGAAGAGAAACTTCCCATGTTACCTTAGTTTCACCTTTTTTCCCTTTATTTTTCCTTTCTGCTTTTGGTAACCATTAAATTTCCCTCTCGCTTTGCTGCTCCATACAGTCCATTCATTCCTCAGGAGATAACAACCAAGCAGCACAGAATGAAGACATTACCAATCTGAGGCAAGCAGTTTTGTAACTTTATGGTTCTAAACTCTCCATTCATGCCTGTAACTGCCCCATGATTCAGAGTGCAACAGTTGCTCTTCTAGTAATGTAACCCCTAAAAAATGCCCCCTCCCCGACATCAGTGTTGCAGTTGAATCTTTGGTCTCTTCCAGGGATTCTAGAGCAGAAATGTGTCCCTCCCATCCTCCTGAAAAGAGATGAGACAGCAAGGTTGTGTTCCTTACATCAAGTCAGCTCCAGCAGCCACCCAAGCTGATCTCAGACTTGAGTCACCAGGGTCATAATCAGGGATTTATCCCACTGCACCAGAGGAGTTGGCTTTATATTCACATTCTATGTGGTGGTCCATTGTTTTATTTTACTGTAGCAGTGTCTATGCTGCCCCTTCTGGATATGGTGGAGGGGCTGTTAAGCTAGCCATGATAGCTTAAGAAGAATAAAAGAAGATGATAATGAAAGCAATAATTCCAGGTAGCTTAAGATGTCACTTTAGTACTTAATGGAATGTAGAGTGGTCTGAGTTACTGCATCAAATATACTTTTTCTGTAGGGCCTGCAATTCGATGTGCCATTGTTCTAGAAGAGATCAGCCGAAATCCAATTCGTATCCTTAAGGGAGGCTATGAAGTGTTTTCTGCTTACTACCCTTTCTTCAGAACGCAGACCATAATGTATACTCCACTGGTAAGGAAATGTTGTTTGAGATTTGTAAACTTTAATTAAAACTGAAAGTTTGATCCTCAAAGAGCAAAACACCACTTTCTAGCTATCATATTATGAAGGACATAATCTAGATAACAAATTATTCTAAAATAGCTAGTACAGACTGTGCCAGCGGAATAGAGGAATAAAACCGAGTACAACCCAGATGACATGAGTTCAACCCAGATGACATGAGTTCAGTTAGCTACTCAGATGCTTGGCAGTGCAATTAGGGAAGCTGGGTGTGCATAAACCAGGGAAGGATGCTGGTCATGGCTTACTATCACTGCTGCTCCGCTGACATGGCCTTGTCTGGAGGGTGGTTGTGTGTGAGAATGCGGGGAGCTCAATCAAGGAGGACAAAGACATGATTACCCAAGCTTGTTGATAGTAGTCCTTGTTCACATAAGAGCAGACAGAGGAGCATAGGCAGTCCTTGCAGTGATGCAAGTGTTCTAATCAGCATCAGACAAATGGTTAGGTAAGGCCATAGGAAATGCTATCATTTGTTGAAATGCTGCTGAAGGCACAAGCAGCTGTTATGGCTGTCTACATGATGACTTGCCCAGGTGATTGTTGTCCTGATGTGATACTTGGTATATCCTCATATAGGGTGACATATGGGCTTGGTCTGATAAGGGAGAGATCGATGATCAGTAGGAACAGGGACAAAAAATAAATAGCCTGCCTTACTGTGTGGTAATCAAACAGCTGCAGTCATCATGAAAGGAACAAACAGGTATCCAAATCCCTATTCAGCTGGTTGATGCAAGTTCAGACATGCCCTGCAAGCTGTATTTCCATCTGGGTACACCCGTCTGGCTTACCTTCTTTAACAGACCCACCAGCAGATCCAGCAGGGATGTTGGAATAGTCACAGTGCAGCATCATACTTGGTGGCTGCTGGGATTTGTGTATGCTAGACCTGCAACCCTTCCCTGTTGGCCAGCAAACACGTTGCTGTGCCTGCTACACTGAGCCCAGAATAGATGAGCACTTGTACACACCCACCGTGACTGCCACTTTGGTGGGCTTATGTTTCTGTCCATATGGAATGAACTTCTAGGGTCTTCTTACAAAATGAATGTGCTGGCATCAGCTGCTCACTGCCATCCCTCACCAACTGTCTTCATTGCTGCCCAAAATGCTTCATAAGCCCAGATCTTCTGGGCTGCAATCAGACTTCCATCCCTGTTCACCATGGGAGTCAGCATCTGAAGAGGATCAATCAGTATAAACTTGAGATTTATAAATGTGGAATCAGAAGGACATGATCCCTAGATAAATGTGTATGTGTTCTACTGTTTTCAAGTGCTAACTATATCTCTTTATGACTGCACTAAGCTTATGTACACCATTAGGAGCAACAAACAGAAGATGAATATTGCAAATAGATGAATGAACATTATGGATTATAACATCTTTAACTACTGAAACACATACTCTGTGTTGAAGTGAGAAAGGTGGAAAATGTTACAAACACTGTAGTCTGCAAGTCAGTAAGATTAAATGGAGTTTACATACAAATGCGTAAACATGACATGAGGTTCAAGAAGGTAATGGCTTGTTAAGTGCCCCTGCAAGTGCATTTAGTCCAGCTGCTGCTGTTTACACCACTGACAGAACTGTTCAATCAAGTTTCTTCACATTAACAAGCTGTGCTTTCACTGCTTGCATGCATGGAAAAACAGCCAAGTACATGTAAATGCACAAGAGAGCACAGCTTTAACAGGCAGCCTTTTGTAAAGAATACATACTACTTCTGAGACTATGTCTTATCACTAAAAAGATCATGTAATTGTCTTGAGTCCCCAATGAACAGCTAATCTAAGCACCTTGACACACACAAAAAGCCCAAAAATTGGCAAAGTATAGTGCACAGACTTTAAAACAAGTACATTATTTTTTCAGAACATTTTTCAGTCACATTCAATAGGAATTTTTTTTTGTATATTTAACAGCTTTTGGTGCTGCAGTAGCATTGTCGCCTCACAGTAAGACGTTGTCCTGTTCGATTCTCAGCTAATGCGTCTTCTGTGTGGAGACATGCGTGAATGGGCGTGCCTTCGTTGAAGATTGTGCGTCAGGGCTGGCAACTCGGCACGTAAAAATCTACTGCCAATCATTAGCGGACCGGAGTTCCACTGTGGTGACCCCTAACCGGGAAAAGCCGAAAGACACAACAACAACAGCTTTTGCATAACTCAGCAGATATTTATTAAACATTTTACTTCCTGGTTTGTTACACCTCTCTGCTCATAGACAGCAGTCTTGTTCTGTAGGGAGAACAGACTTCAACAGGACTATAGCGAAAACTTCCTTAAGCATCAACATTTGGGAGCACAGCCATAGGCCAGGCCTTTACTAGCATCACTTTCAACTCTGCACTGCTGAATGCTTACTTAGTATATTTATCTTGTAGAAGCACATTGACCACATCTTCTTGGGAAGTTTTCCAGACGGTCAACTTCAGGATACCACAATACTTTATTTTACTGCAAAGGAAGCATTTTATTTGCTGTAAAGTATTGTTTAAATTAAATCAGTTACTTAGTAAACATATTTCAAGTCCTCTTTAAACAGCTTAAGAATGAAACAGCGTACAGACATTTTTCACATTTGTATGTAGTTGTAGTTCACCTTGTTCTTCTAGTATCTTGCAAAACAAAACATTCAGGCTATGCTGTAGCAAATTAAGTTTTTTTAATAGTCAGGTTTATTTCAAATTTGTTGTGGCTTTGTATGCAGTTGTAAATTACTGGTATAATTATGTTACCAGATTAGTTACTACTCTAGACGCAAACTATAAATAATCCACTTCATCAGAGTAAGGTTTCATTAAGGAACAATGCCTAGTTAAGTCTGCCTCCCATTAATTAAAGCTACCACTGAACCTTTTTTTGCAAAGTATGATTCAGGGCTATACAAATATAAATGTTCTGTTTTACTTGTTTTATTAAGACAGATTGTCCTTTCTGGGAAATGGATAGTCTTGCTTGTCTTCTGGAGTATGCACATCTTTTTTTGTATTCTTTCATTCGGACTCTCTTTTCCTCATTAAATCATTTTGCATGCTGCTTAGTTTATTAGAGGGAATTTTATTCCTGAAGTCATATTTGAACATCTGGTTAGCTGTTGAGACTTCTGTTGTAGGACATATTGTATTTGTGTATCATTTCTGTGTGGCGAACCTCTTGTCTCTCCAGGACATTTTTAAAATTAGAATTTCTTACAGTTTCATACAATATTCCCTATCATATCTCTCAACCTCTTATAGAAAGAAATCTGGACAGAGCCATAAATAAAAGTGGGACAAAGGCCCACAGATAGGGACAATTTTTAAATATTGCTCTTGCAAACTTAGGCTGCGGTGGTGGTGCTGTTGTAGCGTTGTCGCCTCACAGTAAGACGTCCCGTTCGATTCTCAGCTAGAGCGTCTTCTGTGTGGAGACATGCGTGAATGGGCGTGCCTTCATTGAAGGTTGTGTGTCAGGGCTGGCAACTCAGCACGTAAAAATTTACTGCCAATCATTAGCGGACCGGAGTTCTGCTGTGGCGACCCCTAACCTGGAAAAGCCGAAAGACACAACAACAACAGCTCTTGCAAACTTAGGAACTTGATAGAATAACAGGTATTGCATTAACATGCATTTTCTGAAGGATATGAAATCTGAATCTCAAATTTCTGTCATTATTTTCTAACTTCAATTTCTAATGATTTACCACAAATTTGCCGGAAAACCACAATTCTGTGAAAAATAGACCAAAAATATGAGGCCAAAATCTGGACATTCTGCGAAAATATGTACAGTCAAGAGGCATGTTCCTTATATTAATCATAAACCCTCCAGTATCACATTTGTTACAGACCATACTTGAGTTAATCTTCTTTGAGATATCCTTTGACTGTCAGTTAAACTGAGTACTGCCCCAGATTGGGCCATTACAGACTTGATAGAAGTTGGTATCCCAAACATAGAGAAAATATTTTCTAAAATAGGAATCACAGCATTTACTAATGTGGATGTTTCTTCAGTTTTTGAGGTTGTAAATCTAGAATATGCATCTATCAGTACTAGCAAATACTCTTCATTAAGTGGACTGCAAAATTCATTATGTTCAGCAAGATGCTTTGGGTGCTTACAACATCTGGATGGGAACAATGACAATCTGTTTTGTCTTAGTCTGGCATATTAAACAATCACATAGAGTTTCTCTTCCATGTCACACATGCATTCTTAATTACTTTTAATTCATCTTGATTCACTACTTATATACATCACTTCTGTAAATTTTTTAATTAGTAATCTTAGCCCCTTGATTAAATAATTATTATTGTATGGCACTCTTATTTCATCTTTGCATTTCTCATATTTTGGAGAATTACAGCCACTAGATTACTTTTGTTTTTCTTGTACCATATTTCAGTCATACAGAAATGATTCATTTGTTTAAACACTGGATCTTTTTTAATCTTTGTCTCTGCATTTTTTCAAAATTAGGGCTTTCGACGCAAGCACAGTCATCTGTCATGTTTGCATAATCTTCTGCCACGTGATCATGTCCTTTCCCTTTCTCTCTTGCAGCCATAGTGTATCCTGATGCACTCTGGTATATTCTCTTTCCCTTTTTTGTAATGAACTCAATGAATAAGGCTGTAATCTCTATTTTAAGTTGGTGGTAGTCAGTTATTAATATTCCTTTTTTATCAAATTAATTTATGTGAAAATGTTTCTATTCTTGTACTGTTATTAATACTTCTTTTCCTAGTTCTAAATATCAGTATTTTTTCTGCATCTGGCAATGGCATGCTTGAAAGGCTGCCATATTCTGTTTAATACCTTGCTTTTGATTTTAAATTGCCCAAGGATTACTAAACTTGCAGGTCTCCTTAATGAAGTCTTGCAGTTGGGTTTAAGTACCTCATCATGATACTTGAAATTAAACTTTGTTTTAACTGATCAGGTAATTCCTAACATCTTTCCACTGAAACTGAGTGTCTTTTTTAAATTCATTTAATTTATTGCTTCCTGTACCAGCATACTTAGCAGAAGAGCTGAGTTACTGTGTAGTCCAGATGAACATAGTTGTCTAAACATGAGAGTTACTGTGACTACTGAGATGAATATGCTTGCCTACAACTTAGTGCAACCATTTTTACTTCAAATGCTACGCTTACAGATTGCAAACTTAATACACACACACACCTCTCTCTCTCTCTCTCTCTCTATATATATATATATATATATATATATATATATATATATATATATATATATATATATATCGGCCACAATTCTGAGCTGAGATACCAGGAGATTAGAGGCTTCTGAGCTTCCAAAAAACATAAGCTGCCTTCTCTTTTGTTTATATTATTGACTGCACTTTTTTATTGTCTGCTGCCTACTTTTATACTGTATTTATTTACTGTGTACTAAATTATACTGTTCTACTGCAATTGTCTGCTTTACTGTCCCTGTTAAATCAAATGTTATTGCTGTTTTCACTGTTTACAATGCTTTTTCATTAGTTTCACTGTTTATTAAGTATTTACTGGTATTTTTCACTGTTTTTAAGCTATCTGTTCTGCTTGTTCTGATTTTCCTGCCAAGCAGTGTTTAAATAACTGGTCTGTTAAATGTTTAAAACATTTTATAGAGCCTCCTTGCTGAATTTATGCTGTTTTAAACATTTTTCTAGTGTCTCACTGCAATTATTCTGCTATTTTAAATATTCTCTAGTGCTTCCCACTGAAACTAGGCTGCTAGTAGCTGTAGCATATTTTAGATATAGGCTTGCTGCTTCTGGAACTGTATGTAAGTGGTTTGTTTGTTCTGAGCACATTTTCCATGCCATCTTGGATTGGAGCCTATTTGATTGGGACCTGTCTGGTAAAGGGAGGCCAGGGTTTGAAATAAGCATCCTCACTGGTGCTTTTGAATCTTTTTAAAGATTTTTTTTTTTTCTTAAGTTTTTAGCTTCTGGTATTTAGGCCCTGAATTTGAGCAGGTTTCTGCTTGTTTGTACCAAGGTGAACTGAGGTGGACTATCAGCCACAACTCTGAGCTGAGCTACCAGACGACTAGAAGAGTCTGAGCTTCCAAAAAATCATAAATTGCCTGTTTTTTTTTTTTTTTTTTTTTTGCTTATTTATACTATTTACTGCACTTTTTTATTGCCTGCCACCTACATTTATACTGTATTTATTTACTGTGTACTAAACTACACTGTTGTACTGCAATTGTTTGCTTTACTGTGCCTGTTAAATCAATTTTTTCACTGTTTACAATGCTTTTTCGTTAGTTTCACTGTTTGCTAAGTATTTACTGGTATTGTTCACTGTTTTTAAGCTATGTGTTCTGCTTGTTTTGGTTTTCCTGCCAAGCCTCCTTGCTGATTTTTTGCTGTTTTAAACTTTTTTTAGTGTCTCACTGCTTTTTTTCTGCTGTTTTAAACATTCTGTAGTGTTTCCTCACTAAAACTAGGGTAGCTAGTAGCTGTAGCATAGTCCAGATAAAAGGCTTGCTGCTTCTGGAACTGTTTGTATTGGTTTGTTTGTTCTGAGCATGTTTTCCAGCCCATCTTGCATTGGAAGAGGCCTAGCTGCACTTCTTTGAGAGAATTGTGCTGATTGGGACCTGTCTGGTAAAGGTAGGCTGGTCTAGGGCTTGGAATAAGCATCCTCATTGGCCCTTCTGAATCTTTTTAAACTTTTTTTTCAAGTTTTTAGCTTCTGGTATTTAGGCTGTACATTTGAGCAGGTTTCAGCTTGTTTGTGCATTGCACAGCACCGTGCACTGCTGCTCAGTTGTGCGCCAAAGCCAGACAGTTAAATTCAACAAATTTTACCTAAAACCCAGGCAGAAATATCCATCCACTAAGCTCCTCTGTGATTGATTCTGAATAGCTACCCCCTAGTGACAACATTCTTCAACATAGCATTATGGATAGTTGGACTACCCTTGTTTCTCCTGCCAACCTTGTTTGCTTTGGTCTCTTGAGGTGGTGTAGCAATTGCCTCGTACACAGACAACTCTCTAGTAATAAAACACTCTAGTATAGAGTGCGAGAGATGTATTTACATCAAGAATCTAGAATCCATGCTCTTTCTCACTCAAAATAGTAACAGGAAGAAGGTTGTCAACTCACCTATCAGTACATATGCTCATAGTACCACTGCTCATACACATACCACTACTTATACACATAGTACTCATCAAACACGCAAATCCACAAACATGGAGGTTCTCTGGAAAAACTTACCGAAAACACCAGAGACCTCTAAAACACAGTAATGCTAAAACTAACACAGTCCCCACAGCACCCATGACACATAGCAGCACCAGTGTCTCACCCACTAAGCCAGTAAGGCGTAACACTCAAAAAACAAATTTTCTTGTCATTGGAGATTCAACAGTGAGACACACAGGTATCCCACTATCCAGACTGAACAAGAAGAAACTCAAGGTCAGCTGCCTGTCCATTGCCAGTATTCATCAGATCACACATGCACAAAGGTCTCTCAGAAACAAGTACCGCAGCTGCCTGTCCATTGCCAGTATTCATCAGATCACACATGCACAAAGGTCTCTCAGAAACAAGTACCATTATGACTGTGTCATAGTTTATGCTGGTGTGAATGAACTGAGATGTACCTCACTGGTCTATATGACGAGAGACATGGTTGAGCTCTTTGAGTATGTGACCAAGGCAGGCATGTCCCTAGCTTTGAGCAGCATACTATGCTCAGTATAAACAAAAAATGAGTTACCTTAATAATTGGCTCAGTTTTTGGTATCATTCAAAGGGGATCCGGTTCCTGTCAGCCTGGGAAGCCGTGATCGACAAATCTTGCTGCTTTGCCAGAGACGGTTTGCACCTAGCACCTCTAGGCTTTCAGCTGCTGGCAAAGGCTCTTGCCTCCCCCATAGTGCTTTTTGTAGGCAAGGTCTCAAAAACAACTTTACCAACATGAAATTAATCAAGCAGAACAAAATAAGGGTCATGCTGCTAAATGCTAGGAGTTTAAACCAATAACTGCAATCCCTGGACGCACCTCTATCACTAGAAGCTGTAGATGTCTGTGCAGTCACAGAAGCCTGGTTCAAGGCCTCAGAAAGTACCCCAGCCTTGCAAGGATACAATGCCTTCCACACCTTTAGGCCACAAAATGAATGTGTTAAAACCAAAGGAGGCAATGTTTCAATCTATATTAGAGATAAATTCACCTCCCGTCTAGTTAGACTGGACAGCTCCTTGGAGTTAATCCAGGTCCAGGTTGCAGTGGGTAAGACCCCCATTCAAGCCATAGCCATTTATAGATCCCCCTCCATGGGTCACAATGCCGGTGAAGCCTACTTGACCAAACTGGAGACAATACAAATTTTACAAAACACACTGGTTATGGGGGAATTTCAATTATCCCACCATCAACTGGAAAATCTATGCTAGCCCTAACTTGCTAGCACAAAAGTTCCTTGACTTTGTGAATTCAAATGCCCTGGAACAAAATGTCCATAACCCAGCAAGGGGAACAAACATTCTGGATCTGGTCCTCACCAACATGTTAAACCAATACATTGTTGCAGCTGTCAGACCCTCATTAGTTAAAACTGACCACAAATCAGTCACCTTTGAGCTGGCACTAACACCAGAATTTACAAAGGGTGAAATCAGACTGAAAAACTTCACCAAAGCAAACTATACCCTCCTAGGTGAAGGTATAAATGCATTCCGTGCCCAACCCCAAGATGGAAGTGGTAACTATGCCAGAGCTTACACTAAAGCCCCATACAGTCACTTGCATAAGTGTATAAACTCAGCCATACCAGAAAGAATCAAATCCACAGCCCCAAGAAAAACAAGCTGCCATAGTGGGCATCCAGCGTCAACAAACTTTACAATAAATGCAAAAGGTTGCTGTCCAAGAAAACAAAGGCAAGGCCCCAATAATGGAAGTTTACCCTCCTCAGCCTCAACAGGCAAATAATTCAACTTGCCAAATCCTCCAAGGGCTCCTTTGAGAGAGAGAAACTTAGCAAGTACGGACAAGGATAACCATAAGGCAAGGCCTTTTACAGCTATGTGTGTAACCTAAGCATGTGCAGAGCTAGTGGCCAATGGTATCACAAACACGGACCCCACAGAGATAGCAAACCTGCTAAGGGATAGGTTTGGTGAAAATTTCATTCGCTTATCCCCTCCTAACTTGGAAGAAACCTTCCCCCAAACCCAAGCCTACCCTACATATCTGAAGAGCAGGTCCTCAAAACCTTGTCTAAAGCAAAAGAAATAGCAGCTATGGGACCAGATGATATCCCAGGCTGTCTTCTAAACAGGCTAAAACATGAACTAGCATCACCACTAAGTACCCTTTTCAATCAAAGCCTAACCACAGGCTTTGTTCCTGTAGAATGAAGAACAGCAACAGTTATTACCCTCCACAAAGGTGGCCTAGCAACAGACCCAGGGAATTACAGACCCATACGCCTAAATAACCTCATCTGTAACGTGATGGAATGTATCATAATGGAACTCATAAATAAAGACATAAGTGACCTCCACACCCTGGATCCTACCCAGTTCTGCTTCGTGTACGGCAGATCCTGCCAGTTAAATCTGGTGGATTTCTTTGAAAATGTGACCAAGACCACTGACTAGGGCAAATCTGTGCACACTCAACCTGGCAAATGCTTTTGACACAATCCCACACATTCAGGCATTACCGATAAACTTAGTAAACTGAATTTAAACCCCCTTCATTGTAAAATGGGTTGCCAACTGGCTCACAAACCGGACACACACTATCAAAGTGGGTGACACCACATCGCAGACCTGTTACCAGTGGGGTGTCACAGGGGTCAGTGCAGGGCCCCCTACTGTTTGGTATATGCTTCTCAGAAATTCAGGTCAAAACTAAGGGGTTGTGTTTGACCAAGTCTGCAGACGACTGCAAACTAGGTGCAATCACTGAATCCCCAAACTATGTCAGTATATGCCAGGAGGGTCTCACGCAGACCATTGGCTGTTTTATTAGTCATGGTCTCAAACTGAATACAAAGAAATGCATCATCATTCCCTTCAGCACAAACATTGTCGATGCACACTATCAAATCAGCAATACCCTCAATACACAAAAAGTGGTAAAGGACCTGGGATCGCAAGTTGCCTGCGACCACCATGTGTCTACTGTAGTACGGAAAGCTTTCTACATAGCACACTTGATTAGTAAAGGTATCACCTCGAGAGCAAAAAAAGTTATAACCCCCCCTATACTCAGCATTTTTCCTGCCTATAATTGAGTATAACACTCCATTTGACATGTACCATACTAAGCACCTGTAGCAATTAGAGAGGCCTCAGAGGTTTCTAACAAAGAAGATCAAGGGGCTCCAGCATGCGCCTTACAAAGACTGACTAAAGTCCCTGTCACTGTACTCTGTGTCATGTAGACTTCTTAGGGGAGACTTATGCCTGGCCTACAGAGCAATGCAAGAATCAAACCTAATGAACTTGCTGCATATCCATAAATCAAATGGGAGTAAGGCTTCCAGTTCCAGGGACCTAAATATGGCCTGCAACTTAAGTAGGACATGTTGGAGGGACAGATGTATCTCCAAGTGACTGCTGCATCTTTGGAACAGGCTTTCAGTTCATGTGAAACTAAGTACCTGTATGATACTGTTCAAGAGGAACCTGGACAAATGGATGGGCACTGTAAATTCTTACCGAGGATACAGCGCACAACCCTCCTGGACATGAGCAGTCATCACTAAATGCAGTCTTGGGTACTGACAAGCATTTCTATGGTATTACATTGGAATGAAACGGCTAGGCTTAAAATGACCTCCAGCTCGATACCCTAGTAATCTCCTCAGATTTATATGTGTGTATATAGATCTACTTCATATTATCAAATTCTCACTTATCCAAAAATAACATTCAAGAGACGACATCACCGAAAACATAATTTAAAGAACACCTAGATCACCAAACATTTACTTTGGGAAACTATTCACTTGGGGCCACCATGAAAAAACAGAAAAAAAAACAAACCAAAGCAAATCAAACTCACCCAAGTGGGGGGCTTTGGCCCCACCCACCCATGTTGGACTGTGCCCCCCACATCCCTCCTAACTAAATATTACCAATGCTGAGATCGCAGTATAGTGGGGGAAAAGGCAAGGTTTATCATGGTATTCATTAAAATAAGTCTTCTGCAAAGTCATTTTGTGAATGTAATTTTGGGCTAATTGAGAATTCAGTAATATATATATTTATATACATATACATACACACACAAACATATATATATATATGTATACACACACACACATGCATGTATATGTATGAGTGTGTGTGTGTGTGTGTGTGTGTGTGTGTGTGTGTGTGTGTATATATATATATATATATATATATATATATATATATATATATGTATATATATTTATATTTATGTGTGTGTGTATGTAAATATATATATATTTATATGTGTGTGTGTATCTACTGTATATCTATCTATCTATCTATATATATATATATATATATATATATATATATATATATTTATATGTGTGTGTGTGTGTGTGTGTATACATTTATATATATATATATATATATATATATATATATCTCAAGCCTATATCTTGTCACTGAATTCACAGATCACTGAATTTCAGAAACCCAACTCCGGATTAGCGAAAGTGCTTTTCAAAGAAAATGCACTTTTCCGAGCCACGCTTAGTCAAAGAACAAATGGCATTTCCAGCATTATGTGAAAGAAAAGTTATGGTTTTGTTTTGTATTATTTATAGTAGAACATATGCAGCAGTTGGATCATCTTGATATGGATCCCGATACAGTGCAGATAAGGAAATATACCCTTTACCCCATTTTTGTGCGATCTTGGAGTTGGTATATATAAGTAGCAGAGGGTGTGGGGTGTGCGGGGGGGGGGCTTGCCCGCCTGCAAAAATGTGTTTTACGTAGTTTTGATCATTTTTTTGATGGGTTTGACTGGTTTTGATTTTCAGAGAAGTGCAATTCGGAAAAGTACGTTTTCACTGATGTGCAAGTTTGCTAATCCAGAGTCGGGTTTCTGAAATTCGGTTATCTGTGAATTCAGTGACTAGAAGTAGACCCATATATATATATATATATATATATATATATATATATATATATATGTATATATATATATATATATATATATATATATATATATATATATATATATATATATATATATATATATATATATATGTATAATATATATATATATATATATATATATGTATGTATGGGTTTACTATTTTATTGGAAAAGTGCCTGTGCTTGACTGGCATGTGGTCAAAAGGCACTTTTCCAATGGGCAGAATGCTGAACCAGAAAACATTAACTACACTACAGTGAATGGGTAATGCAGGTCAATTATCTGAGTTCGGCATTGTGAATGGAGATTTCAGTTCAGTGAGGAACAGGGAATTAACCCATTTCTTCACTGTAATATGATCTTGGAGTTGGTTTATATAATGTGCTACATAGCATGGGTGACTGACATCACCTCCTGCTATGTCAAATGCATCCAACTACGGGTGTTGATGTATTCAGTTTCGACCTGGCTGCCTTTTCAATGGTATG